>NC_140528.1:1634190-1964190 GCF_057382185.1 Mchenga conophoros | reverse complement strand
CCAGCCTGGATCCTTCAGTCCAGCCGACAGCAGCTTCATTCCTGAGGGACCTGGATGATTGTAGCTCAGGTCCAGCTCTCTCAGATGGGAGGGGTTGGAGCTCAGAGCTGAGGCCAGAGAAGTACAGCCTTCCTCTGTGATCAGACAGCCTGACAGACTGCAAACACACAAAACAACAATCAATCTGTCAACAATCGTTTTCTCTTTGTCACAATAACATCTATCCATTTACATCCATTCAATGTAACTTTATTTATAAGTGACAATTCCCAAAGGACAACAACAGTCATCTGAAGCTGTTTAACAGTGTAAGGTAACCGCCTCCAATATTAGAGAGAAAGCCCCAACCATCAGACAATTGTGGAGATACAGAAATTCTTTTATTGCTGCCATATAATCTGCATCATTATAACTGCATTAATAATGTTCTTTACAGCATTATTCCATCTAATAATATTTCTCACAGTATTGATATTGCATTAAAGTTGTCTATTGAACATGTTCATTTGAGGATCCTTCCATTATGTTAACTTTTATTACAAGTACGGTCAGAAGTATTTCATACACATTGCATATTTGTGCTTATGTCGAGTTGATGTTCGGTTCATTAAGGGTCTTAAGCTTCACTGGCGTGACTGTCCAGGTGATCCATGCTGAGGGAAACTAGAACAGGATGATTGCATGGATGCTTACAATACATATAACACATATAATCTAGGAATGCGTCAGGCCTGAGGCCTTAACTCATTTGGTGTCTCACTATATTTTACTCTACTTGGCAACAGATGACCAGAGTCAATAATTAGCCCCAGAGACCCTGAGGGCTTGAAGTTTATTACCTTGTATGGAAGGTGTTACAGAAAAGAGAAGTTCTGTGTCTTTTTATAGCCATTAAACATGTACAAGATGTCTGGAACATATTTTACTCTGACTATTTTTATTGACGCCAAGGGGGGGCGTGTACCCCACTGCTTTGTAAGTGTCCACAACATGTATTTTTGGCAGAAGACATAGGCTGATGTTTTCTCCTGTGTGTTAATAAACTCATCGTTTGATTGCACTTCTCTGGGGCCTCCGTGGTTTGTCTCACTGCTCTACATTGATAGATTTCGCGACACAATCCACTGTGAGCAGCACTTGGTGATGGTGGGAAGAAGAACTCCCTTTGACACAAAGATCCTCCCAGTGAAAACAGGCTCCAGGAGGAGCATCTACCATGACTGGTTGCAGGGTGAGGGGAAAGAGAAGAGATGAGCTCAGAGAGACAAGAACAAAACAGAGAGACAAAAGTTAAGGACATGCAGTAGTGACATATAAAAGCATCAGGAGTGAAAAGAGGGGAGAAGAAAGCAGAGCATCATGGGAAGTCCACCAACAGCCTGAGCCTATAGCAGCATAACTAAGGGATGGTTCAGGGTCACCTGATCCAGCTCGAACTATAAGCTTTATCAAAAAGGAAAGTTTGAAGCTGATCTTCAAAGTAGAGAGGGTGTCTGTCTCCTGAACTCAAACTGGGAGCTGCTGCCACACCCAGTCCAACATAGCCAGGCTGAGTCGTTAGATTAGTCCAACGTAAAGTCAGAAAGTCATTACTGATGTCATATTTTAGTGCAAATGTAGAAAAACTGTCCAAAAGTTATTTCTAAATCTGATATTAAACAATTTAAATGGTGAAAAAAGCTGTAAAGAAAACAGAAAGAGTCAATAAAAGCCTCTTTAGAGGGTCACCAGTTTAAAACTCAGACATTTAAACTGGTGATTCTCCTTCTCTGCTCCATTTCCTCTCTAGACTTCCTGTTGCTAGGAGGGATTTGATTGGCTGAACATCCTTTTAGCCTTTCTTTAGTTCTTTGGGTGCTAATCAAAGAGGAAAACACACGAGTCATGTGACGTGACATAAGGAGCGCTCTGATTGGTTGGGATTGACAAACTATGGTGCTGTTTGCAAGCTTCGCTTTGCAGAGGCAAGAAAATCTCTTAGATAGTGATGAGACGCTCCACAGTGACATTTCCACACTTTGGAGCTTCTGAAGTGCAGATGTTTGGAAACGCTGCTCCAACGTGTGGTTCAAACACTCAGGTCACGTGACCTCAGCTGCCACAGGTGGCATACCTGCTGCTTCCATGTTAGCATGTTAGCTTCAACAGGTGGTCAGTGTGAGAGCAGAAGATGATATCAGTGACATCCAAACAAGGAAGGAAGAGACTGTTGAAGGCAGCGAGCTGTGACTGCTGTGAACAGTGTCCTCACACTATTTTCTCCCTGTGTCAACATACATGAGGCTGCTTCAGCTGCAACACACCACAAACACCTTTATACAACTAAATATACTGAGAGCACACTGCTGTGGTTGCTCTGGTAACCATCCATATATCCAGATGTTTGGGGCCGAGTCTGCTTCCTCATCCTTGGTTCAACCCTCAAAGTCTGATGTGTTTTTTTGTGATTTGGTTTTATTTGTTGTTCTATACACTGTGAAACAAAGCTAGAAGCCCCTGTGGTTCAGTGGGGGACTCAAACCCAGGACCCAACCTGCTCCAACAACAGTCAGAAGGATTTTATTAAGTCTCATTTTCTCTTCATTAGGAAAACATCAATAATGAAGAGCACATGTTTATAGAGGCACATTCAGACCAATGACAACAGTCCATTCACACTGACCTCCACCTTTTTAAATGTGAGTAAACACATCATGGTTCTGGTGCTGATGTGGTATCTGGGACAGGTGATGATTTTGAACTCAGTCTGAGGTTTGATTACATTGAACCTGCACTGCTTTATCCTGTTTATGACACATTTATACCTAAAGTCGCAGCTGGATGACAAAGAACGAGGAGAAACACATTTGTTGAGAGAATTGTTAACAAATGTGGTGAGAGTGTTGTAATAGTTACAGACAGAACTATGATTTATTTATTTAAATGCATTCCAGGACATTTTTTACTCACGCTATGTCTCTTCCACGATGTTATTTTTCTCTCCTACAACGTACGTTACAATTACATTAGCATGACCATTTATCCAAATTAGGCGATGACATCATTTAGCGACTTGCAGCGACTTTTAGGACAGCCAATAGCGATTTTCCTTACTGAGGAATTGGCAACACCAGGAGCAGTGGGTGGATGGCAGCATCACCATGAAGGATCAGTGTGAGAATACATCATCATCCACAAAGAAAACCAGTCTGAGTGTCTGATGCTCTTGTTAGAAAGACGCAGTCGCAGCTTGTGGGTGCAGTTAGCTGGTTTGCTAGTTAGCTGCTCTGCTAGTTAGCTGCTATGCTAGTTAGCTGGGAGCTAACTCACTCGAACATTTGATGCTAAACTGTCTAAACTGTGTGAGCAGCATTCATTGCTGCTCTGTGTTACTCTCCAGCCTCTCTTTCACTTAGTCCTCTCAGTTTTTTCCTCCTTACAAACTAGAAAACCTTCTTTTTCAGCTTCTCCTCCACACCCGAGCTGTGGCTAAGTTGCTACCAGCACGCAGGCTCGGTGTGTACAAATTCATGGGCTGCGTCCTCCTGAGGACACATTTGTAGACAGATTACGTCACAGCGACGCACCGAAGGCTGTCCAAATTCCTCCGAATGCAGCCGACAAATGCGTCCTCCTTTTCCCCGAATTTGAAGGATGGGTCGGGTGTGTCCTTCGTGGCCCACCATATCCCAGAATTCATTGTGCGGCCCAGCCAAACTCCAGTTTCCGGTAATGGTGACCGCTACTAAGTTTTAAAATTACTCTTATTAATCTTCCTGGGTCACAAAATAAACTTTTAACATATTTTCAGGGGAGAATGTGGGTGTGTAAACTTCAAATATCTGCTCGGTTTATGAAGATATCGCATATTTGCAAAAGTGCAAAAGTGCTTCGACGTTTTCGGCGACGTCTGTTACCCAGCTAGTCGAGAGCTCGAGGGTCACTGAAGCCGCAGAGAACGGCACAACTCCCGGACTTTCGCTACTCAGGTTAAAAGTAATATTAGTAACATATGACTGAATCTATATCTCACTTAAAGCTTTCTGTAAATGAAAGAATCAGTGAAAATGAGGCACTTCAGCTGATTTTAAACAAAAACTCTGAACATAACCTGATCCAGACCAGGTTATTGGTTCAGCATCAGTAACCACGGTGATGTAGCCAGGTAGAAACAGAGCTAGACAGACAAACATTTATGCTCACAATCACACATCTCCAGTTAACCCAGCATGCATGTTTTTGGACTGTGGGAGGAAGCAGAGAACCTGAAGACAACCCACACAGGCCACACTATCACTCTTATTTACAGAATTATAATCTAATTAGATGATAAAGTAATAAATTATTTGGTATTTTAATGAAAATACATTTTAAGCAATAGTTTATAAGTCAACAATTATAGTTAAATAAAGTGACAAATCAAACAGTCAATAAAACCTTCTACAGCTGAAATTAATGTAGACAATGTTGGGGTAAAAATCAGAGACGATAACTACCAAAATAAAACAGGAAGTGAATAACATTCAAGCTCACTTTAAGCTCGACAGTCAAACTCTGTTTTGTATTAATCTATTGTTTTGAATTTTTGTTTACATTTTATATTTAAGTGAGGCAATGAGTCATATCACTGACCAAATACACAGGGAGTGCAGAATTATTAGGCAAATTGTATTTCTGAGGAATAATGTTATTATTGAACAACAACCATGTTCTCAATGAACCCAAAAAACTCATTAATATCAAAGCTGAATGTTTGTGGAAGTAGTTTTTAGTTTGTTTTTAGTTTTAGCTATTTTAGGGGGATATCTGTGTGTGCAGGTGACTATTACTGTGCATAATTATTAGGCAACTTAACAAAAAACAAATATATACCCATTTCAATTATTGATTTTTACCAGTGACACCAATATAACATCTCCACATTCACAAATATACATTTCTGACATTCAAAAACAAAAGAAAAACAAATCAGCGACCAATATAGCCACCTTTCTTTGCAAGGACACTCAAAAGCCTGCCATCCATGGATTCTGTCAGTGTTTTGATCTGTTCACCATCAACATTGCGTGCAGCAGCAACCACAGCCTCCCAGACACTGTTCAGAGAGGTGTACTGTTTTCCCTCCTTGTAAATCTCACATTTGATGATGGACCACAGGTTCTCAATGGGGTTCAGATCAGGTGAACAAGGTGGCCAAGTCATTAGTTTTTCTTCTTTTATACCCTTTCTTGCCAGCCACGCTGTGGAGTACTTGGACGCGTGTGATGGAGCATTGTCCTGCATGAAAATCATGTTTTTCTTGAAGGATGCAGACTTCTTCCTGTACCACTGCTTGAAGAAGGTGTCTTCCAGAAACTGGCAGTAGGACTGGGAGTTGAGCTTGACTCCATCCTCAACCCGAAAAGGCCCCACAAGCTCATCTTTGATGATACCAGCCCAAACCAGTACTCCACCTCCACCTTGCTGGCGTCTGAGTCGGACTGGAGCTCTCTGCCCTTTACCAATCCAGCCACGGGCCCATCCATCTGGCCCATCAAGACTCACTCTCATTTCATCAGTCCATAAAACCTTAGAAAAACCAGTCTTGAGATATTTCTTGGCCCAGTCTTGACGTTTCAGCTTGTGTGTCTTGTTCAGTGGTGGTCGTCTTTCAGCCTTTCTTACCTTGGCCATGTCTCTGAGTATTGCACACCTTGTGCTCTTGGGCACTCCAGTGATGTTGCAGCTCTGAAATATGGCCAAACTGGTGGCAAGTGGCATCTTGGCAGCTGCACGCTTAACTTTTCTCAGTTCCTGGGCAGTTATTTGGCTCCTTGGTTTTTCCACACGCTTTTTGCGACCCTGTTGACTATTTTGAATGAAACGCTTGATTGTTCGATGATCACGCTTCAGAAGCTTTGCAATTTTGAGACTGCTGCATCCCTCTGCAAGATATCTCACTATTTTAGACTTTTCTGAGCCTGTCAAGTCCTTCTTTTGACCCATTTTGCCAAAGGAAAGGACGTTGCCTAACAATTATGCACACCTGATATAGGGTGTTGATCTCATTAGACCACACCCCTTCTCATTACAGAGATTCACATCACCTAATATGCTTAATTGGTAGTAGGCTTTCGAGCCTATACAGCTTGGAGTAAGACAACATGCATGAAGAGGATGATGTGGACAAAATACTCATTTGCCTAATAATTCTGCACTCCCTGTATATTTCATCTTTTCAGTCAGAAATAATCAATTGATCATATTTTTATTACTAAATGTTTCTGAAAATCAAATTCTGATATCTGAACAAACAGCTCTGTAAAAACCTTCAGCATACAGGAATCGAACTAGAAGGTTTGGTGGATGAAGCACTGCTAAAATAAAGATTTTGGACTCAGAGGAGCAGATGGGACATTTCATTGCAAATGAAAGACAGAAAGTGAACAAATATCACTAAAAACCCCAGACACTAATTTCTACATTAAGACTTTTTTAAAAATCAATTTCCTGTTTATGCAGTAATAGAAATCAGGTTTAACGTGATCATCATTGGAAAATTTTAAATCCTGACCTGAGAGTTTCCATTTTAGAGTGTGGACTCTTCACTCCAGCAGACAGAAGCTTCACTCCTGAATCCTGCAGGTCAGAGTTACTCAGGTCCAGCTGTCTCAGACTACAGGACTGGGAGCTGAGAGCTGAGGACAGAGCTTCATAGCCTCTCTCTGAGAGCTTACAGTGACTCAGTCTGAAAAATGACAGATAAACATTAAACAAACACTGTTGTTAAGTTGCAATGAGGGTGCACTAAAGAGTTATTAGATTTAGCAATTAATTCTGTTTTTTTACTGAGAGTCAACAAATGGATGACGCTGACATTTGTTAACTGACAATGGTCAATCAATTCTGGTATTCTATTGCAAATGCCAATTGGGCTCCATGTGCCGGGCAGTGCATTAGCACCAAAGTAGCTGACATATTGATCAATAACTCTCTGCTCATTAAATTATCATAAAACTATTACAGAAGTTTAACTGACCTTTTTCCCATTTAGTGGATTCTTATTGGTTAATTCTGTCAATTGATGAAAAGCACAACATAACTTGATCTCACCTCAGAGTATTCAGTTTACAGTCTGGACTTCTCAGTCCTGCAGAAAGAAACTCCACTGCTGGATCCTGCAGGTTGTTGTTACTTAAGTCCAGCTCTCTCAGTGTAGAAGACTGGGAGCTGAGAGCTGAGGACAGAGCTTCACAGCCTCTGTCTGAGAGATCAAGGACACTCAGGCTAAAAAACAAAATAAAAACACAATTTGAAAAACTGTAATTTGATAACAAACTGTTATCAAATGACAAGTTAAATGAACTCTCTGACCAGTTACAGAGACTCAGTCTGGGGGAACAGAAAATATTTCAAAAGTCCACGTAGTAAAGAGATTAGAAATGTGGCAGATGATTATAACTTTAGACCAAAAAGGTCCCTCTCGCTCATATATTTGTTAAAACAAGAATAAACGCTCATCTTGATTTGCTTTGAATTTTTATTGACTTCTTATGCTGATTCATAAAGAATATGACTTCATCTGACCTGAGAGACTGAAAAACAATCAAGCATGCATGATTGAATCTGCCAGCAGCTGCAGATCCTTGGAGCTGTACTGGTGATGCTGATTGTAACATATAGAAGTGAACTCCTCTTCAGCTGAGCAATAAGACCAGAGGAGGAATGAGGGAGTTGATCACCTATGGCTCCATCACAGTCTTTGAACGTCTTCAGTCAGTACAGAATGATGCTGCGAGGCTTTAACCAGCACATGAAACAGACTGGACATTACTCCAGTTTAATCTCTTCACACTGGTAACCAGTTCATTTTAGGCTTTATTTAAAGTTTTAGTCCTTACTTTTAGTCCCAGTCTATATTTCTGACTTTCTACAATCCTACAGCTCTTCTCACATCTGAGATCTTCCAGTTAAAGGCTGTTACTGGTCCCACTAACTCATTTATTCAGACTCTAGTATTCAGAGTGGCCTTTAACTAGTTTTAGGCTGTATGATGTTCAGTGTTTGCTGTTTAATGTTTTTATTGCCTGTTTCTATTGTAAAGCACTTTGTGATTTTTGACCTGTGAAAGCTGCTGTATGAATAAAGTTTACTTACAGGATGATTCTGGATATGACTTTGATAAAAGCTGACACCCAGATATGTTTAAGACACTGACATTTACTGCTGCTATCAAACATTAACTATAATATACTGTATTTAGTAGGGGTGCAACGATATTCGTATCGATATTGAACCGTTCGATACAGTGCTTTCGGTTCAGTACACATATGTATCGAACAATACAACATTTGTAATTTATTTTATCAATTTTCCTTCTGACGATGCTGTCTGTGTTGAGCGCTCAGTGGATCTGTGTTCGACTACTCCGCCTAGGCTGTACTGTCGAGCGCAGATCCACTGAGCGCTCCACACAGACAGCATAGTCAGAAGGAAGAGCGCAGGGCAAGCTAGCGAGACAGAAGTTAAGCTCTCAGCAACATGGACCTCCCCCACCCTCATTCAGATCTGGCGTTTGGAATTATTTTGGTTTTCATGTGACGTATGACCCTGAAGGTAAGCGAGTCATGGACTAAAGTAAAACAGTATGTTGGATGTGCCACGCAATGCTCAATTACATTGGTGTGAACTAGTGTGTTAGCGCAGTTAGCTCGTTAACGTGTTGGCCGTCTAGCCCCACGCACGGAGCGATCGGCGGTAGCTCGTTAACGGAGATTTGCCGTGTTGTGGCGTTAAGGTCATTTCAACGAGATTAACCTGAAAGCACTAGTGGGAACACAACGAATATGACTTCACATTTACGCCGACATCATCCTAGTGCAAAGACAAAAACAACAAGCATGCTACTAACTTTAGCCGAGTCATTTAGACAGCTGTTAGCACATGATTCTCCTTATGCTGCTGAGAATATAGCCCAGAAGAAGCGGATAGTATAGCTTTTATTTTGGAAAGCGCCATTTCTCTGTAATAAACTCTCTTTTCCAAAGATGAGTGATTCCTCAATCAGATACAGGGCTTGCAAAATCGCTAGCCCGACGTCCCGGAGCTAGCGATTTTTTTCAGTCGGGCTACCAAAATCTATCTCTGCCCTGCCCGTCGGGCTATTGTAGGAAAAATGTCAATGCTTTTGCATTCTTTCAGAAATGTAGCTGGGTAATTATGTCATTGGCATCGGTGAGCCACTGTCAATATGTGACATATTGAAGTCGCGTTTGAATTTGCGCTTGTTTTTTTGCTTTCACTTTGCAATCGTGCGAACTGTGTATAGAGAGCGACAGTACTGATCTGTGAGTGATGATAATTTGTGCACCAATTCCTCTGACATCGTCTTATTAATCGTTAGCTTACTATGCAAACATGACAAGTGAAATCTCCCGCAGCTTAAACATGTGAGAGGTTGATCGCGCAGAGAATCGCTGAGCTTATGTGAGTGTGTGTGTAAAAGCAGGAGGATTTATATTTTAGTTCTGCTGAGCCAAATAAGACAGGTCAGGGTGAAGAAGTGACAGCCAAAGAAAAGCTTACCACAAAACGGAAAAGTTATGACAAATCAGACTATAAGGCAAAAAGAAAGTGCAGCTTTATGGTTTCATGGACAAAATAATTTCTGTGGCTGCGATATGACGAGCTAAATAACCAGGGCTGCACATAAGTGGTCCGCAGGTGCGTATTCGCTGTCAAAATAAAAAACATGCACAAGGGTTAGGGTTAAATTTAAAAACTGTACTTTTGAGTTAAAATATATATTTATAATTTTAATAAATGACAAATTAAAAAGGCATGAACATTTTTTTTGTATCGAAAAAATATCGAACCGTGACACCAAAGTATCGAACCGAACCGTGAATTTTGTGTATCGTTGCACCCCTAGTATTTAGTGCTGATGATCATGTAAATAAATATGTTTAAGTTTTTAAGGGTCCATCACACATTACACTATTTATGTTATAGATAAAAGCCTGATCACATGTTTACTCACAGAGCTTTGTTGGAGGCTTTGACCACTGGCAGCAGCCTCAGAAGAGCCTCCTCTGAAGCAGAGTATTTCTGCAGGTCAAACTCATCCAGATCTTCTTCTGATGACAGTAAGATGAAGACCAGAGCTGACCACTGAGCAGGAGACAGATTGCCATTGGAGACAAGTCCTAATGTTATGTACTGTTGGATCTCCTCCACTAGAGAACAATCATTCAGTTCATTCAGACAGTGGAACAGATTGATGCTTTTTTCTGCAGACAGATTCTCACTGAGCTTCTTCTTGATGTACTGGACTGTTCCCTGATTGGTCTGTGAGCCACTTCCTGTCTGTGTCAGCAGACCTCGTAGGAGAGTCTGATTGGTCTGCAGTGAAAGACCCAGGAGGAAGCGGAGGAACAAGTCCAGGTGTCCATTTGGACTCTGTAAGGCCTTGTTCACAGCACTCTGGTGGAGAGATTGTAGGTTTGGTTTGTTAAATAATTTAGATTTCTTGGAGGTTGTTTGTTGTTGTTCCAGCAGATTGAGTCCAGAGTTGATGAAGGTCAGATGGACATGAAGAGCAGCCAGAAACTCCTGAACACTCAGATGGATGAAGCAGAACACCTTGTCCTGGTACAGTCCTCTCTCCTCTTTAAAGATCTGTGTGAACACTCCTGAGTACACTGAGGCTGCTCTGATATCGATGCCACACTCTGTCAGGTCTGATTCATAGAAGATCAGGTTTCCTTTCTGCAGCTGATCAAAAGCCAGTTTTCCCAGAGACTCCATCATCTTCCTGCTCTCTGGACTCCAGTGTGGATCTGTCTCAGCTCCTCCATCATACTTGACCTTCTTCACTTTGGCCTGAACCACCAGGAAGTGGATGTACATCTCAGTCAGGGTGTTGGGCAGCTGTCCTCCCTCTCTGGTTTCCAGCACATCCTCCAGAACTGTAGCAGTGATCCAGCAGAAGACTGGGATGTGACACATGATGTGGAGGCTTCGTGATGTCTTGATGTGGGAGATGATCCTGCTGGCCTGCTCCTCATCTCTGAATCTCTTCCTGAAATACTCCTCCTTCTGTGGGTCAGTGAACCCTCTGACCTCTGTCACCATGCCAACACAGTCAGGAGGGATCTGATTGGCTGCTGCAGGTCGTGTGGTTATCCAGAGGCGAGCAGAGGGAAGCAGTTTCCCCCTGATGAGGTTTATCAGCAGCACATCCACTGAGGTGGACTTTCTAGGGTCAGTTAGGATTGTAGTTTTGTGGAAGTCCAGAGGAAGTCGACACTCATCCAGACCATCAAAGATGAACACAACCTGGAAGTCTTCAAAGCTGCAGATTCCTGCTTCTTTGGTTTCAGTAAAGAAGTGATGAACAAGTCCCACCAAGCTGAACTTTTCCTCTTTCAGCACATTCAGCTCTCTGAAAGTGAATGGAAATATGAACTGGATGTCCTGGTTGGCTTTGTCTTCAGCCCAGTCCAGGCTGTATTTCTGTGTTAAGACTGTTTTCCCAATGCCAGCCACTCCCTTTGTCAGCACTGTTCTGATTGGTTCATCTCTTCCAGGTGAGGCTTTAAAGATGTCTTCTTGTCTGATGGTTGTTTCTGGTCTGTCTGGTTTCCTGGATGCTGTTTCAATCTGTCTGACCTCATGTTCATCATTGACCTCTGCAGTCCCTCCCTCTGTGATGTAGAGCTCTGTGTAGATCTGATTCAGGAGGGTTGGGTTTCCTGCTTTAGCGATGCCCTCAAACACACACTGGAACTTCTCCTTCAGCTTAGACTTAAGGTTACGATGACAAACAGCAGCTGGAAGTTCTGAATAATAATAATAAAAATACAACTTTAACAATCATATTTTACAAAATGCTGATGACAATTTCTGACCCACTGAGAAATGACTGAACACACTGGTGTCACAAGTCTCTCATTTATCCAGCAGCTTAAATCTTTAGATAAATCCTCTTACGTCTCTGCAGACGGTCAGCCAGCTCCTCCTGCTTCATTCTCCTCAGGAAGTCCACTGTGATCTTCACAAATGCCTCTCTGCTGTTTCTCCTCTGCTCATCATCCTCCCTCTGAAACTCCAAGCACTGGGGCTTATTTGGATTCAGAGCCTTCTGGACCTTCTTCAGCTCGTTCTTCACAAAAGTGATGATGTTGTCCTCCAGCAGCTGGAACAGAATATTTATGAATGACCCACCACTCTGAACTTTAGTCCACACAACATCCACTTCTTTACGATCAAGGGGCATATCATCCGCGAACTCTTTACCAATTATAGGTTTGACTTTATCTGATTAACTGAGACTTTGTCCACAACTCCATGATCCCAAAACGTTGATGCTGTTCATATGAATGCAGCGATTTCAGTGGGAGAAACATTTCACTGGTGTTCAGAGCTGAACTACCAACAGGTTGATGATCAAAGCCAGAAACTTGGAGATGTTTCAGGTGACTGAGTTGATCGTACAGACAACTGGTCTTAAAGGTTCACTCTGTTTACACATACAGATCAGTATTTAAGGTTTGACTCTCATCATCCACTGGGGCACAAACTGGGCGTCATCAGGACACTACAACACAGAACAAACACCATCCCCACAGACACAGCAGCCAGGGAAGCAGAAGAACTTCACATCAAGAAGGTCCTGAGTAAATGTGAACGCTGGTTTGAGGGCGGAGTCAAGGAGGCCATTTATGTGAAAAGGAAAGACCATCTCTGAATGGAGGAGGGGCCTAAGGGTACAACTGTCACCATCTTACATGCTGTGATTGCAGCCATTCCCCAGCTCTCTGTGAACTGGACTCATGACCATTGATCAACAACCATTGATCAATGGTCCTGACAATATGCGTACCAATGATCAATGAACTGACCTCCCAGCCCATTGTTCCTTCAGTGGGCTGGTTTCAGTCATACAAATGTCCTGTTTATGAGATTGAAACCTGCAGTCAGCTGAGACTGAAGAAGTCACCTGATGATGATGAAACGTTTCTCCCACTGAAAACATCCAGATGAACAGAATCAAGCTTTTTGGGATTTACGTACCTGGATGATTGAGCATCAAGACACAACTCTGTGACTTTTCTCAGATGAATAAATCCTCTCCTCCAGCTTTGTTTACATCTACCAGCCCTGTGGCACTGCCCAGGGACAATAATCTATGTGAGAGGTGGAAAGTCATACAGGTGTCTGCTCCTGCCTTCAGTTATTTTATCTACTGTGTGTCAACTGGCTGAACCTCCTCCAACTGTCTACTGTCTCCCTAAACTCAACAATGACTTAGTGATCTATCCATTCTCTGACCAAAGACATCCTGCTGCAGGAGGTTAACATAGCAGCCAATGATGATCCCACTCACTGTGAACAACACATTTGGACCTGATTTGCTGCTCTGGTTTACACGTGAACTTCCACTGCTGCTGTCACCAACTTGAGAGGCTCTACAGAAAAACTGGACTTGTCCATAAAAATCATAAACTACATTACAAGGACAGCATTGCTCAATCAACTCTAATTACTATGACCATGTTATCTCTTCTAACTAAGGTACAGACACTCAAACTTGCTGCTTTCAGTGAGAAGTCAAATGTCTGAATATGAGCTGGAAGCTGCTGAGAGTCCTCCTCCTTCCCGTGGGGTTTACTTTCTCTACTACTTTCACTATAAACACGCCCCTTTCATGCACCTGCAGAGGGCCACCAGCAGATGGAGCTGTCTTAAACAAATCCACTTGGATAGTTAGCTGTAGATGACTTTATCAGTATGATTGTAGGATTTTGAGTTATTCTTTAGATTTATTTAAACTCTTATATTATGCACAAGTGTTGAGCGACCCATAATTTCTCTGTACTTTTCATAAGAGCAGCCAGACTTTCAGCTAGTTTTTCTTTTTTAAGAGATCAAAGATATTGAAGAAACAGTTATTCAGCTTCATTCCCACTGATCTCGACTACAAACTGTTTCACTTTGGTTTCTGTTTAAAGCCTCGATGTTTAAAACGTTTCCCTGTGATCACATTTGCACCGTCTGATTTCAAAGTTTGTTTCTTTTGGTCATTTAGTCCACAGAGTCCTTGGTGTTCTGAAAGGGACCTATAAATAAATGCATTATTATTAATAATAAAGTAGTTGTTGTACATGTACAGACCATAAATATGGAGTCCAGCTGTGTTTGATGCTGCTGGGCAGACTGACCACTGGGAACCTCTGAGCTCTGCTGGTCCACTCTGTGGAGGAACCATGAAGGATTAGATCAACACAGGATAAAGATCCAGGAGTTTCTGCTCAAATAACTTCATCTGAATCAAGTCTGTCAAGTTTTAAACTCTCAGATTGTGAACATATCAGTAATTTTCAGTCTGTTTTCATGGACGTCCTTTCAGTGGTGATGTCAGGGATGATTTTGAAGAAGCTCATCAAACTGAACCATCAGCAGATCACTGCTCCAAAACCAGAACATGATCCGAGTCTCCCTCCACCACCAGAACACCAGCTTTACTAACGTGGTAGATCAGTGTAGTACAGATCAATAACTGATGAGTCATTTGATCAAAATCACTGAGTGCTTCACGTCTGACCCTCTGATGCTTCTGTAGACATTTTGCATATTTAATGAATGTCTGACAGTTTTACATTCATTCTATGAACACAGTGGAAATGTTGTGTTATAGTCTCCATGTTGTTTCCAGCATCATAAATTCTTAAGTTCAGAAAATTAGATTCTTTCTTCACAGCTGAAAAACAACAACATTTATTCTCTATTGAAATCTGCATCGTCCACTCCAAAGGTCACAATCTGAAGGTAACATCTGGTTTTGTTCCCTGTGGTTAACTCTGAGCATCAGTATGGTGGGATTTATCCACTACATCCACACCACTGTGGTTCAGTGTTGTCCTGATGGAGTAACAGCAGCCAGTATGATCCAGGCTTTAGCTGCTGGGTCTCTGTGTGACCTCTCAGACTGTTTAACAGATCAGACACAAAGAGAATCAGAGCAGCTCTGTTCTTTAAAGACAAACATGAACCCACTCAGGTCACACTTTCCCCACAGATATGAGCATCACTGTCCTCAAACAGCAAATGACCAAGTCGAACATTTGGATCTTTTCTCTTTCATTGTTTTCTTTTTAATGAATCTTTGTAACAATCTGAGGATGTTTCAGGTCATATTTATCCAGGAAACACAAACATGTAAAGGAGTCATCACAGCTCTCTGACCTCGTTGCTCCAGGTTCACCACTGAAGTTTGGAGGGAAATCTTTGGACCGGTCACTCCTCACAGACGGACAGCTGGACCCTGCAGACTGTGACCTCTGACCTCTGCAGACACAAACATGATTGAAGCAGCTGTGATCACACAGACTGCAGATAATGCAGCTGTTTCCTGTCAGTAACATCCTCTTAGATTAGAGTTCAGCTTTTTACAGGAAAACTGGACAAAACTGATTTTTGTTACAAACTCATTTTCATTTCCTCTCAGCTCACAAACACAGTCAGACAATCAACCAGAGTCAACACTGATTATAATGTCAGTGCAGAATTATTTCTGTTACTCAGTGAGTTCAGCTCTCTGACCTCGTTGCTCCAGGTTCACCACTGAACTCTGGATTATGATCTTTGGACCGGTCACTCCTCACAGACGGACAGCTGGACCCTGCAGACTGTGACCTCTGACCTCTGCAGACACAAACATGATTGAAGCAGCTGTGATCACACAGACTGCAGATAATGCAGCTGTTTCCTGTCAGTAACATCCTCTTAGATTAGAGTTCAGCTTTTTACAGGAAAACTGGACAAAACTGATTTTTGTTACAAACTCATTTTCATTTCCTCTCAGCTCACAAACACAGTCAGACAATCAACCAGAGTCAACACTGATTATAATGTCAGTGCAGAATTATTTCTGTTACTCAGTGAGTTCAGCTCTCTGACCTCGTTGCTCCAGGTTCACCACTGAAGGCTGGATTATGACCTTTGGACTCGTCACTCCTCACAGACGGACAGCTGGACCCTGCAGACTCTGCTCTGTCCTCCTCTTCCTCCATCATCATCTTCAGTCAGTCTGAGAGGTAAACCACAAACACTCAGTGAGTTCACATTAACAGGAGGAACTGAGTTACAGTCGCTGACCTCTGACCTGTCATGTGACCATGAAACCAGGTCAATATGTCTGTAGGTTCAGTCATCCAGGTCATGTGATCTAAGGAGCTTGGAGAGAAAAGAGACGTCTTTAAGTTTCTGGAAGACGTTTCATCTGAGAAGCTTCTTCAGCTCTAAAACCAAACGGTGGAGAGTCCCAGATATTTAAACCTGAGAGGGAAAGAAAGCATGTCGCTGACCCACCACTGATGTTATTTCAAGGAGGAAACTGAGAGCCTTTGCACCAGGAGCACAAACATCAGCTCCAGCAATGATCCACTGATGTGTTTTTATTCCATGTATGAATGTTGTTATTGACAGAGATGACGTTTGTGTGTCAGTGATGCAGTGACTGTTGTTGTTACCTGTACAGGCTGGTTAGACTCTATGAAACAGATCATACAGATCTCTGCATGTTAGAAGAGACTATTAAAGGTCATGAATGAGACAAAGGCAGGGAGGCGTCCTTTACAGCTAAACAGCAGAGTGAGAGAACAGCCAGCACCTCTACATTTATCACATTATACAGCACATGTATGATACTGACAGGGATGAGAAGAATTTAGTGATTCTGATCCCATCATTGATATTACTTATTGATTCTCAGTAGCTCTGCTCTGACAGTCACCACCATCACTGAGCAGCATATCAAAGACATTTGTGCACATTAACTGCATGTTGTGGCTCAAATGTTTGTGCATGTTGGAGGCATTTCCTCTTTGTTGTGATCAGTGTTGGTCATTACTCAAAACAGTCATTATTACACATATTACACAGAACACTTTGATTAAAAGTAATGGAGTACGTTACTTCATTACTCCTCATAACATTACTTTGATGTTACTGTGTGAAATGAACAAATGAGCATGTAACAACATAAAGCTGAGGTACAGCCCCACACACCAACACAGATCCTGATGAGGTCACGTGATGTTTCTCTGAGTGTTTATGAACACAAATCAAAGATGAAACAGCACAAAGACACTTCAAAGTGATTCTACTGTAGAAACATGAACAGGTAGAAACCTGCAGCCTGACTGCTCATCACTTTGTTACCTGTTCAAGTTCAGCAGCAGCAGCTCACTTTATCACGGTGCTGGTCTGGGGTCAGTGTTTACTCAGCTTTAACCTCACTCTGGGTTCTTGGCTAGCTTAGCGTTAGCTTAGTGTTAGCTTAGCGTTAGCTTAGTGTTAGCATGCTGTGTGCTAGCTTAGCGTCAGAGCTCTGCAGGTGTCTCGTGTGTAAATATTAATCACAGTGACAGTAAAGGAGGTAAAGGGCTGTGACGTCATCACGTACGCTGCGTCCTCTGTGGGCTCTGAGTGAACTCAAAGTACAAACTACAAGTACACAAACACGAACGTAGCTCAGAGTGGCGGACACACTCGGCCTCGTTGGTCCAGCTGTGAGTCCGTTACCGTGAACTATGGAGCGGCAGATTTGTGCTGAACTAAGCTGCACACAGCTGATGTTAGCCAGGAAACATTACACACTGACTTTAATGGAGAGACCGGAAATACAAACACACACAGTTTGTTGTGTGAAGAAATCAAACACGAGCTGAACAAACAGTAAAGTTCCTAAAGACAAACTGTTAAAGGAGGAAACAAAGCAAACTTACAGTTTCTTCACACACCAACAACAAGCTCCACTCCACACCTGGACACTAAACACGGACACACAGGTGAGCTGCTTCCTGGAAGGAGGCGGGGCTCCACCTGAAACTCAGCACAGGTGGGAGGGGCTCAGCTCTGTGTGTGCTGATGTGTTAACTTTAAAAATATGCCGTCTGACTGCTCAGACTGAGTCAGAGTAAAGTTCACATGCTGACGTGTGGAGACATGAAACCTTGTTGTAGCTGCAGGTGTGAACACACTGATCCCAGATCAGCTCTGCTGTATTTGTAACATGAACATTTCTGCTGCAAAGCTTCAAATGTTCAGCATGTTTCTCTGTTTCCAGTCTATAGATCCAGTCACACTTTCTACCTTCACCTGTGCAGTAAAGACTGAGAGCAGAGCTGAAACCAAGCGTCCAATCAGTGAGCAGCATCAACACCTGAGCTTCATTCAGACTCTGTTATTGAAGATGTTGTTGGTACAAAGTTCATCTGCTGCTCACATGAATCCATGAAAGATTTATTTCACTGAATGTTTCTTCAAAGCTCATTTCAACCTGTTGAAGTCATGAATGAAAGTGCAGACTGAGAGTGGATCACATGATGTTTGAGGTGTGTCATGTGACATGTTCAGTATTGTCACACATGTCTAGATTGTCCCTGATATCATAACTGCTCAAACACTGATGATTATATTTGAAGAATTATTCCTGATGGCAGCAAAGTTTGAATGGAGCTCTCTGTCTGTGCTGATTTGTCGCCCTCTGGAGGTCAAAGCACAAACTGCATGATGTCACTGTAACCACCACAGTGACAGGAAGTGTTTTTATGACTGAAACACTGAAATGATGCTAACGGCTGTCGTTAGGCTCACTGACAGCAGTGCTGATGTGTTCATGTCAAACACTGGCTCAGGTCAGACTCCTTCATCCTTCTCCAGCGTGAGGCCGTCCTCAGACCCACAGGAGCTCTGACCTTTGACCTCCTGACCCTAACCATTTTAGTCTTGTTGCATCTTTAAATGCAAATCCATCCAAACTGTAGCCGAGCAAAAGAAGCTGGAAGCTGTTCTATGAATGATGTTGTTGAAGGAGCTTGGAAAGAAAAGCGTCTGGACTTCTTTAAGTTGCTTGAAGAGGGACATGGACGTCTTAACGCCCACTCACATCCTGGGACATTTGATCACAGGAAATCACATGATAGCGTGGGGCTAGATCTCACAATGGGTTCACCCAAAACCTTGGCTGATTGTGACCCACACCCGTTCTCACACCGTGGCTCGTGTGATTAGGTAGAGGATCAACAGGGGCTCCGTGTCCCTGAATTTAAACTGAATCTAAACACACCGTGCACAATGCCAAGTTAGATAATGGTTAAAAGAACAAGATAAGAATAAATAAAAAGATAAAATAAGGATAAAAAATAACTTGAAAAAATAAAATAAAAAGATAAATAACTGCAAATAAGTACAAATAAGTAACTGAAGACACGTGTGGTCTGCAGATGTCGATGTACATGGATGTACATGGAGTTTAATGTGCAAAATGAACTTAGTGTGCAAAGTGACCTGATGTGCAAACTGCAGTTTGAGGTCGGTCAGCTGTTCAGGAGTCTGATAGCAGTGGGGAAGATGGAGTTGTTGAGTCTGGATGTTCTACATTTCACACTTCTGAACCTTCGTCTCGAGGGCAGAGGTGTGTCTCTCCTCTGGACTCTGTGATGGTAGCTGCTCTGCAGAGAGGGCAGCGGGGTCCTGATGATCTTCTCCACAGTTGTTATCACTCTCTGCAGGTGTTTGCGGTTTGCAGTAGTGCTGCCGTACCATGCAGTGATGCAGCTGTCAGGCTGCTCTCCACAGTGCAGCTGTAGAACCTGCTGAGGATCTTGGCCAACATACCAAATTTCCTCAGCCTCCTCAGGAAATACAGCAGCTGCTGAGCCTTCTTGACCAGCTGTGTGAGTTTGAGTCCCTCACTGACTCAAACTCCTTCAGTGACACTTGCAGCCTTGCAGATTAGTTTGCTGATCCTGATGCATCTCTGGAGCTGATGCTGTCCCCCAGCAGACAACAACAACATAGATGCTCTCACTAGTCCACTTTACCCTCTAATCACATCTCTGACATCTGCAGGTTGCTCCATAGAGACTCTTGTGCAATGCCAGGTGTTTGTGTTTGTGTTTGTCTGTAGGTACACATTAGATATGACCATAGACGCACACACAAGTGAACACAGCAGCACAGATAGTTTCCACCTGCTTCCCTCTTTCTTCACACAACTGTGAGGATGATGAAGAGGTTTCAGGACGAGGTGGTCAGCAAGCACAGGATAAAGCAGGGCCATGAAACTCTCTGGTGCAGCAGATGTTTAATCAGACTCAGCTTTAGGCTTCTTTTCCCACCTGGCAGCAAAGTAACAGCTTCACTAATGTGAACAGTCACAATGTTAAACGTTTCTATATCTTCATATATTTTTATCTGTTGATGCTGCAGAATAAAGTCTGTTAACAGAGTGCAGGATGTGTAGAGCAGGTCCAGCTCTGCCTTTACTGTGTCCACTTTCATCAGCCCCTGTGAAGTGACACAGAGTGCATGTGTGTCTGTCAGCTGTTGTTTGTTGTGAAGGATGGAACAAATGAACACACACTTTTAGAGAAATCTGAAAAAGCAACACGTGCTTGGGCTCCTTCTGTGCTCGTCTTCATTAATGCTGATCTTTCTTTCCTGTTTGTTCTTTGGCACAAGCTTCAGTCTTTTCTCCCAGGGCTCCTTCACACTTAGAAACACACCTACATTCATTTATACACAAACATCATGAAACAAAGGCTTTGTAAAAGAGGACATGAGATCCTCTCTGAACAGCACATTCATATCAAACACAGGACTGAACAGGATATACTGAGTCTGTGCTGTTTTCATTGTTACTTGCTGAGTATTTTTCCAGTGTTTGAAATGTGACTCAAGTCTGATTCTTCTACTGTGTGTGAACTCTAAGCAGCTGCATTAAACAGCTGCTTTTCAAACCAGGCTCAATCCTATGACTCTGTGAATGTAAACTTTTGTCACCTGCATGAATAACAATCCTTGATCTAGTCAGGACTGCAGTGCTCCTGTGATCCCAGCTTATAGATGGAGGCTAGCATGAGAGGCTCAGCAGCTAAAGCAGCACACCTGGGTCTCCCAGCCTATTAAAAGCAGCCCTTTGCTTCACCTGCTTCACTAAACATTATTATTATTATTTAAGCAGAGTGGTGTGATTCATGTAGGCATTGCTGTGTGACAGGAGGACTTTTCTTGAAACAGCTCGTGTGACGTGAGCTGACGTAAAAACAGTGATGTTAGCTTGATTCTCTTGGCTAAAACTATTTTAAAAAGAGGGTCAATCATGCAAATCTGCCAATAGAAGCCAAAGTTACAGCCCCTCAGAGTTTAAAGAGAAAAGGCCCGTTTCCAACACTCGGTTGTGCAAAGGGAAACAGGCCCACAGTGCCTGAGTGTGTGGGTAATTCTTCAAATAATATTCAAAAGCAAACATTTTGAAGCATGTAAATAAAATTCAATCATTTCTGCTCTTCAATACCTAAGAAATGAAAACTGGCAGATGGTCCCAAAATGTGAAACGCCTGGCTATCTGTGCATTTAGTGCTGCAAGTTTTCACTGTTTACCTTCAGAAGCATAAATCTCTGCACAGATAATGTTCATATGTGGATTCCTGGTTTCTGCAGTTAATTGTGACCCAAAGCGTATTTTTAAAGTGGTTCCAGGCAATAAAGTCTAAAAATAAATACATCTACTTCCTTTTTCTGTGTTCCAGCCTCAGTGACTCTGACACAGTGCTGTAATATTTACACCTCTGATGAAAGCAGAGTTTGTAGTTGCAGAGAAATACTCGACTCATTTTGGGCATTTACGAGCAGGAACCTCAGAAAGCCCCTCGCTGCTTCACTGGTTAAGAAGCAAAGCAAACATTAGTTCACAGTGATGTTAATTAAGGCCCAAAGTTTAGGAACGAACGTCAGCACTTCACTAATGAATGTAATGCTGATTCATGTGCTTGTTTTGTAATGTGCATGTTGTGCGTTGCTATTTCCCATATTCTTTGGCACTGATAGATGAAGAGTCTCAGGCAGGACCGAGGCTGCCAGCTGCTGACAGTGAGCAGGGAGAGAGCAGCAGAAGCTGGGCAAGAGCAGGGCACCTTCAGCCCCCTTCATCAGTCAGAAATCATTTGGGTGTCTGTGTGAAATGTCTGATTTTTTAAAATCTTTTTGTAGACATATTTATTAAATGTTTAACAATTATATAGAAGAAAGACAATGTAAAGAACAAAACATGACAAAACAAAAATGAGTTGAAGTTATGAACTGTTTCTGAGAGACAAATAACACCAGGATCCTTTTTGTGTAGCTGACAGCTGGTAACTGTGCAGGGGCGGGTCTAGCAAAGTGTTGCCAGGGGGGCAGGTAGGGCATTAACAGGGAGAGGGGGGCACAAAGACATACTTTTCTTTCTTGTTCTCATTTAAAATGTCTCACTTTTAATAAATAATTATCTGAATCTTACAACAAACGTTTTCATCTGATGTAAAATGTATAGAAATCCATTATTGTACATAGTCATTTTTTAGGGTCCCATCATAATTTCTTCAGAAGTAAGTACTGCATATGATGCCAGTGTTTCCCACATTTTCTAGATTCTGCACCAGTACTGTGTGTAAAATGCATCAAAAAGTCCGTTTGATTCTTTCTCAGCTGTCTTTCTGTCTCCTTTCACTTTTTAAAGGTTGCCATGTTAGAAAACATATTTTGCCCTGCCGTGCTGTTTATTGATGTGGCAAATGAAAGGTTTATGAAAACATATCTAAATCTGTCATCAGTAATCAGCAATGATCATGTCTCACCTCTAGTCTCTGTCTTAATGTCAGGTTTCCACCGTGTGTTGTAGATGTTCAGGAGGTTAACTCGACCAACAGTCTACTTCCTGTTTAGAATAGCAGGACAGGGAGGATGGTGCAGGTTTAAGTTTATTAGACTGATGCATGTATACCAACAAGACAGCATCCATCACTGTGACAACAGCGTTTGTTTTCATTCAAAGGCTTCATGGTTTTTCCTTTAATACCTGGGGGGCCGGTCTCCAGTCAAAATGCCCGGGACCATTTTTTGTCCCAGTCCAGCCCTGGTGTCAGATCTGCATGCAGTGTCAATGAGACGATCAACAACAGATCAGACAAAACACTCAGGCGGACACTCCTCTGTAGAAGGAAACATGGAAAGTGTGAGGTAATCAGTGCACAACATCACTTTGTATTTCAGGCTGTTTTTATATAGAACTTCAGCACCAATGTAAAAGTTCTGGTTTTAGGAAGATGAAGAACATTTTCAGGAAGGATGCCGTCTGCAAGCAGAGCTGCTTGAACCTCAGCGCTGAGGTCCAGACTACTTCCTGTGAAGCCACGTGATGTAAATCTGCTGCTGTAACTTCACAGTTTACTGAAGCTAAATGCAACGTTACCATATAATCTGTTTTCAACAAAGGTTTCACTCCGTCCGGTGTTGATGGAATGATTCAGGCCGTACTCGTCAGGCTTCCCGTCGACCACACGCATTTCAGTCACAAACCCCGTGACTGACAACAAGGGAAACAGCAGAAGAAAAGATGTGAAAAATACTGGATGATGATGATGGAGGATTAACCGCGGTGGCTAAACTGTTTCCTGTCTTTGTGGGCGTACTCACAGGGAAGTTTCCAGGCACGTCAGTCTTGGTGGCTAAAGTCTCCATTTTCCAACATGTATCGACACAACATTAATCATCAGTGTAAATATTTTAATGCTGTCCAAACGGTGTTTGCTTTGTCTGTCCTCTCGCACTCACAGAGGAAACGAGGACGCCACCTTCAACCCATCTTCAGTTGGCTCAACCATGGCCGGACTTCCTGTTGGCTTTGTGACAGCAAACCACTTGAAATGAGAGCAAACTGCAGTCAAGCACCACTTACAGCAACCTGTGGACACGCAAATGGAAAGCACTGAGAATCATACAGAAGCATAAGAGCTGTTTATTGTAACACGTGTGTGTGTGTGTGTGTGTGTGTGTGTGTGTGTGTGTGTGTGTGTGTGTGTGTGTGTGTGTGTGTGTGTGTGTGTGTGCACATTAATAACACACTGATGTATGTTAGTTTGATTTATGCTATATCTGAGAAAACAACTGCAGAATTTTACATCAAAGTTTCCAAAGCTGATGTTTTGTTGTTCACTCTGTTTTATATTCATATAGTTTGTTGTTTTTAAATCAGTGGACAAAATAAATATTATCACACAAAATCCAGGGTGAAACATAACCAAATAACCTAAATGGTGAAGTCATTATAGAAGTACATGTTGCAAAGGTCGGCCTCCTGTATAGACTGCTAAACTGTCTGGGGGGGCCCTGCCTGTCCTCGTTGGATAAGCTCCACCCCTTTTCCATAAGACGGAGACATTTGTATGAAAATAGATGGGCAGTAAAATAAAAAATAAAAAATATTATGGATGACTCTGTAAATCAAAGTCGGCCTGAGGCAGAAGCAGAAACCATGAGGAGCACAGCACCACTCCCAGAAGGGCACGAAGTGAAGCCATAGCTGCTGAAGAGTGAAGACGTGATGATGGAGGAGATCACAGATGAAGATCTGCTGCCTGCTGACTCTTTATATAGAAGAGTGAGACTATCTCCCCACCAACAGCTGCACTTATACAAACCCCAGGTGCTGGGATGGCTTTGAACATGTGACATTTTCTGCAAACACATGGACAGTTTCATAAGCACAAAGATTATTCCTGCAGCGGCAGAATCGTATCCACTGTGTGAGAGGTGAACGTCAGACAGTTCTTAGAAAATGTAGTTTCTCTTTAAGCTTTTAACATCTTTTACCCCCATTTGTCTAAAACTACTTGACAGCCCTTCATGTCAGAGGTTTATTACCTGTGCAGGATGGAGCACATGGTCTCAGTCAGGCTGGACACGATCACTCCTACAGGAAGTAAATGTGATTTTATTTCACCTGTGAAATGATGAAAAACAGCAGAATAGCTCACGCTAACAAACGGGTGTTGAAATGTTTCATTTTCTGCTGTTTCACAGGTCAAAAAGGGCGTCGAAGCAAACTGAAGCTGAGCTGCTGCTGCTGTTGTAGTGCAGCATCTGCTGTGTGCTTCATCAGAGAACCTTCTGTACACAGCAGACAGAGGCTGCTGCCACTGAAGTCCATCTGCTAGAGAGCTTTAAACACTGGTTATTGAAGTGGCTTTGATGATACTGATACACAGTCTTTGCTGCTGTCACAGGACAGGGATCCACCAGGGAGTAGTTGTCAGGATAAAGAGCCTTCGCTTCTCTAAATATAAACTGGATACTTGTAGGAAACTTTGGGAAGCAGCATTTTTCCTCATATCGTCTAAACTGAAGTTAGCTCAGGTGCTTCTTCCATACTTGCTCTGCAGAAAGCCAAAGAGTTTGGAGCTCTGCAAACATTTCCAGCACAGCTGGATGTTTGTAACTTTGGTCACCTCTGTATCATCCCTCAGATTCTTTCTGCACAGCTTTGAAACCACGACAGCACGAGTGATGCTGAGGAGACGTCCAGTTTAAACAGACCTTTATTCCTGGAACACAAACACATGAAGTGATGCTGCTAAAGAAGAACATTTAATCGCACTAATGAATCAAGCATCTGTTTGTCTGTCAGTCTGTCAACAGTTCCTCTGATCGACTTCAGACTTGGTGGGTATTTTGTTTTTGCAGCGGTCAAAGTCGATCAGCGTGTTGCTTTGTCTGCTGTAAATCTGCCTGTACAAAGGGAAACATGCATGTTTTACATGCAAACTCACAACATGGCTGCATTTTTGTGATTATGTGTATTTTATATTGATTTATTCTATTATGTTTTGTATATGAATCTTTACAAGTGTGTCGATACAAAGGCTTGATTAAAACAAAGGTCTCAGCTGTGCTGTTAGGGATGCTCTCATATTTGTTTCAAATGTAATAAATCAAAGGATTTCAGGCTTTTCATCCTTTTTATTTGTTTGGTTCTAACAGCAGCTGGATAAAAACATGCAGGTGATGAATATAATTGTGTGATATTATGAGCATTGTGAATAAAGAAAGAGCAGAGATAGTAAAAAGGAAACAGGTGATGGACGTGAGATTTTCAGAACAAAAGCTCCTCAGTGAGACGATCACCTGGACACAAGGTCAGGCAGCTGGGACTCATCTAGAGAGCAAAATGGAAAAGTGATCTGTGCAGAACATCACTGTTGATTGCAGTTATTTACATCAGACTTCTTCTCTGAGATAAGAGCACCATTTGTGGGAAAGATGACAGTATTTCCAGGCTGGATGCTGTTTGCAGGGAGAACTGAATGAAAGTCTCCTGCACCTCAGCGCTGAGGTCCACACCTGTGAACACAGATGAGGTCAATCTGCTGCAGCACGTAGAGCTTTACTGATCAGCAGGTTCAAAGGATTCAGCAGAGCGTAGAGTCAGAGCTAAATGCCACATCACCATAGAGTTTGTTAACAACAGCTTTCTTTGCCCTTTGTCTCGATGGACTGAATCAGGGATACTCGTCATACTTCACCTCAACCACGTCACTGAGAGACCCCAGCCTGACACAGCAGCAGAGATGATGAAAGCAGAAACAGCAAACAGATGCTTCAGTTGTGTTTCTCTCTGTGTGCGCGCTCACGCCCACTTGTGTGTGTGAACTTTCCACGTACCTCAGCTTGTTTCTCCAACATGAGCCATCAGGGCTGAAAAACATCACTAACACATGAATTCTTTCTCTTTTTGTTATCACCTGTGATCATGTGTCTCATGTTTCTGTCATTCACCAGTTCTTGTATAGTTACGTGTAACTAGACTTCTGTGGGACGTAAATGATTGTTTTGTATGCAGATCTGTACAAAGGATGTAAACACTTGATTACAAAGGAGATCTCAGCTGTGTTGTTGTGGATGGACTTCAACGTATTTGTTAAAAAAGAGAATAAAGCAAAGTGTTTTAGCTGTTTGGGAGTTTTTGTTTGATTCCATTCAGTTTTATTTCTATGGAGTCAAATAATAAGAAAGGCTCTAGAACAGCCCTGAGTTTGTCCAGGTGACACTCCTCTGAAGAACAAAGACAAAGAGGAAGAAGGGGATTCGTTTTCAAGTCTTGTTTCTTTCAAAATAAAAGCTGAAATGTTTTGGAAGCATGATAATATTTCAGCCAGGATGCCGTCTCCAAGGAGACCTGCACCTCAGCGCTGAGCTCCACATCACGCCCTGTGAAAGCACAGATATAAATCTGCTGCAGTGAGAAGAACTTTACCCAACACAAGTGTAGAAGTAGACATTTGACTTTACCTACAACCTGTTAACAACAAAGCTTTCATTGCCTCTGTTGTTGATGTCATGTAGGACTAATCATACTTCACATCAGCCATGCACACGTCAGAGGATCTCCAGGCTTTCAGTGATAAAGCCAAGCAGATGATGTGAACATAGCAATAGTAAAACATGCATCATAATCAGCTGTATGTGTCGACCAGAGGTGGGACCAAGTCATTGTTTTGCAAGTCTCAAGTAAGTCTCAAGTCTTTATCCTCAAGTCTCAAGTCAAGTCTCAAGTAATGTCAGGCAAGTCAGAGTCGAGTCTCAAGTCACTGGTGTAAAAGTCCGAGTCAAGTCACAAGTCTGAAACTTTGAATTTCAAGTCCTTTCGAGTCTTTAAAAAAAAAACGAAAAAATAATGTTGCAGTTATGCTAAATGTAAATATTAGACCATGTAATTTTAAAATCTGTGTTTTTCTCAACACATGACAAAATAGTGAACTTAGAAAATATACACAAATTGTGAAATTGCACCTCTTTAAAATGCAGCTCAATTAAACCTAGCTCCAAGAATAATTTTCACCGACAGTTCTGAGATAAGCTGCATGTCATTCTTGGATGCGGTTGTAGGACCGGCTTTAAAATCGCATGACAAAAATATCATACATATTAAAAAAAACTGCATCACCAACGTAGCCTGGCCAACATTTGCTAGTTAGATGAAGTCAGCTATCTCATCGTAGCATATTTATATGCATATTTATAATCATACGGTTCTTGGAGTGAGCGCATACACTCGTGAAGTTTAGTAACTTCAGGTCACTGCAACAAGCCCAGGTACAGTTTACCGACGGATGGGTGCAGGACCTTGAAATGCACCGTGTAGAAAGTAAAGACCATCGTACGAACAAAGGTAAGTTTACCAGTCTCACAAATCGTCTTCATAAATACACATTCCTTAACCGTTTATTAATAGGACCTTTGAGCTCAACGGTAATTAATTAGTAGTGGAAATAATTTCTGGTACCCATCACAGAAATGTAGCAGTGACAATAATACTGTATGCTGTAATCGTACTGGGCAATTAGTGATACAAAAAACCTGTTTTATCCTGTGAATAAAAGTATATGTTTTTGTCAATGTACCATAATAACAGAAGCGAAACGCAATATTGTGTCAGGACAATTCACTATTTATGCACAATAAATAAAGGAGCATAGCGCGACCATTTCTGTTCAGCACCAGACTTGCTTGTAACCTATATCACCAATTATGTTATGAAAATGACGTGTTAACTACAACAGAAGACTGACCTTTGTGTAAATGCTTGGAGCAGACTAACCTGTGAGCTGGAGGGTTCTGGGACGTTATATTTGACCTTTGAATGGCTGCAATCCAGACCATCCGTCGCCTCTTTGTTACTTCGGAAACATGGCTCGAACAATTTCTCTTCAACGACGTAATCCGATAACAACCGATCTCTTTACCCGTCGGCTTCCCGTGGCTGTCATGTGACCGGCTATTGCAGTTAATAATACAACAGCTTCTTGACATTTTTGTGTTTCTTTTTATCGCTGTATAACTGATTTCAATTGAAAGCCTGCGCGCGCTAGTACCTCTTGCCACGAGTTCCCAGAATCCTTTGCGGTTTTACCCCTGAATGACGTCACATTTTCAATCTCTATATAATATGCATGTTAAATTTTATATTTGGGGTGAAATATCAAGTCTTTTCAAGTAAACCGGTTCAAGTCCAATTCAAGTCCCAGGTCATTGGTGTAAAAGTCCAAGTCAAGTCACAAGTCTTAGAACATTTTTTCAAGTCAAGTCTAAAGTCATAAAATTAATGACTCGAGTCTGACTCGAGTCCAAGTCATGTGACTCGAGTCCACACCTCTGGTGTCGACTATGTGGCACCTCAGTCTTGTTGGCATGAAGAAAAGTTGTGTAACATGTAGCATAAGGGCTGCAAAGACATCATGTAGACAGCAGTCGTCTGTTAGTCGTAACGTATCTCCTGTTAAAGAGTTAAATGTGCGTTCTCCATCTCTGTCCTCTCACAGCTCGCCGTACACCAACTCCAGCTGTGGTAACCATGGCTGTGCCCATCAACACGCTGAAGCTGAGACGCCACCCGTCACTATGGCGACTCCAATAGGGTTACCTGTCAGCTGTGGACGCATGAAAGGAAAACAGCAGAAACACAGACATGTTTACTGGAACATTTCCTATTGACAGCTTTATGGAAAAGTGGGTTTAAACACTTTTCTATGTTTTATTTTGTTTATTTATGGATTTATTGTGAAAGGAATTTCAAAGTTTTAATTTGACCTTTCCCCTGTTTTTCATACAGACTGGAGACGAATGGATGGTGCTTTCTTTGTTTGTCTAAAGATAATGAATAAAACTCTACACACATCTTAAACCACCCTCCTTTCTATATATTGTGTTATATAAATGGAAAGTATATAAGACACAAACTGAGCTTATATGATACTAAGGACCCTGGAGGTCAGTCCACCTTTATAATTCAGCACAGCCTGGAGTCTTGGTCTTTTCTTGGATGTTGGTTCCCTTTGTTTCCATCCTCTGTTAAGATGTTTCAGTAATGTTGAGGTCTGGGGAGGCCAATCCATGGCTGACGTCCTGTGATGCTGCATTAGCAGTTTGTTCATAGTGAAAAATGAAGCCACTGCCAATCAGACATTTGCACAGTGGATCAACTTCTGATGGTACTGTCCTGAATTCCACACCTATAATATGTTTGCACATACTGATGAATATGTGCAGCTGATTTTCAGTCCAGTTCCTGTGTGACAGACGCCAGTCTTTCTGCCTGTGTCCTTCCTTAACAATAGAGCCATCCTTCCACTGAGACTGTTTCTGATGAGGCTTCACTGAGCAGTAGATGGATCCCTCAGCTCATCTAATCGTCCTATTTCTAACACATGACTGTCAGAAACTGTTAATCTGCTGCAGCTCTTTAACTCCTCCACTTCTTTTTTTGTAATCTCTTAGTTTCCTCATCTTTAAGGTGGCACTGCACACCAGATCCAAAGTCAACATGCTGTTATATAATGGAGTTGAACCTGTAATGGAGTTTGATTTAAACCAATCAGCAATTAAGTGAATGATGATGAGCAAAGATGGTGGAGGTGGTGGATGAAGACCCGGACAGCTGTGGTTGGCTCCTCGTATAGAGCAGAGTGAGGTTGTGTTTGCACATTATTATAAAACCATGTTCACCATATATTTTAGCTGCAGACAATAACATGATTTCTTTGCTGTGGTGATTTTATTCCACTTTGGTAAAATGGAAAACCATCATTTCTTGCTGTAATTCACACATTATTCCAAGAGCCTCAACACAAGCCTTGTAGTCCGACCATATATAGACAAATCAATAGTTGTGTTTGTAACAGCTCACGAACATGAATCGTTCCACATTACTTTGAAATCATTGTAAACTAAACTGGAATAAATGAGTGTTTATATATAGTTTTGTCTCAGCTGTTCATACACAGTGTTTCAGTTCTTATCAGAGTCCCACCGTCTCACTGTGGTGAACCTTTAGCTCTGTTGTAAGCGTGTTGTTAGACCAGGTTTCCCTCATTTAAAAATAATCTCTCATTAGAAATGGACATGATGTCTAAGACATAGAAATGCTTATTATGGGTTCACTTGATGTCACTGAAAAGATGCACATGGGTAACGTGCAGGCCGTCCAGCTCCGAGGTTTATCTCCTCACCTCGAGTCTGCGACACTCTCTCCGTGTCCTCTCAGATAAGGGCGCGCACATTTCTGCACGATCTTCTAAATTACAAAGAGCGACTCACAAAACAGAAGCTCACAAAACACTCATCACAAACCAAAAATGGCTCCACTGAGCGTCAAACTGTCACCAGAATTTACTGATAATCTAAAGACTCACAGAACTCATTTTGTCTCATTGTGTCTTAGTTTGAGACATAAGTGCATGATCATAATACTGTGTAGTTAGATGAGACAGAGCTGATGCTTGCTCTTAATTATCCTCTTCATGTTTCCCGAGCCTCAGCAGTGGAAGCTACCATGGATAGAAAGACTATGACTCATCTTAAATCTCAAATCTTTGTCTCCAAAGAGCTGCTGATGTGTCCGATATGATCCACAAGCTTAAACTAGGATTATAAGTGTGTGCAGTGATGTGTGTGAAACCTCTGAGGACTCACACGTGTGTGCTTCAGCCCACACACACATATGAAGCACTGCGACCTCACACAGAAGTGTTTTACACATCCAACCTGAATCCTGATCATTTCTACAGTTTATTAAGTTCAGCTTCACCTGAACATCAGTGATGAAGCTGCTCTGACTCCATCACAGCTCACAGCTGTTGGAATGAGTCAAACAATGAAGAAGGTTCAGAAACAGCTGATGATTTTACAGAAACATGATGCAAACATGAAAATGGACACATGATTTTTTATTAACAGACACCGTTTATGTTTCACTGTGCATGACGTCATCAACACTGACACCAGGGGGCGCTCATCACCAGCCTGAGGAACTGTGATAAGGGAGGGAGACGCAGTGTTGTGTGTACTGCAGTCGGACAGAAGGAAAAACTTCCTCCTGAAAACATTTTCATCCTTCCCAAAAGTGTTTGAGTCAAATGTTACAAATATATAAATACAATAAAACACAGGGTCTTACATAAAATTAGTGATGCAGTTGTGCACTGAGCACCTTTCCAATGTTCCTTCCTCAGATGAGTCCAGCTGCTGAACACATTAACATCTGTATGTAAATGTAGCCGAGAACCAACCTGAGCACTGCTGGGAAAATACAAAGGCAACCATCAAAGTGCTGTATTATCTTATTTATTCTGAATGTTGACTTAGATCCACACCACGATTTATGAAACTATAGAACTAAAATAACAACAATCGTCTGCTTCTTTAAAATTTCTTTCATTACATCAAACCAGTGAAAACTGAGAAAAACAAAGAGCTGTTAGCATGTTCAGACCAACTTTGAGACAGAGACTGTAAAGTTCTGCACTTTAAATCCTGCCTGTGTTCCTGCAAATGATTCACACTGAAAGTATCTTAGTTTAGTATTGAGTGAGCCACAAAGCAGCCTGATAGCTTTAAAACAGGAAAAGTAAATGAAATTGACAGTTTCAGTGTAGCTGGATCTATTATTGGGGGGTCATGACCCCCGTAACCCTGCCTGGTCCTGAGGTCAAATCCACCATCTTTGTTTCAGTGCTTCATGTTCTCCCGTGTTTGTGTGCGTCCTCTCCGGTACTCCGGCTTCCTCCCACAGTCCAAACACATGCAGTTAGTGGGGTCAGGTTAGCTGTGAGTGGTTGTGTCTCTGTGTTATTCCACCTTAATCAATGACTTCCTGTTAGCATGAAGTGCTTCTGTAGGACTGATGTCATTTTCATGGTTGGATCATTTAAATGAAGCTGGACTCAGATGCAGTAAATAAGCTGATTGATCATTAATGAATAAAGCTGGTCAAACACATCACGTGGACACATGTGATTGTGTGTTGTAGTATTGATCCCAATGCTGGTATCAGTCCTGGATCAATAACACTGGATGGATGCGTTCAGCATGGAGCCCCTGAGCTGTGTTACAGACAAACATGGAAACTGACAGGTCTGTGTCATTCACAGTCTGTAACACTTCTAAACAACAGAGGCTGACCCAAGTGCCTCAGAGCCAGGCACGCTCACATCACAGCTCTCTAAATAAGCCAGTTTCAAAATAAGAGCTGAAAGCTGTGTTTGCTTGTGTTAGCTTATTATTGTGGAGACTAACATTCAGTGATCGTGTGTTCAGACTCATAATGATTACTCTCAGAAATCCTGATCTTTGTATTTACTGTGTGTTGGATCAATAACTGAGATTCATGGTATCACACAGCTGTGCTGCTGCTGATGTCAGCACATCTGGAACAATACGAGGAATCTGCTACCAGACTGAGCAGGACGTGAGACCTGTGGACTGTTTAAAGCTGTCCCTCCACAGCTCACTCAGACCTGATCCACACCTCAGTGATATTCTCTGACTTCCTCAGTAGAGACAGAAACCATTCAGATCTGGGACCATCAGCTGACTGATGATGTCACACAGACTGTGTTTTTCAGGAACAGTGATTCTGATGTGAGCCTGCTAGCTGACAGCAGACCTGATGAAAGCACATGTTCACATCTGTGAGGACAGACTGGACTCTTTGACTGCACCTTGGTTCTCCTCAGAGGTCTGTACAGGAGCATGTCCACCCCCACTGAAGATCTCAGTCACTGTGAAACATAGAAAGCTGCTTGTGTGGCCTCTGCCTCACATGTAGATACAGCTACAGGTTTCTCTGTCAGTCAGACTGAAACAGTGTCCTGATGCTGCATCATTCAGCTCTGTGCCCCAGTCAGCATCACTGGGAGCTACCAGTGTTTCTGCCCTTTTCCTGTAACACTACACTCAGCACAGGCTCAGCTGGTATCCAGTGTTGGACTTTGGCTTCAGCTGCTGTGATAGATCCTCTAACATAGATCAGCTCTGCTACATGTTGTTAGATAAGTGCAGCTGCTGTCATGTCCTGATGTTTCTCTGGCTCAGCAGCTTCTCCATCAGAGGTTCACATGGAGCTGATCCAGTATCTCCAGTAACTGTGTTCTGTGCCTCACTGGTTCATCCTTCTGTCTGTGTGACGTCAGTCAGATGTTGAAGTTAAACTCTGTAATCTTCACTGTGTCACAGAGTTCAGTGAGTCCCGTTATTCACAGTATCAATCAGATCATCAGAGAACAGCTGATCAGCAATCAGTGGTGCCAACAGCGCCTCCTGTGGTGAGAGGATGCAATAATGCAATGTAGCATTTTTCCACTCAACACTTGCAGTCATGGAAACTGTCTGTTGGATCTGTGTGACGTTGCTTTCTTGGTTAGAGTTCCTCACAAATGTCCAGATGATTCTTCTAATGAGGCGTCGACCATGTTTGCAGCTCTTTGGAAGAAAACGTCGCCCTTTGCCATCCTTACTTTTCTTTGACTTCTTCAAATGCAGCTGAACTCCAGCTGGTATTTTCTTGGACTTTGCAGCTGTTTCTGGTCATCAGTTCATTCCTGCAAACCTCTGAAGCTGAACAACAATGATGCTGCATTGCTGGCTGATCCCAAAAGGTTGATTCTGTTCATCTGGACCTTTTCAGAAACGTTTGCTCACTGATCAGGTGACTTCTTCAGTCTCAGCTGACTGCAGCTTTACAAGCTTACAAACAGCACATTTGCACAATGACTGAAAGCAGCAGCACCTGATATATATGATACTAATATAATACATATACATATATAATCCATACTAATGATGAAGGAACTGAGCTCACAGTCCATTGTTCATTCAGTGAACTACTCAGTTTATTTTGGGCCTCAGAAATGCTCACTCTGTTTGTACATCACTGTCAGCAATAGACTCATTCTGCTGTGTGGACAGGAACACATGTGACATCACTTCCTGTTTGTTTGTGACTGAAGAAGTTTACAAGGAATCATTTAGAAGAGTTTCAAACATCAACTGATTGAATCCATGAATCTGAAAACGTGTTTGTGAGTGAAAGAGACAGACATGTACAGACTGAACTATCTGTTCAACAGTCAGAGTGTTTCTGTAACAGGAGACACTCTTTACACTCCACTCAGCACAGGGACACTGAGGAACCAGGAGACCAGACACTAAACCCAGGATAAAGAGTTTGAGTGAATGTGGTGTTGAAGGTGTGGAGGTGGATCAGAGTGTCAGAGGAGACTCTGTAGAAGGACAGAGTGCCAGCAGGACAGTCCACATACACTGCTGCTCTGTTAGAGACAGAGGAGGAGGAGGAGGAGGAGGAGGAGATGGATGTTTTTATTCTATTGTGCCTGACATGACGAGGACCATCATCAGAGCAGACCAGACTCCAGGACTGATCATTCCATCCAAACAAACAGTCATCACTGTCTCCTTTCCTTCTGATACTTCTGTAACTCACTGATATATAAACGTCTCCTCTCCACTCGACCTCCCAGTAACAGCGACCAGTCAGACCATTTCTACACAGCAGCTGATAAACATCATCAAATCTGTCTGGATGATCAGGATATGACTGAACCTCCTCCACATGTGTCACCTTCCTGTTGTTGTCAGACAGTTGGAGCTCTGTGTTCACTGTGTTTGTGTCGATTGTGAGTTGACAGGAATCTGATGGAGAGAACAAACACAATCCAGCTGCAGTTATTGATCCATCATCTGTTCATTGATTGACACTTTGATGATGACTCCTGACATGATGAAGATGGTTGAATGTGTGCTGCTTTGTTTTCATGAATCCCATTAAAAACACACTTACACTTCCTCAGACCTGGTCTCAACCATCGGACTCCAGCAGGCTCCACCCTGAAAGGAGGAGGGGGGTCAGAGCAGCACAGTCAGCATGCACACATGGACATTACATGGCTCTCACACACACACTGTTACACACTGAGCTCAAAGCTCGGCTCCACTGTTTTATTCAAAGAAATCTACATTTATTTATCAGCACATTTAAAAACAGCTTGAGCCAAAGTGCTGCACAGAGTAGAGAGAAAATAGGAAACATACACAGTAATGACTATAAAGACTGGTCAGGATTGAAAGCTACAGAGTACAAATGTGTTTCCAACCGGCTTTTAAAAATGTCCAGTGTTGGTGACGACCTGATGTGAAGGGCGACTGTTCCAGAGTTTGGCTGCAGCCATCGATAAAGCTCACCTCTGTTTTTACGTCTAGTTCTGGTCAGAAGCTGCTTATCTGCAGACCTGAGGGCTCCACTTGGATTCTTTTGTTAAAGAGAGATAAGATGGAGCCAATCCATTCACAGATTTAAAGACAACCAGATCTGGAAGTGGATTCTACCACGTACTGGTAACCAGTGGAAAAAGCTGGTGATGGGTCGTCTAGCACAGACCCACCGCTGGAACCAGACAATTGATGAGGGAGAGAACTGTGACAGCGCCGTTCCTTCACTTGACCTCAGTCGCTCTCGTCTGCTCCCTCGTAACACTGCTCTTTATTGAGCTTACATGAATATGCACAAGTTCATTATGACGTCTTACACAGGTATGAACAAAGAGTACCAGTCTGTGCATAGTGAGTGTGTGTGTGTGTGTGTGTGCGTGTGTGTGTGTGTCTGTGTCTGTGTCTGTGTGTGTGTGTCTGTCTGTCTGTGTGTGTCTGTGTCTGTGTGTGTCTGTGTGTGTGTGTCTGTCTGTCTGTGTGTGTCTGTGTCTGTGTGTGTCTGTGTGTGTGTGTCTGTCTGTCTGTGTGTGTGTGTGTGTGTGTGTCTGTGTGTGTGTGTGTCTGTGTGTGTGTCTGTGTGTCTGTGTGTGTGTGTGTGTGTGTCTGTGTCTGTGTGTCTGTGTGTGTGTGTGTGTGTGTCTGTGTGTGTGTGTGTGTGTCTGTGTGTCTGTGTCTGTGTGTGTGTGTGTGTGTCTGTGTGTGTGTGTGTGTCTGTGTGTGTGTGTGTCTGTGTGTGTGTGTGTGTGTGTGTGTGTGTGTTCCAGATGTGACCCTGTGACCCCAAAGCTGGTGCTAAGAGTCCAGCGGTCCCCCTAACAAAGGGCTCTTATACTTAACCAGACACAGAGTAGGTGTCCTCCTACACCAGGGGTCTCAAACTCGCGGCCCGCGGGCCAATTGCGGCCCGCCGGACGATAGTTTTTGGCCCCACCTTAATATGAAAATGTAATGTTAGTTTGATAATGTATGACACTTTACAGTGTTGTGGGCGGAGCTGAATTAACCCACCAATCAGGGTGGGATATGGATCTCAGGGGACACCAGCCGGGCTTGATGCAAGCAGGGAAACATTTCTCAATGAGTCAAAGTTCCAGCAGCGTTGCCCTGGAGTGTTTCTTTCTTTCCTGTGCCTGGCTGGCTTCCTCCTTTCTATTGGGCAAACGCCGACATTCGCCCCAGCGCGCTGCGTTCACAACACTTCAAAAAAAGTTGTTTTTTTAAGTTGCTGCCCAGCGGGACATTATACGTATATAGATTTATACACACGTCAGTGGGATTTAAAGTTATTTTTCCACAGAGAGAGATCTCATATTAACTCTCACAGTGATGCGTAGGCGGCGGGATAAAAGAAAAGTCATGAACTCAATGCAGCCCAATTTAGTCTGCAGTCACATAGCGACACCTGTTCATCGGCAACAACAGTCCCCGGTAACCCGGACTAATTATAGGGTCGCACCGTAATTTGTGGCTCCATGTTTTTATTTGCATCACTGCGTTTGCATTGCAGCAAACATGAACATTACATATATTTCAATATAATGTAAAAGCAGTCAAAACAACTAACATCAGAAACAGCTGATGTTATTTGTTATATGTCACGGTGTCATTTCCGCTTCTTTCTCCTGTAACAACAGCCCGGCGCCGTGAGCAGTCGCCTTTTTTGCGCTCGCTATCCCTGCACTTTCTACCATCTGCAAACGCCACGGTGTTCGTGTCGTCATGAAAGACATGAACATCGAGCGTAGAAACAAAGGAGACTGCTACCGGCTTTTTATCTGCCGATCACCGTGCTACGGTTGCAAGAAAAAGAAGCAGAAATGACGTTCTCTACGCGTTGAGACGTTCCCCGTCCGTCGGCTAAACGCTTGATTGAAACTTCAATGCGACAGTGACACCAAGTAGAATTATAAATGTCACATAGCCCCAAACATGTCTTTTTCAAAGCCTGCGGTGAAGAGAAAGGTTGGTGATGAGCACCGACAATTTCAGGAAAAGTGGGAAATGCAATATTTCTTTGTTGAGCACAGGGGCACCCCGACCTGTCTTATTTGCACAGAGAAAGTTGCGCTGCACAAGGAATACAATTTGAAACGTCATTACACAACTAGACATGCTGAGCTGGATGCAAAATACCAGGGAGACGAGAGAGCGAACCGGGTTGCCAGTCTTAAAACAGATCTACTGAGGCAGCAAGATTTCTCCAAGAAAGCAACCAAAGAGAATAATGCAGCAGTCGGAGCCACGTGGTTAGTGAGATGATTGCTAAAGCAGGGAAGCCATTCACAGAAGGTGCATTTGTCTAAAAGTGCATGTTGCAGGCTGCAAATATAGTCTGTCCGGGAAAGAAAGGTCAGTTTAGCAACATCAGCCTTTCTGCCAACACCGCAGCAGATCGCATTTCTGACCTGTCAAGTGACATTTATGACCAACTGTGTGAGAAAGCCAAATGTTTCAGTGTATACTCAGTCGCTCTTGATGAGACCACAGACATCACCGACACTGCCCAGCTCCCAATGTATGTCCGTGGTGTTGATGACAGTTTTGAAGTGATGGAGGAGCTGCTCACAGTAATTCCAATGCATGGCCAGACCACCGCTCAGCAGATATTTACAAGCTGTGTGATGCCATTGAGAATGTTGGTTTGCCATGGAAGAGGTTTGTTGGAATAACAACAGATGGAGCGCCATCAATGACAGGGAGGAAACATGGACTGGTGGCACAATACAAACTGGAAGAGGAAGGCGTGGAGGAGGCCATTGCTCTGCACTGCATCATCCATCAGCAGGTCCTTTGCAGCAAATGCCTGAAGTTTGACAATGTGATGTCTATTGTTGTGAAATGCATCAACCAAATCAGATCCAGGGGCTTAAAGCACCGAAGGTTCTGTGCTTTTCTAGAGGAAATGGAGTCAGAATATGGGGATGTGCTCGACTTCACTGAGGTACGTTGGCTCAGCAGGGGAAATGTATTAAAGAGACTTTTTGAGTTGAGAGCAGAAGTGAAGCCTTCATGGAGAAGGATGGAGTTAGTGTTCCTGTGCTAACTGATCCCAAATGGCTCATGGACTCAGCTTTTCTTGTTGATATGACACATGAGCTTAATGTACTGAACAAGACGTTACAAGGCCAGGGGCAACTTGTCAGTGCTGCCTATGACAACGTGAGAGCATTCTCCACAAAACTGGCGCTCTGGAAAGCTCAGCTCTCTCAGACAAACCTTTGCCATTTCCCAGCATGCAAGGCACTCGTGGATGCAGGCACACCATTCAGTGCTGACGAGTATGTTGATGTCATTTTGAGGCTACAGGAGGAATTTGATCACAGATTTGCTGACTTCAAGACACACAGAGCCACCTTTCACATTTTTGCAGACCCCTTCTCCTTTGATGTGCAAGATGCCCCTTCTGTGCTTCAAATGGAGCTCATTGAGCTGCAGTGCAACTCTGAACTCAAAGCAAAGTTCAGGGAGGTGAGTGGAAAAGCAGAGAAGCTTGGACAATTTTTGAGAGAATTGAGCCCTAGTTTCCCTCGGCTTTCCCGAATGTTCAAGTGGACCATGTGCCTTTTTGGTAGCACATACTTGTGCCAAAAGCTCTTCTCCACTTTGAACTTCAATAAGTCCAAGTACAGGTCCAGACTTACGGATGATCATCTTCAAGACATACTGAGGGTCGCAACTGCTTCCTCCCTCAGGCCAAATCTGGCTCGGCTATGCGAGAGGAAACGCTGCCAGGTCTCTAGCAGCAAGGAGTAGGCAAGAGAAGCCATGTTCAGAAGAACAGTTCATTTTCTACAGTGTTCCATTCATGTTCAGAAGAAGGTTATAGAACTGTTAATACAGACATTTCAATCTAAATACAGCAGATATAGAAGACTGAAAGAAACACACAAGTTCACTGACTAAAAATATCTTATTATTGTTTTATTTATGTATTACAGATTGATTGATTTTCTTATTAATTCTTAATTTGTTTATTTATTTTTCATATTTTGTGTTAAAAAATAAAAATAAAGAGATTTGAGAAGATTGGAATTTTTTAACCATGCCTTTCCTGTGGAAAACCTAATGCGGCCCAGCCTCACCCAGACTCTGCCTGCAGCGGCCCCCAGCTAAATTGAGTTTGAGACCCCTGTCCTACACCATAAATCAGTAAGAGAGGGTACGACCTCTCTCATGGCCCCAAGTGGTGTGTGCATGCCAGAGCACTCTGGAAGGCACACAGAGTCTTTACAGACTACTCAGGATCAAACCTCTATCATTATGCAATCGATTATACAACTCTAAGCATATATGAGTAAATATTTCTAAGCATAAATGACAATCAACAATATAAACCTTACAGCTGGTTTTAATAACAGAATTCATTTGTTTCTCAAACGAGAAAGAGCTATCGAGAAACACTCCTAAATCTTTAGTTCTGAACTTTTCCAGTGGGCCAAGGTCAACATTATCTGCTAATGCTAAATAGGCTGCCGTTATTAACTAATGCTAATTTGATGTGAATTAGCATTATGCACTAATGCTAACACTTTTTAACAATGTGAGTAGCTAATGCTAACACTATTTCCCTTAACTTTATAACATTGTGAACGGCTAATGCTAACACTCTTTTCCCTAGCATTACAACATCTGAGCTGCTAATGCTAAGTAGGCCGCCATTAGCACCTACGTCTATCCATCCATCCATCCATCCATTCGCTTCCGCTTATCCTTTTCAGGGTCGCGGGGGGCGCTGGAGCCTATCCCAGCTGTCATAGGGCGAAAGGCGGGGTACACCCTGGACAGGTCGCCAGTCTGTCGCAGGGCTAACACACAGGGACAGACAACCATTCACACTCACATTCACTCGCACATTCACACCTAGTGGCAATTTGGATTATCCAATTAACCTATCCCCACAAGCTGCATGTCTTTGGACGGTGGGAGGAAGCCGGAGTACCCGGAGGGAACCCACGCAAACACGGGGAGAACATGCAAACTCCACACAGAAAGACCCCGGCCTGATGGTGGAATTGAACTCAGGACCTTCTTGCTGTGCGGCAACAGTGCTAACCATCGTGCCACCGTGCTGCCCACCTACGTCTAATTTAAGGCAAATACGCATTAGAACCTAATGCTCATATCGTTTTCCTTTGCTTTATAGCAATGTGAGCAGCTACTGCTAAATAGCATTAGCTAATAACAGCAGTCTAATTTAATGCAAGTTAGCATCATTTGCATTATAACGATGTGAGGAGTTAATGCTAAGTATGCTGCCATTAGTGGCTAATTCTAATTAGGGGTGAATAATTATTACAAGCTAATGCTAATATCGTTTTCTCTTCCCTTTTAACAATGTGAGCAGCTAGTGCTAGGTAGGCTGAAGCTAGCAGCTAATGCTAAAGCTAAAGATAATTTGATGTGAATTAGCATTACATTAGTGAGGAGTTAATGCTAAGTAGACTGCCATTAGCAGGTAATGCTAATTTAAGGTTAATAGGAATTGGCATCTAATGCTAATACCATATTTTCTTGCTTTAACCCTTTAAAACTGGTCAGAGTGGGCACACTCCGTTTTGCGCAACTATTTTTAAATCCCGGTAGCACTGTAATCACGTGAGCTAGCGCAATAATTTTTTTTGCATATGAAACCTGAGGAGTTGTATTTACATCTTATGCCATCAGCTTGTCCTAGGTTACAGTTTCCTTCCACATATGCTTAGGACTCATATTGCTCTGCTGGAAATAGTTTATTTTGATGCATATGCTGTTATTTTGCAAATTTGCAGTATAATATTTATTTTCGTTTTTCCTGCAGTATATAAAAATTGGTGTATTTCAAAAATAAAACTATGAAGGCACTCAAAATAAATTTCCTGAGGTGGGAAACTATTTTGTGCAACTTTTTTGTATTTACAGTTTTGAGGGATAAGCCTCTTAAATTTCTCTAACTAGAAATATATGTTAAAAAAACAAAAACGATTTTCAATTTTTTTGTAGTTTATTGCACTTTTTTGCAATTTATGTAATTACTATGCACTTAATACATACATATTATTAAAATTTAGGCTGTAATGGTTGTATTGATGTATAGCAACTTGAAATGCTCCCAAAAATGGCTCTACAGCATGTAAAAATATAATATAAGCTCTGGCGGACTTGGTTCTATGGTAGGTCTAAACGGGTTAAATCAATATCAGTAGCTAATACGATTGTTCAGTCTGACGTCAGGTGAAGTCATTTTTATGCATTTAAGAGCTGTGTTGAATTCAACATTACAAACTGAACATTAGAACTATCCTCTTCTCCAGGATTTTCCTGATTTAACATTTCAATATGACATTTCCAGCGCTTTGTTTTCTCTGCTCACAGACAAAACAGATACACGCATGTATATACAGCCCACGTCCAGCTCTGCATGCACTCCTGCTCCATTTCTATAGAGAATAAACAACGTAACACAATCATTCTCCATTGTTTTCAACTCAACCAGCTGCATTTAATGAAGGAGTTTGAATTTACTTTACAACAGCTGCTGTTGTTTCCTGTCTGCATTCATGTTCTTAACTGTACTCCACACATTCTGAACTGGTGTACCGTAATTGTCGGGCTATAAGCCGCTACTTTTTGCACAAGCTTTGAGCCCTGCGGCTTTTAGTCAGGTGCGGCTTTTCTATGGATTGTCCATGAGCGGATTTGTTTTGTTTGTTCCGCTGTTGTACGGCACTACGTTGCCTGGCGGAAGGATCGGGGTTCAAGAGTGGTATGTTGGTCACATGTCCATCCGTCAGGCAACGTAGTGCAGTACGAGGTAGCGCGAAAAACAAACTTCAAAGTAGCGCTACCCGTTCAGCTGGAGGCCTGGATGATGAGCGGCGATAAACTTGCAAAAAGCAAGTTATGCCCACCTCCACCATTGGATTCTGACAGCGTGGAAAAGTGTGAAAACATCCACGATCACCAACAGATTTCGAAGGGCTGAATGCTGCATGATGGAGAGGAGGACACCGCCACGGCCCTTCTGAGGGTGTTCGACTCTGACACTGACAACGAGGATTTCTTTGTTTTTGAAAGTGACAACGAAAGAAAGAAGCTGAGAGTGGATGACAAAGCCACCCTGAGCCTGTTTGTTTCCGACACTGGAGGAGAGGACTTTGGTGGTTTTAGTGCGCAGGAAGATGGTGGTGAATGACTGACTTTTCTTCTTGTTAAAGCCGTGTCACTGCACCTGAGCCTAAAAGGTAGTCCGAATCAATTGTTCTGGTGTGCTGTAGGTTATTGTTATGTACTACATTTGTTACTCATTTATGAAGCACAGTACATGTTTTGTACTTGTAATTACCGCTACTTGTACATATACCTAAAAAGTTATGCAAATATGTACCCATAACTTGTTTTTCAAAATATTAATAAAAGGGGTGTGTCTCCAAACAGCCATCTCTTTCCTGACAATTTGCTTTGTGCATATTCTCTTACATATGATAAGTCAACATTGAAACACCTGCGGCTTTTAGTCAGGTGCGGCTAATGTATGTACAAAACAGGATTTTCCCCTGATTTTAGCTTGTGCGGCTAATATTCAGGTGCGCTCTGTAGTCCGGGAAATACGGTAGTTCTTCCTAAAGTACTGCAGTATTCCTGCCAGTACATCCTTTTAGTTTTCCTAACTGTTTCCTCTGATGCTCGTTGCTATTCTTTCCTCAATGCAAATTCATGCTAAGCTCCTTCATATCCATCCCTGTTTCTAAACCTGTAATAATTGCTTTAATGTGTCTTTGGCCTAATTATGAGTCTGTCCATATGTTTGTAGTTCCCCACTTGCTTTGGTTTCTTAGCTCTGATTCTCTCAAATTTATCCTTGAAATCATTTACTGGCATCTCTCCCTCTCACTCCCACTATCCCCAGAACACCAGAGTATTCATCTCCTGGTTTATCCTATGGCCTCTTTGCATTTTCTCCAATCATCCATGTTTCTAGAGTCTCACCCCATCTGCAGGCAGTCCAAGAGAAACTGCCTCTGCCATTTTCTTCTTCTTAATCTTTGATTTTTCTCTTCACTTTCTCCATTGGGTCTTCTTAGACGCACTTTCCAGAAAGCAGCAACATTTTTTGTGCCCCATTTTTCAAATTGTGCATCTTACTTCAGCTTAATGTGTTTCCTGTTTTGTTTTTACACAGGTCATGTAAAAGAAATCCTACCAGAGACTCGACAAAGCTGAACTGAAAGACAGCACAGGCAATAAATCAGAGCAGCACAGAACTTAAGCTCATGGTCCATAGAAGCTGGGCTCTACAGGTGTACCAGGACAAGCTTAGTGTAAGTCCCTCGAAAAAGTTTCACTTGTGCTGTTTCGGTGTAAATTACTGGTTTGTTTGAACAATTTCATCAGCTGAACCATAAATACTCCAAAACAATTTCTTTGTGACTCAGTGTGATTTTTCATTTTGTAATATTAGCATGTCAAACTCTACATTCTCTACACAGATGAGAAATGAAGTGTATTTAATAATAAAAGTTATCTCTCAGAGACAAAGTTAGTGTCTCATTCAGGTCTGTATCTGAGTAGCCTCAGACACATGCAGTGCTCATATTTTCTGTTTTGTGTGTCACTCAGACCTCTTCCTGACAGGGGCAGCAATTTCATTTAAAGTCCCATTCACTGATACAGGCTGCTGGAGCTCCAACCAGGAGGGTACACACATGATCCAGGGAAAAAAATTATATATGGTCTCTTAGATAAATATTAAGAGGTCCTGTGTTTTACTAAAAAATCAAAGTAGTAAAACACAGGACCTTTGGGTTAGATATAAGGTGATTTGACAAATCATGTCTGTTGTAAATGAGTAAGCCATTTATCGACCTGACTCAGGTTTTAAATCATCATCAGAAAAGACTGAATCCTGACCTGAGAATTGTACACTTTGGACTCTCCACTGCAGAAAATAGAAGCTTCAGTCCTGAATCCTGCAGGTTGTTGTTACCCAGATCCAGCTCTGTCAGACGGGAGGACTGGGAGCTCAGGACTGAGGACAGAGCTTCACAGCTTCTGTCTGACAGGTTACAGCCACTCAGTCTGAAGAAAGGATGACAAGAAGACATGAAACACTTGTGTTAAAGTATATTCATGGTGCCATGAGGAGCTACTACATTTACAATATTTCAACACTGTTTCAGGACATGCTGGAATCCTTATTGCCTCATGTTACAAAAGACAAATGTGGCAGTTTAGTGTGATTTGGATGGATTCATTAAAAAAACAAAACATAAACACTGTTAATTTTTTCCAAATGAAATTGATTAAATGATGTTAATTGATGAAAAAAAATTGATATTGCTTGATCTGACCTCAGCGTTTCCAGTTTGCAGTATTGACTCTTCATCCCAGCAGACAGAAGCTTCACTCCTGAATCCTGCAGGTTGTTGTTACCCAGGTCCAGCTCTGTCAGATGGGAGGACTGGGAGCTCAGGACTGAGGACAGAGCTTCACAGCTTCTGTCTGACAGGTTACAGCCACTCAGTCTGAAATCAAGGTGGAAGGGAGACAAGATCAACCAAACAAATCAGAGCTTTATTGCTTTTTTATTGTTTTTAAGCAGAAATCAGTGAGGTGCTGGTAGATTCTGTTCTTTTGGTTTATTACCCAACAACACACACATACACTAATATTTGTGACTTTTGTAATAGTAGAATTTACAATGCAAAGCAACAGCGATCACAGATTGAAGGGGCCTGAATAAAACTACAATGCAGTGATTTTTAAGATGACCTGTTCTTCCAATTTCCAACAACAGATTTCTCCAACCTTACAGTTAAAAATAATTCTTTATCTCATACTGAATCTTGGTGCACCTCCCCCCAGTTTATTAAAATGGAGTGGTACTGAAGTTGCTGTAAGTGATGTGTGATGCCACTGATTTCCTTTCTGATCCAATACAAAGTAAAATTCAGGCTGGTATCTGCGATACTGATGAAAACTATTCCTTCAGAATCAATAAAAGACATCATAAGAAAATATGATGTTTTGTATAACATAAAAAGCCTGAATTTTAAAATATTCAGTTAATAATCAAAAACAGATGTGACTGAAAATAATAAAACTGAGAAACATTTTATGGCCATTCGATCCTTTTACAACCATTGCAAGAGCTTGGTTGGCATAGCCGGCAATACGTTGGATAGTAATAAGTCCGGTGGGTGATGGGCTCCACCAGGGCTGCCCTTTGTCACCGATTCTGTTCATAAATTTTATGTTTAAAGGCTGTATCAAAAGTTCATTCAAGTTACAATATTGTGGTCAAAAGTTCTCCTTTTTTCTTTTATACTATACAACTACGCTGTCTCATGGTTTTAGGACATGGATCTGTCATGGAAGAAATCTATGACCACTTTTAATCAACATTTTAAAAATAAACATGATCACAGATTTACTCACAGAGCCTTGTTGGAGGCTTTGACCACTGGCAGCAGCCTCAGAAGAGCCTCCTCTGAAGCAGAGTATTTCTTCAGGTCAAACACATCCAGATCTTCTTCTGATGACAGTAAGATGAAGACCAGAGCTGACCACTGAGCAGGAGACAGTTTACCTGTGGAGAGACTTCCTGATCTCAGGGACTGTTGGATCTCCTCCACTAGAGAACGATCATCCAGTTCATTCAGACAGTGGATCAGATTGATGCTTTTCTCTGCAGACAGATTCTCACTGAGCTTCTTCTTGATGTACTGGACTGTTTCCTGATTGGTCTGTGAGCTACTTCCTGTCTGTGTCAGCAGACCTCGTAGGAGAGTCTGATTGGTCTGCAGTGAAAGACCCAGGAGGAAGCGGAGGAACAAGTCCAGGTGTCCATTTGGACTCTGTAAGGCCTTGTTCACAGCACTCTGGTGAAGAGATTCTTTTTGGTTTAAAAAGCTAAAACTCTTGGAGGTTATTTGTTTCTGTTCAAGAAGATTTTTTCCAGAGTTGCTGAAGGTCAGATGGACATGAAGAGCAGCCAGAAACTCCTGAACACTCAGATGGATGAAGCAGAACACCTTGTTCTGGTACAGTCCGCTCTCCTCTTTAAAGATCTGTGTGAACACTCCTGAGTACACTGAGGCTGCTCTGATATCGATGCCACACTCTTTCAGGTCTGATTCATAGAAGATCAGGTTTCCTTTCTGCAGCTGATCAAAAGCCAGTTTTCCCAGAGACTCCATCATCTTCCTGCTCTCTGGACTCCAGTGTGGATCTGTCTCAGCTCCTCCATCATACTTGACCTTCTTCACTTTGGCCTGAACCACCAGGAAGTGGATGTACATCTCAGTCAGGGTCTTGGGCAGCTGTCCTCCCTCTCTGGTTTTCAGCACATCCTCCAGAACTGTAGCAGTGATCCAGCAGAAGACTGGGATGTGGCACATGATGTGGAGGCTTCGTGATGTCTTGATGTGGGAGATGATTCTGCTGGCCTGCTCCTCATCTCTGAATCTCTTCCTGAAGTACTCCTCCTTCTGTGGGTCAGTGAACCCTCTGACCTCTGTCACCATGCCAACACAGTCAGGAGGGATCTGATTGGCTGCTGCAGGTCGTGTGGTTATCCAGAGGCGAGCAGAGGGAAGCAGTTTCCCCCTGATGAGGTTTATCAGCAGCACATCCACTGAGGTGGACTTTCTAGGGTCAGTTAGGATTGTAGTTTTGTGGAAGTCCAGAGGAAGTCGACACTCATCCAGACCATCAAAGATGAACACAACCTGGAAGTCTTCAAAGCTGCAGATTCCTGCTTCTTTGGTTTCAGTAAAGAAGTGATGAACAAGTCCCACCAAGCTGAACTTTTCCTCTTTCAGCACATTCAGCTCTCTGAAAGTGAATGGAAATATGAACTGGATGTCCTGGTTGGCTTTGTCTTCAGCCCAGTCCAGGCTGTATTTCTGTGTTAAGACTGTTTTCCCAATGCCAGCCACTCCCTTTGTCAGCACTGTTCTGATTGGTTCATCTCTTCCAGGTGAGGCTTTAAAGATGTCTTCTTGTCTGATGGTTGTTTCTGGTCTGTCTGGTTTCCTGGATGCTGTTTCAATCTGTCTGACCTCATGTTCATCATTGACCTCTGCAGTCCCTCCCTCTGTGATGTAGAGCTCTGTGTAGATCTGATTCAGGAGGGTTGGGTTTCCTGCTTTAGCGATGCCCTCAAACACACACTGGAACTTCTTCTTCAGGGTGGATTTAAGGTTACGATGACAAACTGCAGCTTGAAGTTCTGAATGAGAAGAAAAATAAACACTCAATTCCAAAAAGAACTAATCTTTAAAACATGTTGCTCCATCTTCCATCTCTGGAAAATGTCTCATTTATCCAGCAGCTTAAATCTTTAGATAAATCCTCTTACTGCTCTGCAGACGGTCAGCCAGCTCCTCCTGCTTCATTCTCCTCAGGAAGTCCACTGTGATCTTCACAAACGCCTCTCTGCTGCTGCTCCTCTGACTCTCTAAGCATTCTGGGTAATCTGGACTCAGAACCTTCTGGATCTTCTTCAGCTCGTTCTTCACAAAAGTGATGATGTTGTCCTCCAGCAGCTGGAACAGAATATTTATGAATGAGCCAATCAGACTGAAATCATGGAGCCAAACATCAGATCCATGTTGGACACACTGACGATCCACTGGTCTACAAAGAGCAGCATGGAGATGACTGTGAACAGAACAGATGTAACAGTAGTTGTTGTACATGTACAGACCATAAATATGGAGTCCAGCTGTGTTTGATGCTGCTGGGCAGACTGACCACTGGGAACCTCTGAGCTCTGCTGCTCCACTCTGTGGAGGAACCATGAAGGATTAGATCAACACAGGATAAAGATCCAGGAGTTTCTGCTCAAATAACTTCATCTGAATCAAGTCTGTCAAGTTTTAAACTCTCAGATTGTGAACATATCAGTAATTTTCAGTCTGTTTTCATGGACGTCCTTTCAGTGGTGATGTCAGGGATGATTTTGAAGAAGCTCATCAAACTGAACCATCAGCAGATCACTGCTCCAAAACCAGAACATGATCCGAGTCTCCCTCCACCACCAGAACACCAGCTTTACTAACGTGGTAGATCAGTGTAGTACAGATCAATAACTGATGAGTCATTTGATCAAAATCACTGAGTGCTTCACGTCTGACCCTCTGATGCTTCTGTAGACATTTTGCATATTTAATGAATGTCTGACAGTTTTACATTCATTCTATGAACACAGTGGAAATGTTGTGTTATAGTCTCCATGTTGTTTCCAGCATCATAAATTCTTAAGTTCAGAAAATTAGATTCTTTCTTCACAGCTGAAAAACAACAACATTTATTCTCTATTGAAATCTGCATCGTCCACTCCAAAGGTCACAATCTGAAGGTAACATCTGGTTTTGTTCCCTGTGGTTAACTCTGAGCATCAGTATGGTGGGATTTATCCACTACATCCACACCACTGTGGTTCAGTGTTGTCCTGATGGAGTAACAGCAGCCAGTATGATCCAGGCTTTAGCTGCTGGGTCTCTGTGTGACCTCTCAGACTGTTTAACAGATCAGACACAAAGAGAATCAGAGCAGCTCTGTTCTTTAAAGACAAACATGAACCCACTCAGGTCACACTTTCCCCACAGATATGAGCATCACTGTCCTCAAACAGCAAATGACCAAGTCAAACATTTGGATCTTTTCTCTTTCATTGTTTTCTTTTTAATGAATCTTTGTAACAATCTGAGGATGTTTCAGGTCATATTTATCCAGGAAACACAAACATGTAAAGGAGTCATCACAGCTCTCTGACCTCGTTGCTCCAGGTTCACCACTGAAGTGTGGATTTAGCTCTTTGGACCAGTCACTCCTCACAGACGGACAGCTTGACCCTTCAGACTGTGACCTCTGACCTCTGCAGACACAAACATGATTGAAGCAGCTGTGATCACACAGACTGCAGATAATGCAGCTGTTTCCTGTCAGTAACATCCTCTTAGATTAGAGTTCAGCTTTTTACAGGAAAACTGGACAAAACTGATTTTTGTTACAAACTCATTTTCATTTCCTCTCAGCTCACAAACACAGTCAGACAATCAACCAGAGTCAACACTGATTATAATGTCAGTGCAGAATTATTTCTGTTACTCAGTGAGTTCAGCTCTCTGACCTCGTTGCTCCAGGTTCACCACTGAAGGCTGGAGGGTGACCTTTGGACCGGTCACTCCTCACAGACGGACAGCTGGACCCTGCAGACTCTGCTCTGTCCTCCTCTTCCTCCATCATCGTCTTCAGTCAGTCTGAGAGGTAAACCACAAACACTCAGTGAGTTCACATTAACAGGAGGAACTGAGTTACAGTCGCTGACCTCTGACCTGTCATGTGACCATGAAACCAGGTCAATATGTCTGTAGGTTCAGTCATCCAGGTCATGTGATCTAAGGAGCTTGGAGAGAAAAGAGACGTCTTTAAGTTTCTGGAAGACGTTTCATCTGAGAAGCTTCTTCAGCTCTAAAACCAAACGGTGGAGAGTCCCAGATATTTAAACCTGAGAGGGAAAGAAAGCATGTCGCTGACCCACCACTGATGTTATTTCAAGGAGGAAACTGAGAGCCTTTGCACCAGGAGCACAAACATCAGCTCCAGCAATGATCCACTGATGTGTTTTTATTCCATGTATGAATGTTGTTATTGACAGAGATGACGTTTGTGTGTCAGTGATGCAGTGACTGTTGTTGTTACCTGTACAGGCTGGTTAGACTCCATGAAACAGATCATACAGATCTCTGCATGTTAGAAGAGACTATTAAAGGTCATGAATGAGACAAAGGCAGGGAGGCGTCCTTTACAGCTAAACAGCAGAGTGAGAGAACAGCCAGCACCTCTACATTTATCACATTATACAGCACATGTATGATACTGACAGGGATGAGAAGAATTTAGTGATTCTGATCCCATCATTGATATTACTTATTGATTCTCAGTAGCTCTGCTCTGACAGTCACCACCATCACTGAGCAGCATATCAAAGACATTTGTGCACATTAACTGCATGTTGTGGCTCAAATGTTTGTGCATGTTGGAGGCATTTCCTCTTTGTTGTGATCAGTGTTGGTCATTACTCAAAACAGTCATTATTACACATATTACACAGAACACTTTGATTAAAAGTAATGGAGTACGTTACTTCATTACTCCTCATAACATTACTTTGATGTTACTGTGTGAAATGAACAAATGAGCATGTAACAACATAAAGCTGAGGTACAGCCCCACACACCAACACAGATCCTGATGAGGTCACGTGATGTTTCTCTGAGTGTTTATGAACACAAATCAAAGATGAAACAGCACAAAGACACTTCAAAGTGATTCTACTGTAGAAACATGAACAGGTAGAAACCTGCAGCCTGACTGCTCATCACTTTGTTACCTGTTCAAGTTCAGCAGCAGCAGCTCACTTTATCACGGTGCTGGTCTGGGGTCAGTGTTTACTCAGCTTTAACTCACTCTGGGTTCTTGGCTAGCTTAGTGTTAGCTTAGTGTTAGCTTAGTGTTAGCTTAGCGTTAGCATGCTGTGTGCTAGCTCAGCGTCAGAGCTCTGCAGGTGTCTCGTGTGTAAATATTAATCACAGTGACAGTAAAGGAGGTAAAGGGCTGTGACGTCATCACGTACGCTGCGTCCTCTGTGGGCTCTGAGTGAACTCAAAGTACAAACTACAAGTACACAAACACGAACGTAGCTCAGAGTGGCGGACACACTCGGCCTCGTTGGTCCAGCTGTGAGTCCGTTACCGTGAACTATGGAGCGGCAGATTTGTGCTGAACTAAGCTGCACACAGCTGATGTTAGCCAGGAAACATTACACACTGACTTTAATGGAGAGACCGGAAATACAAACACACACAGTTTGTTGTGTGAAGAAATCAAACACGAGCTGAACAAACAGTAAAGTTCCTAAAGACAAACTGTTAAAGGAGGAAACAAAGCAAACTTACAGTTTCTTCACACACCAACAACAAGCTCCACTCCACACCTGGACACTAAACACGGACACACAGGTGAGCTGCTTCCTGGAAGGAGGCGGGGCTCCATCTGAAACTCAGCACAGGTGGGAGGGGCTCAGCTCTGTGTGTGCTGATGTGTTAACTTTAAAAATATGCCGTCTGACTGCTCAGACTGAGTCAGAGTAAAGTTCACATGCTGACGTGTGGAGACATTTAGTATTTAGTATTTATTTATTTATTGTCATTGTCAAGAACAATGAAATTGCGTTTGGGGCTTCCATACAACCCAAAAAAAAGAAGAAAATAATAAATACCCCTTAAAACCCAAGTGTACATATTTAACCCAGTGTGACTCCAATGCAATAAGACAATCCTTAGCAATAATGTTCGTAGAAATTCAGACAAAGACCTGAGAAACATGACAAAATACAACAATGCAACCCATTCAATATTATTGTACTGTGAGATATGATATCAGATATGATAGTTATCTATTTAAGAAAGAGGGGGGGGGGGGCAGGAGGGGGAAGAGAATAAAGATATGATGCACCAATGCAGACCAGTTCATTGCTATTAAGAAGTTGGATATGGTTATTGTCCGTGAGAGGGGGGCAGAGAGTTCAGGAGCCTCACAGCCTGTGGATACAGGCTGTTGGCCAGTCTGGATGTTCTGGCCTGTATAGACCTGTACCTTCTCCCTGAGGGCAGCAGATGGAAAAGGTGGCGCGCAGGGTGATGTTGGTCCCGCAGGATACTGTGCACCCTCCTCAGACAGCGAGTGGGGAAGATATTACTGATCTCTGGCAGACTTGTTCCAATAATTCTGCCAGCTTCTTTCACCACCCGCTGGAGTGCTTGCTGATCGGCCTTGGTGCAGCTGGGGAACCACACTAGAAATCCATACGTCAGAACGCTGCTGATGGCACAGTTGTAGAAGTTCAACATCAGAGATCTGGGAATGTGTGCGCTCCGCAGTCTCCTCAGGTAGTAGAGGCGCTGTTGGGCCTTCCGTACAACTGAGGTGATATGGTTGCCCCAGGACAGGTCCTCGGTCACAGTTACCCCCAAGAATTTAAAACTGCTCACCCTCTCCACCGCCTCACTGCCAATGAAGAGAGGCAGATGGTTGTTATGACCCCTCTTCCGGAAATCTACAATGATCTCCTTGGTCTTTTTGGTGTTTAAGACCAAGTTATTGTCGTGGCACCATGACTCTAGTTGTTGCACCTCTGTCCTATAGTTTGTCTCATCATTGTTGGATATAAGTCCGAGCACTGTAGTGTCATCTGCAAACTTAACAATGAGATTGGACGCGCAGGAGGAAATACAGTCATGGGTGAAGAGAGTGTATAGCAGAGGGCTCAGAACACACCCCTGAGGGGCACCGGTGTTGACCGCAAGGGTGGAAGAGGTGTTCTTACCCACTCTGACACTCTGTCTACGGTTAGTGAGGAAGTCCACAATCCAGTTGCACAGAGAGGAGTTAAGTCCCAGTTGGTGGAGTTTGGGACGGAGTTTGTATGGCCGGATGGTATTAAAAGCCGAGCTGTAGTCTACAAAGAGGAGCCGTGCATAGGTGTTCCTGTGTTCCAAGTGCTTCAGTAATGTGTGCAGCACTGTGGCGATCGCATCCTCGGTTGACCGGTTCTCCCTGTATGCAAACTGGTGCGAGTCCAGGGATGGTGGAAAAGCAGCTCTGATGAAACCTTGTTGTAGCTGCAGGTGTGAACACACTGATCCCAGATCAGCTCTGCTGTATTTGTAACATGAACATTTCTGCTGCAAAGCTTCAAATGTTCAGCATGTTTCTCTGTTTCCAGTCTATAGATCCAGTCACACTTTCTACCTTCACCTGTGCAGTAAAGACTGAGAGCAGAGCTGAAAGCAAGTGTCCAATCAGTGAGCAGCATCAACATCTGAGCTTCATTCAGACTCTGTTATTGAAGATGTTGTTGGTACAAAGTTCATCTGCTGCTCACATGAATCCATGAAAGATTTATTTCACTGAATGTTTCTTCAAAGCTCATTTCAACCTGTTGAAGTCATGAATGAAAGTGCAGACTGAGAGTGGATCACATGATGTTTGAGGTGTGTCATGTGACATGTTCAGTATTGTCACACATGTCTAGATTGTCCCTGATATCATAACTGCTCAAACACTGATGATTATATTTGAAGAATTATTCCTGATGGCAGCAAAGTTTGAATGGAGCTCTCTGTCTGTGCTGATTTGTCGCCCTCTGGAGGTCAAAGCACAAACTGCATGATGATCACTGTAACCACCACAGTGACAGGAAGTGTTTTTATGACTGAAACACTGAAATGATGCTAACGGCTGTCGTTAGGCTCACTGACAGCAGTGCTGATGTGTTCATGTCAAACACTGGCTCAGGTCAGACTCCTTCATCCTTCTCCAGCGTGAGGCCGCCCTCAGACCCACAGGAGCTCTGACCTTTGACCTCCTGACCCTAACCATTTTAGTCTTGTTGCATCTGCAAATCCATCCAAACTGTAGCCGAGCAAAAGAAGCTGGAAGTTGTTCTATGAATGATGTTGTTGAAGGAGCTTGGAAAGAAAAGCGTCTGGACTTCTTTAAGTTGCTTGAAGAGGGAGTTGGACGTCTTAACGCCCACTTACATCCTGGGACATTTGATCACAGGAAATCACATGATGGGGTGGGGCTAGATCTCACAATGGGTTCACCCAAAACCTTGGCTGATTGTGACCCACACCCGTTCTCACACCGTGGCTCGTGTGATTAGGTAGAGGATCAACAGGGGCTCCGTGTCCCTGAATTTAAACTGAATCTAAACACACCGTGCACAATGCCAAGTTAGATAATGGTTAAAAGAACAAGATAAGAATAAATAAAAAGATAAAATAAGGATAAGAAATAACTTAAAAAAATAAAATAAAAAGATAAATAACTGCAAATAAGTACAAATAAGTAACTGAAGACACGTGTGGTCTGCAGATGTCGATGTACATGGATGTACATGGAGTTTAATGTGCAAAATGAACTTAGTGTGCAAAGTGACCTGATGTGCAAACTGCAGTTTGAGGTCGGTCAGCTGTTCAGGAGTCTGATAGCAGTGGGGAAGATGGAGTTGTTGAGTCTGGATGTTCTACATTTCACACTTCTGAACCTTCGTCTCGAGGGCAGAGGTGTGTCTCTCCTCTGGACTCTGTGATGGTAGCTGCTCTGCAGAGAGGGCAGCGGGGTCCTGATGATCTTCTCCACAGTTGTTATCACTCTCTGCAGGCGTTTGCGGTTTGCAGTAGTGCTGCCGTACCATGCAGTGATGCAGCTGTCAGGCTGCTCTCCACAGTGCAGCTGTAGAACCTGCTGAGGATCTTGGCCAACATACCAAATTTCCTCAGCCTCCTCAGGAAATACAGCAGCTGCTGAGCCTTCTTGAGCAGCTGTGTGAGTTTGAGTCCCTCACTGACTCAAACTCCTTCAGTGACACTTGCAGCCTTGCAGATTAGTTTGCTGATCCTGATGCATCTCTGGAGCTGATGCTGTCCCCCAGCAGACAACAACAACATAGATGCTCTCACTAGTCCACTTTACCCTCTAATCACATCTCTGACATCTGCAGGTTGCTCCATAGAGACTCTTGTGCAATGCCAGGTGTTTGTGTTTGTCTGTAGGTACACATTAGATATGACCATAGACGCACACACACAAGTGAACACAGCAGCACAGATGGTTTCCACCTGCTTCCCTCTTTCTTCACACAACTGTGAGGATGATGAAGAGGTTTCAGGACGAGGTGGTCAGCAAGCACAGGATAAAGCAGGGCCATGAAACTCTCTGGTGCAGCAGATGTTTAATCAGACTCAGCTTTAGGCTTCTTTTCCCACCTGGCAGCAAAGTAACAGCTTCACTAATGTGAACAGTCACAATGTTAAACGTTTCTATATTTTCATTAGTGATGGGCAGATGAAGCCCCATGAAGCACTGAAGCTTTTCATCCAATTGGTTCACCCCAACGCGAAGCTTCATGAAGCTTCATTTGCTCTAGCAGGACACCTACTGGACGTAAAAATAATAGCTGGCATGAATTTGAAGAGTGTGGCATTTTGCACACAGCCTGTAAATGTCAACAACAAAAGGAGTGTGTAAAACATGTATATTGTAGTGATGGCAGTATACTGTGTATATTTATAGTGGCAGTATGGGAAATGATTATTTGGAAATGCTTGAAATGGAAATGATCATTTACTGTGAGGTGAGGTGTGGTTGGGGTGTGGACAGTGGTTGTGCTTTTGTAACGTTGAGGTATGGACAGCTACACACTGAGGCTTTGAGCCTCAGTCCTGCCTGTTCACATTTTATTCTGTAAAAACTACATTTTCACTGCTTTTATGACCTTTTTAGTGGGGAGAACATAGCTAGGATTTAATGATTTAACAAATCTTTTGAATCCTTTGTCCTCCACAATGCTAAATGGCTGGGAGTCCTCAATCACCATGCTGACCAGGTCTTCATCTATTTGAGATTGTTCTCCTGAGGAAAGACAATAAAGATAAAGCACAAATATAAATATCACACACGTAACTTATAACAGTTGTATAATATTGTTATATCATTTAGTAACATTACAGCATGCTATATTATCATTGCATTTGATGGCTCACCTGGTCTTGCTCCACGATCGGTGTCCCCCTTATTCTCATGCAAAGCTCTGTAGTGCCTAAGCATGGATGAGGTGTTGCTGTTATATCCCAGCTCCCTGGCACATAGCAAACACTTCACCTTGTACAAAAGTCAAGACAGCTTAACATAAATTGTATTGCACCATCAGTATCATGAAAATACATCTTCTGTAGAAATTTACATACCTTGTTGGGAGGAATAAGATCAAAATGTTCCCACACAGGGGAGGACATCCTCCTCTTCTTAGCTGGCTCCATTCTCTCCTGACTTTCCTCACTCTCATAAACCTCCAAACTGTCTCCAAACTCTCACTAACAACTCTCCATCAAACACCCACATTTTTGAATGAAGTCTGAGGGGTTTATATCGCTGTCATATCTCGCGGCAAAGTTCGAACCACTTCATGAACCAGTCACGTGGTACAGCCGGGCAGCGAGGCTTCGGACGTCATCATTTTCAGCTCCTCCCATAAATGAAGCAAGCCTCGATACGCGCTTCGCGGAAACGCCCCCTCCATTACTCGACACACGCTCCGAAGCCTCGATACAGAACGTCCCATCACTAATTTTCATATATTTTTATCTGTTGATGCTGCAGAATAAAGTCTGTTAACAGAGTGCAGGATGTGTAGAGCAGGTCCAGCTCTCCCTTTACTGTGTCCACTTTCATCAGCCCCTGTGAAGTGACACAGAGTGCATGTGTGTCTGTCAGCTGTTGTTTGTTGTGAAGGATGGAACAAATGAACACACACTTTTAGAGAAATCTGAAAAAGCAACACGTGCTTGGGCTCCTTCTGTGCTCGTCTTCATTAATGCTGATCTTTCTTTCCTGTTTGTTCTTTGGCACAAGCTTCAGTCTTTTCTCCCAGGGCTCCTTCACACTTAGAAACACACCTACATTCATTTATACACAAACATCATGAAACAAAGGCTTTGTAAAAGAGGACATGAGATCCTCTCTGAACAGCACATTCATATCAAACACAGGACTGAACAGGATATACTGAGTCTGTGCTGTTTTCATTGTTACTTGCTGAGTATTTTTCCAGTGTTTGAAATGTGACTCAAGTCTGATTCTTCTACTGTGTGTGAACTCTAAGCAGCTGCATTAAACAGCTGCTTTTCAAACCAGGCTCAATCCTATGACTCTGTGAATGTAAACTTTTGTCACCTGCATGAATAACAATCCTTGATCTAGTCAGGACTGCAGTGCTCCTGTGATCCCAGCTTATAGATGGAGGCTAGCATGAGAGGCTCAGCAGCTAAAGCAGCACACCTGGGTCTCCCAGCCTATTAAAAGCAGCCCTTTGCTTCACCTGCTTCACTAAACATTATTATTATTATTTAAGCAGAGTGGTGTGATTGATGTAGGCATTGCTGTGTGACAGGAGGACTTTTCTTGAAACAGCTCGTGTGACGTGAGCTGACGTAAAAACAGTGATGTTAGCTTGATTCTCTTGGCTAAAACTATTTTAAAAAGAGGGTCAATCATGCAAATCTGCCAATAGAAGCCAAAGTTACAGCCCCTCAGAGTTTAAAGAGAAAAGGCCCGTTTCCAACACTCGGTTGTGCAAAGGGAAACAGGCCCACAGTGCCTGAGTGTGTGGGTAATTCTTCAAATAATATTCAAAAGCAAACATTTTTAAGCATGTAAATAAAATTCAATCATTTCTGCTCTTCAATACCTAAGAAATGAAAACTGGCAGATGGTCCCAAAATGTGAAACGCCTGGCTATCTGTGCATTTAGTGCTGCAAGTTTTCACTGTTTACCTTCAGAAGCATAAATCTCTGCACAGATAATGTTCATATGTGGATTCCTGGTTTTCTGCAGTTAATTGTGACCCAAAGCGTATTTTTAAAGTGGTTCCAGGCAATAAAGCCTAAAAATAAATACATCTACTTCCTTTTTCTGTGTTCCAGCCTCAGTGACTCTGACACAGTGCTGTAATATTTACACCTCTGATGAAAGCAGAGTTTGTAGTTGCAGAGAAATACTCGACTCATTTTGGGCATTTACGAGCAGGAACCTCAGAAAGCCCCTCGCTGCTTCACTGGTTTAGAAGCAAAGCAAACATTAGTTCACAGTGATGTTAATTAAGGCCCAAAGTTTAGGAACGAACGTCAGCACTTCACTAATGAATGTAATGCTGATTCATGTGCTTGTTTTGTAATGTGCATGTTGTGCGTTGCTATTTCCCATATTCTTTGGCACTGATAGATGAAGAGTCTCAGGCATAACCAGGACCATCATCAGAGCAGACCAGACTCCAGGACTGATCATTGTTTCCAAACAAACAGTCATAGCTGCGTCCTTTCCTTCTGATGCTTCTGTAACTCACTGATATACAAACGTTTCCTCTCCACTCGACCTCCCAGTAACAGCGACCAGTCAGACCATCTCTACACAGCAGCTGTTCCCAGTAATCAAATCTGTCTGGATGATCAGGATATGACTGAACCTCCTCCACACGTGTCACCTTCCTGTTGTTGTCAGACAGTTGGAGCTCTGTGTTCACTGTGTTTGTGTCGATTGTGAGTTGACAGGAATCTGATGGAGAGAACAAACACAATCCAGCTGCAGTTATTGATCCATCATCTGTTCATTGATTGACACTTTGATGATGACTCCTGACATGATGAAGATGGTTGAATGTGTGCTGCTTTGTTTTCATGAATCCCATTAAAAACACACTTACACTTCCTCAGACCTGGTCTCAACCATCGGACTCCAGCAGGCTCCACCCTGAAAGGAGGAGGGGGGTCAGAGCAGCACAGTCAGCATGCACACATGGACATTACATGGCTCTCACACACACACTGTTACACACTGAGCTCAAAGCTCGGCTCCACTGTTTTATTCAAAGAAATCTACATTTATTTATCAGCACATTTAAAAACAGCTTGAGCCAAAGTGCTGCACAGAGTAGAGAGAAAATAGGAAACATACACAGTAATGACTATAAAGACTGGTCAGGATTGAAAGCTACAGAGTACAAATGTGTTTCCAACCGGCTTTTAAAAATGTCCAGTGTTGGTGACGACCTGATGTGAAGGGCGACTGTTCCAGAGTTTGGCTGCAGCCATCGATAAAGCTCACCTCTGTTTTTACGTCTAGTTCTGGTCAGAAGCTGCTTATCTGCAGACCTGAGGGCTCCACTTGGATTCTTTTGTTAAAGAGAGATAAGATGGAGCCAATCCATTCACAGATTTAAAGACAACCAGATCTGGAAGTGGATTCTACCACGTACTGGTAACCAGTGGAAAAAGCTGGTGATGGGTCGTCTAGCACAGACCCACCGCTGGAACCAGACAATTGATGAGGGAGAGAACTGTGACAGCGCCGTTCCTTCACTTGACCTCAGTCGCTCTCGTCTGCTCCCTCGTAACACTGCTCTTTATTGAGCTTACATGAATATGCACAAGTTCATTATGACGTCTTACACAGGTATGAACAAAGAGTACCAGTCTGTGCATAGTGTGTGTGTGTGTGTGTGTGTGTCTGTGTGTGTGTGTGTGTGTGTGTCTGTGTGTGTGTGTGTGTGTGTGTGTTCCAGATGTGACCCTGTGACCCCAAAGCTGGTGCTAAGAGTCCAGCGGTCCCCCTAACAAAGGGCTCTTATACTTAACCAGACACAGAGTAGGTGTCCTCCTACACCAGGGGTCTCAAACTCGCGGCCCGCGGGCCAATTGCGGCCTGCCGGACGATAGTTTTTGGCCCCACCTTAATATGAAAATGTAATGTTAGTTTGATAATGTATGACACTTTACAGTGTTGTGGGCGGAGCTGAATTAACCCACCAATCAGGGTGGGATATGGATCTCAGGGGACACCAGCCGGGCTTGATGCAAGCAGGGAAACATTTCTCAATGAGTCAAAGTTCCAGCAGCGTTGCCCTGGAGTGTTTCTTTCTTTCCTGTGCCTGGCTGGCTTCCTCCTTTCTATTGGGCAAACGCCGACATTCGCCCCAGCGCGCTGCGTTCACAACACTTCAAAAAAAGTTGTTTTTTTAAGTTGCTGCCCAGCGGGACATTATACGTATATAGATTTATACACACGTCAGTGGGATTTAAAGTTATTTTTCCACAGAGAGAGATCTCATATTAACTCTCACAGTGATGCGTAGGCGGCGGGATAAAAGAAAAGTCATGAACTCAATGCAGCCCAATTTAGTCTGCAGTCACATAGCGACACCTGTTCATCGGCAACAACAGTCCCCGGTAACCCGGACTAATTATAGGGTCGCACCGTAATTTGTGGCTCCATGTTTTTATTTGCATCACTGCGTTTGCATTGCAGCAAACATGAACATTACATATATTTCAATATAATGTAAAAGCAGTCAAAACAACTAACATCAGAAACAGCTGATGTTATTTGTTATATGTCACGGTGTCATTTCCGCTTCTTTCTCCTGTAACAACAGCCCGACGCCGTGAGCAGTCGCCTTTTTTGCGCTCGCTATCCCTGCACTTTCTACCATCTGCAAACGCCACGGTGTTCGTGTCGTCATGAAAGACATGAACATCGAGCGTAAAAACAAAGGAGACTGCTACCGGCTTTTTATCTGCCGATCGCCGTGCTACGGTTGCAAGAAAAAGAAGCAGAAATGACGTTCTCTACGCGTTGAGACGTTCCCCGTCCGTCGGCTAAACGCTTGATTGAAACTTCAATGCGACAGTGACACCAAGTAGAATTATAAATGTCACATAGCCCCAAACATGTCTTTTTCAAAGCCTGCGGTGAAGAGAAAGGTTGGTGATGAGCACCGACAATTTCAGGAAAAGTGGGAAATGCAATATTTCTTTGTTGAGCACAGGGGCACCCCGACCTGTCTTATTTGCACAGAGAAAGTTGCGCTGCACAAGGAATACAATTTGAAACGTCATTACACAACTAGACATGCTGAGCTGGATGCAAAATACCAGGGAGACGAGAGAGCGAACCGGGTTGCCAGTCTTAAAACAGATCTACTGAGGCAGCAAGATTTCTCCAAGAAAGCAACCAAAGAGAATAATGCAGCAGTCGGAGCCACGTGGTTAGTGAGATGATTGCTAAAGCAGGGAAGCCATTCACAGAAGGTGCATTTGTCTAAAAGTGCATATTGCAGGCTGCAAATATAGTCTGTCCGGGAAAGAAAGGTCAGTTTAGCAACATCAGCCTTTCTGCCAACACCGCAGCAGATCGCATTTCTGACCTGTCAAGTGACATTTATGACCAACTGTGTGAGAAAGCCAAATGTTTCAGTGTATACTCAGTCGCTCTTGATGAGACCACAGACATCACCGACACTGCCCAGCTCCCAATGTATGTCCGTGGTGTTGATGACAGTTTTGAAGTGATGGAGGAGCTGCTCACAGTAATTCCAATGCATGGCCAGACCACCGCTCAGCAGATATTTACAAGCTGTGTGATGCCATTGAGAATGTTGGTTTGCCATGGAAGAGGTTTGTTGGAATAACAACAGATGGAGCGCCATCAATGACAGGGAGGAAACATGGACTGGTGGCACAAAACAAACTGGAAGAGGAAGGCGTGGAGGAGGCCATTGCTCTGCACTGCATCATCCATCAGCAGGTCCTTTGCAGCAAATGCCTGAAGTTTGACAATGTGATGTCTATTGTTGTGAAATGCATCAACCAAATCAGATCCAGGGGCTTAAAGCACCGAAGGTTCTGTGCTTTTCTAGAGGAAATGGAGTCAGAATATGGGGATGTGCTCGACTTCACTGAGGTACGTTGGCTCAGCAGGGGAAATGTATTAAAGAGACTTTTTGAGTTGAGAGCAGAAGTGAAGCCTTCATGGAGAAGGATGGAGTTAGTGTTCCTGTGCTAACTGATCCCAAATGGCTCATGGACTCAGCTTTTCTTGTTGATATGACACATGAGCTTAATGTACTGAACAAGACGTTACAAGGCCAGGGGCAACTTGTCAGTGCTGCCTATGACAACGTGAGAGCATTCTCCACAAAACTGGCGCTCTGGAAAGCTCAGCTCTCTCAGACAAACCTTTGCCATTTCCCAGCATGCAAGGCACTCGTGGATGCAGGCACACCATTCAGTGCTGACGAGTATGTTGATGTCATTTTGAGGCTACAGGAGGAATTTGATCACAGATTTGCTGACTTCAAGACACACAGAGCCACCTTTCACATTTTTGCGGACCCCTTCTCCTTTGATGTGCAAGATGCCCCTTCTGTGCTTCAAATGGAGCTCATTGAGCTGCAGTGCAACTCTGAACTCAAAGCAAAGTTCAGGGAGGTGAGTGGAAAAGCAGACAAGCTTGGACAATTTTTGAGAGACTTGAGCCCTAGTTTCCCTCGGCTTTCCCGAATGTTCAAGCGGACCATGTGCCTTTTTGGTAGCACATACTTGTGCCAAAAGCTCTTCTCCACTTTGAACTTCAATAAGTCCAAGTACAGGTCCAGACTTACGGATGATCATCTTCAAGACATACTGAGGGCCGCAACTGCTTCCTCCCTCAGGCCAAATCTGGCTCGGCTATGCGAGAGGAAACACTGCCAGGTCTCTAGCAGCAAGGAGTAGGCAAGAGAAGCCATGTTCAGAAGAACAGTTCATTTTCTACAGTGTTCCATTCATGTTCAGAAGAAGGTTATAGAACTGTTAATACAGACATTTCAATCTAAACACAGCAGATATAGAAGACTGAAAGATACACACAAGTTCACTGACTAAAAATATCTTATTATTATTTTATTTATGTATTACAGATTGATTTTTTTTCTTATTAATTCTTAATTTGTTTATTCATTTTTCATATTTTGTGTTAAAAAATAAAAATAAAGAGATTTGAGAAGATTGGAATTTTTTAACCATGCCTTTCTTGTGGAAAACCTAATGCGGCCCAGCCTCACCCAGACTCTGCCTGCAGCGGCCCCCAGCTAAATTGAGTTTGAGACCCCTGTCCTACACCATAAATCAGTAAGAGAGGGTACGACCTCTCTCATGGCCCCAAGTGGTGTGTGCATGCCAGAGCACTCTGGAAGGCACACAGAGTCTTTACAGACTACTCAGGATCAAACCTCTATCATTATGCAATCGATTATACAACTCTAAGCATATATGAGTAAATATTTCTAAGCATAAATGACAATCAACAATATAAACCTTACAGCTGGTTTTAATAACAGAATTCATTTGTTTCTCAAACGAGAAAGAGCTATCGAGAAACACTCCTAAATCTTTAGTTCTTAACTTTTCCAGTGGGCCAAGGTCAACATTATCTGCTAATGCTAAATAGGCTGCCGTTATTAACTAATGCTAATTTGACATGAATTAGCATTATGCACTAATGCTAACACTTACTTTTTTTAAAAATGTGAGTAGCTAATGCTAACACTATTTCCCTTAACTTTATAACAATGTGAACGGCTAATGCTAACACTCTTTTTCCTAGCATTATAACATCTGAGCTGCTAATGCTAAGTAGGCTGCCATTAGCACCTACGTCTAATTTAAGGCAAATACGCATTAGAACCTAATGCTCATATCGTTTTCCTTTGCTTTATAACAATGTGAGCAGCTACTGCTAAATAGCATTAGCTAATAACAGCAGTCTAATTTAATGCAAGTTAGCCTCGTTTGCATTACAACGATGTGAGGAGTTAACGCTAAGTATGCTGCCATTAGTGGCTAATTCTAATTAGGGGTGAATAAATATTACCAGCTAATGCTAATATCGTATTCTCTTCCCTTTTAACAATGTGAGCAGCTAGTGCTAGGTAGGCTGATGCTAGCAGCTAATGGTAAAGCTAATTTAATGTGAATTAGCATCACATTAGTGAGGAGTTAATGCTAAGTAGACTGCCATTAGCAGGTAATGCTAATTTTAGGTGAATAGGAATTGGCAGATAATGCTAATACCATATTTTCTTGCTTTATAACAATGTGACCAGCTAATGCTATGTAGGTTGCCGTTATTAGCTAATACTAATTTGAGGTGAATTAGCATTATCCCCTTATGCTAACAATGTTTTTTCTTACTTTTTAACAATACAAGTAGCTAATGTGAACACTTTTTTTTTTTTATTGAATTCTAATTTTTCCCTTGCGATGTGAAGAGTTAATGCTAAATAGGATGCCATTAGTGGCTAATTCTAATTTTAGATGAGAAAGCATTAGAAGCTAATGCTAATACCATATTTTCTTGCTTTATATCAATATTAGTAGGTAATGCTAAGTACGTAGCCATTATTAGCTAATGCTAATTTAGGTGAATTAGCATTATCCACTAATGCTAACACTGTTTTTGCCAACTCTTTTCCCTTGCATTATAACAATATGAGCAGCTAATGCTAAGAAGGCTGCCATTATTAGGTAATGCTAATTATTATGTGTGTTAGCATTATCCGCTGCTGCTAGCAATGTTTTATCTTACCTTTTAACAATATCAGCAGCTAATGCTAACACTACTTTAATTTCAGTTAAACCTACTTAGCATTAATTAACTTCATTTAGCATTAAGAAGTTTTTGCTATAGGCTACCATTAGTGGCTAATGCTAATTTTAGGTAAATAGAAATTGGCAGCTAATGCTAATACCATATTTTCTTGCCTTATAACAATGTGACCAGCTAATGCTAAGCAGGTGCCATTATTAGCTAATACTAATTTGAGATGAATTAGCATTATCCGCTTATGCTAACAATGTTTTTTCTTACTTTTTAACAATACGCCATTAGTGGCTAATTCTAATTTTAGATGAAAAAGGATTAACAGCTAATGCTCATACTGTTTGCTTTGTAAGAATGACAGCAGCTAATGATATGAAGTCTACCGTTATTAACTAATGCTAATTTGATGAGAATTAGCATTATCCGATAATGGTAACTCTTTTCCCCTGCATTATAACAATGTCAGGAGTTAATGCTAAGTAGACTGCCATTAGGGGCTAACTCTAATTAGGGGTGAATAATTATTAGCAGCTAATACTAATACCGTTTTCTCTTTTTCCTTATAACAACTTGAGCAGCTAATGCTAATTTGATGCGAATCAGCATTATATTAGTGAGCAGTTAATGCTAAGTAGGCTGCCATTATTAACTAATACTACGTTGACGTGAATTAGCATTATGCGCTACTGCTAATACTGTTTTCTCTTACTTATTAAAAATGATAGTAGCTAATACTAATACTCTTTTCCGTTGGGTAACAACAAAGTGAGGAATTAATGCTAAGTTGGCTGCTTTTAGCGGCTTATTCTAATTAGGGGTGAATAATTATTAGCAGCAAATGCTAATACCGTTTTCTCTTTCCTTATAACAATATGAGCAGTTAATGCTAATTTGATGTAAATTAGCATTATATTAGTGAGGAGTTAATGCTAAGTAGGCTGCCATTAGCAGCTAAAGGTAATTTGAGGTGAATAAGCACTAGTAGCTAATGCCAATACCCTTTTCTCTTGTGTTATAATGATGTGAAACGTTAATATTGTTCTCAAACAACAGAATGAGAATGAAATATTGATTCTAACAGGGCCCGTAAACAGCATTAGCTTAGCAGCATTAGCTTATCAGAGTCTCCATCATGGTCACACAAATCCTTAGCGGAGCAAAGTGGCCTACTTAGCAATAGCTGCTGTAGAAAGCAAAGGGAAAACAGTATTAGCATTAGCTGCTAAATGTGCACTTGAGAACAAATCTATTGTGAATTCAGCCGTGAATGTAGTGTTTCCAGTAAGCTTCCATTTCCAAATGTTAGCTGCTCCTGTCTGCCTCTTTGTCACACACACAGACTGAAATGATTCACAGCCTTGTTTCATCCTTCTGTCAGTGTCACTGACTGTCACTGTGACTGTGGACATACAGCATGGGAAACACACACATGGCTGATACTTGTATCTAAAGTTACAAAATGTCTCTGTCCAAATATTACCTAACTGTAAGTCTACTTTTAATGAAACTCTCAACATGACTTATCAGTTATCATTAATGTTCCTGCAAACAGACTCCTTGAAGACCCCCTACATAAATATCCATGTACTATCCAGCTAGACTAGTGTGTCTGTCCCTGAAAATATTCCTGCATGTGTGATTGTTCATGTCTCATCTGCAGGAAACAAACAGGAAGTGAGTGAAAGACACAGGAAATGATTCCAGCTCTTCCTCCTATATCAGACATTCTCTCCATACCTGAGAGTGTCCAGTCTCCAGCCTGGATCCTTCAGTCCAGCCGACAGAAGCTTCATTCCTGAGTCACCTGGATGATTGTAGCTCAGGTCCAGCTCTCTCAGATGGGAGGGGTTGGAGGTCAGAGCTGAGGCCAGAGAAGTACAGCCTTCCTCTGTGATCAGACAGCCTGACAGACTGCAGACACACAAAACAACAATCCATCTGTTATCCATCTCTATAGCAGCATAACTAAGTGATGGTTCAGGGTCACCTGATCCAGCTCTAACTATAAGTTTTATCAAAAAGGAAAGTTTGAAGCTGATCGTCAAAGTAGAGAGGGTGTCTGTCTCCTGAACTCAAACTGGGAGCTGCTTCCACACCCAGTCCAACATAGCCAGGCTTTCTTTGCTGCTTTGACAAAACCTCAAATCCCAGTCAGAGATGGTGAGCATCATCACAGTGATGATCATTTCTCTGTTAACCCAGGCTTTCTGCTTCAGGATCTGTGCACGCTCACAGAACAAGGAGACCTTTAAACATCATTTCACTAAATGGATGGACTGAGCTCAGCCTACAGATGAACTGGATAAATAAAGATTTGACCTCAGTGTGCTCAGTGTTCCTGTCTATTCCTAACATATTCCTAACATGATAGCTGCACTTTAGAGCTCTAAAACTGGAACTGACACATATTTAAACTCCACATGTTACTCAGTACATCCAGTTCTGACACTCGCCCACAGTCCAACAAAGGAAACATGGAGATCACATCAGTTTGTCACCAAAGTCTAATTATTCCAGAGGGCAGTGTTGATACAACTAAAGTTATTTTTAAGCAAAGTTGAGTTTTTTATCGTCGGAGTACTTCAAGTCTGAAGTATCATTTAAATGCATTACACGCTGTTGATGGCAGCAAACAAACCACCCAAACAAACAGAGGTGGGAGGCTTGGGCAGACTACGTAGATTCAGCTAGTGGGAGGAGTCAAGATAAACCAAAGAAAGACAAGCTAACAGACGCCACAGTGAAGTGAGTAGCTACAAACTTCAGGCCAATTAGTGTTGTTGAAGAAGTCGGTCTGAGGAACGTTCTTAGGATCAACAAATGACCGCATGTATGAGCCTCCCTCAAGACGCACCATCACAAGAAGAACAAATGAGCTGTAGAAAAAGGAGAGACTACGACAGCCACAGCGTTACAACGTGCACCAGCTGTTGGTCTCTCTGTAGACCTGGGAGTTACAGTACATGATATTAATGAAGACTGGGAGCTGCATTCTATAGCAAACAATTTGTTATGAGGTAATCAGCTGATCTTACTTTAACCGGAAGCCCTTCACAATAATTGCAATGCCTTTATTTTGTCCAACTACCATCAGTTCGTCTGTACTGATGGTAACTTAAAGTCACACTAATGCAGTTTAGTTTGTATAGTGTAAGTAGTAGAAGTATACTACAGTACTCTGATCACTGATAGGATAGATTTATGTAGATATACACCTTTGTGTTTAACATTACTGCATTATAGTACTGTGATCTTTGACCTTATATATGGTTATGTTAGCTATACTGACGTATGGATATAACTGGATATGTATCTTATCTATTCATCTTATTTGTCATGTATTTGTATTGTGTACTTCCTTTTTGTAAGAAACCACACACGTGATCACAGCCACAAGAATCAATCAGTGAAAGAATAAAGTGCCTCAAACCAAACCTTAAGCTCCTTATTCCACACGCTAGGCCTTCAGTGGTGCTCTGGCTGACACACCAGAGTGACTGGAGTGCTAAAGAGTGAATCGGACACACCAGTGTAATCCCTGATATCTCCACTACATTTAATCGTCCTTCAGCCTGTGGCTGCAGTTAGCTGGTCTGCTAGTTAGCTGGTGTGCTAGTTAGCCGGTGTGCTATTTAGCCGGTTCGCTAGTCAGCTGGTGTGCTAGTTAGCTGGTATGCTAGTTAGCCGGTTCGCTAGTCGGCTGGTGTACTAGTTAGCCAGTGTGCTAGTTAGCCGGTTCGCTAGTTAGCTGGTCTGCTACTTAGCTGGTTTGCTAGATAGCCGGTGTGCTAGTTAGCTGGTGTGCTAATTAGCAGAAATGTGACTTTACAGCTCGGCCTCACTCACTGACATTAGTCAGATATGACTGAATCTATATCACACTTAAAGCTTTCTGTAAATGAAAGGCTCAGTGAAAACGAGGCACTTCAGTCAATTTTAAAACACACACTCTGAATATAACCTGATCCAGACCAGGTTATAGGTTCAGCATCAGTAACCACGGTGATGTAGCCAGGTAAACACTTATGCATTTATGCTCACAATCACTCCAGTTAACCCAGCATGCATGTTTTTGGACTGTGGGAGGAAGCAGAGAACCTGAAGACAACCTACACAGGCCACACTATCACCCTTATTTACAGAATTATAATTTAATTGGGTGATAAAGTAAAGAAAATAAATATTTTAATAAAAAAATATTCATAAATGAACTATTATTCAAGTAAGTAAGTAGAATATATTTATATAGCACATAATCTCGTTTGTATAGAAATGTCTTCATCTGCTTTTTCAAAGAGTCAGTGGAGTCTAGACAGCATAAAGATAACAGCAGGGAGTTCCACAGCCTCGGTGCCTGAAAAGCTCGATCCCCACGTGTGTTGAACCGAGTCTGTGGGACCAATAGTGACCTCTGACCTAAAGACCTAAGTGCTCGGTATGAAGCATGAGGTTTCAACAGGTCAGAGATGCACTGAGGAGCTTCACCATGTACAGCTCTAAAAGTTATGAGTATAATGTTAAAATGAACCCTAAAATTTAGTGGCAACCAATGAAGAGAAGCCAAAACTGGAGTAATGTGTGACCTCTTGTTTGTGCCAGTTAAAAGTCTCGCCGCAGCATTCTGTACAGTGTGAAGCTCCAGAGCTGATTTGTTGAGACAAGTAAAAAGACCATTACAATACTCCAAGTGAGTAGAGATAAAAGCATGAAGAATCATCTCAAGTTCTGCCTTTGACACCAGTCTGAGTTTAGAAATGTTTCTTGGATGATAAAAACAGTTTTGAAACAGTTGTTTAGAGAGTTTCTCAAGCAACATTGAACTGTCGAAAATAACACCTACGTTTCTGAGACTCGATTTAATGGAAGGACCTAAAAACTGATCTGCTGCCTAATTTCTGAAGACATGTGATCAGGAGCAATGATCAAAGTTTCTGTTTTATCCGTATTAAACTGGAGAAAGTTGAAGTTTCACAATTATTTGATTCCTGAAAGACAATTATTTAAACAAGAAAATGTATCAAACTGAGAATCTTTGAAAGAACAGTATAACTTAATGTCTGAATGTCATCAGCGTAGAGATGATAAGAAATATTATTGTAATATCTGATAATTTGGCCTAGAGCAGGGGTGGGGAACTCCAGGCCTCGAGGGCCGGTGTCCTGCAGGTTTTAGGTCTAACCCTGGGTCAGCACACCTGAATCAAATTCATTACCAGGCCTCTGGAGAACCTCAGGACGTGTTGAGGAGGAATTTAACCATTTAAATCAGATGTGATGGATCAAGGAAACATCTAAAAACTGCAGGACACCAGCCCTCGAGGCCTGGCGTTTGTCACCTGTGGCCTAGAGGACGTATATAAACCAAAAAGAGAATCGGGCCTAAAACAGATCCTTGAGGTACCCCAGAAGGCAGAACGGATGTTTCAGACAACACATGATTCATACAGACAGTCAAAGATCTCTCAGATACAGTAGATACGACAAACCATTTTAAAGCAACACCAGTAATCCTGAACAAGTCCTTCAGCCTATTTATCATGATGCTGTGATCAACAGTATCAAAAGCAGAGGAGACATCCAACTCAGTGCACTCTCCAGAGTCTGCTGCCATCAGAATGTCACCACACACTTTAAGTTAAGCCATCTCAGTGGAGGACAGTTTACAGAAACCAGACTGGAAAATGTCCAGAACACTGTTTTTCTCCAGAAAGTCGTTAAGTTGTTCTGCAACTGTTTTTTCCACGTTCGTTCAATGATTCATTACAATCAGATTTAGTATAGACTGGTACACGAGGAATATCAGGAGAGACAATTTTCATAATTGTATCAAACAATACTTTGGTTCTTTTCTGAAGCCATTAGATTTGAAAACTATTCAGTTCCAGCTTTTTTATCATGTTGTTAAGTGAGGATATTGATTCCTTGAGATGTACTCGATGAACCTCAAGCTTGGAAGCCTTCCATAAACGTTCTAACTTGACAGAATATCTCTTGAAATTTTGAGTATTTTCATTTATCCAGGGATAGAAATTTGAAGAATGGACAACACTTTGCTTCAGAGGTGCCGCTGTGTCTAAATAAAATGGACAAAGTGTTGTCTCCAGGAGTTTAGCTGATTTAGAGTGGCCAGGTACGGTGGGTGTGCTCCGGTTAAAGAACACGGAGGCAGACTTCCAAATTCAGGTGATTTATTCGGTCTGTAGTGAGGATACAGTCACCTGACCTAAACCCAGTGGAGATGGTTTGGGATCAGTGTTGGGCAAGTGACTTTGAACAAGTAATTATAGTTAGTAGTTACCAAGAAGTAACTAGTAACTATTAGAGATGGACCGATCCGATATTACGTATCGGTATCGGTCCGATACTGACCTAAATTACTGGATCGGATATCGGAGAAAAATAAAAAATGTAATCCGATCCATTAAATATCACGAAAGCACCTCACAAAACTTGCAACACGCCGTAACTCACCTCAGAACGTTAGCACGTCGGAGCAGTATGCATCACATGATAGAGCGGCTGTGGCATGCGGGACCTGTCGGTGGTCTGGATAGCATTTGGAGCTTCGCTAGCAACCTGGCATTTCATCTCCGACAAAGTTATCCCGAGAGAAGTAAAGCAAGTGTGTAAGTCCATCTCTGAATGTTTGTAAAGCATTCCTGCGTTAAGCTTAACAAACGACTGCCTCTTCTTGCTGCTACTTCAATCATGAAACTGCTTAATGATCAGCTGATCGGCTTTTCTGTCGCGAGTCCGTCTCTCTTGTTTGTTTTTGGCCCACTTTGCACCAGAAAGAGGAAACCAGCGGCTGAACAACAGCAGCACGTTTAAGCTTGATAAGCTGTTGTTACAATTTATTTAATATTACTTTCTACACCAGGATCTTTTTCTACGTAGCTGACGCTGGTAACTGTGCAGGGGCGGATCTAGCAAAGTTTAGTCAGGGGGGCCGATAGGGCATTAACAGGGAAAAGGGGGCACAAAGACATACTTTTCTTTCTTATTCTCATTTAAAATGTCGAGCTTTTAATAAATAATTATCTGACACCCAAAGTTTTAATTTGATGTAAAAGGAATAGCAGTCAATTACTGTATATAGTGACTATTAACTCTAATATATATACCCTAGTAAGCTATAGTACTTTTTCCTTTGGGAAGGTACCATCTGTGCAGTCTGCAATTTTGTTGAAGAAAGATGTTGAATCTATTTAATATTTCTTGAAAAATAATTGATTTCTGTGCATTTTTTTTTCACACTGCATCAAATTAAGGTTGATTACGTCGATTAAGCATCATGAGGTGGAGCGTGAGGGGTGGTTCCCTATTTTTTATTTATTTAATTTTGTTGTTGCTGGGAGTTGGAACCCTATTAGTTAGGTTGCTTAATATTTACGCTAAGTACTCTTTAAAATACCAGAATAGGGAGGATGGTGCAGGTTTAAGTTTATTAGATTGATCAGTATTGCTGAACTATGAAATATTTTTTTTTGCATACAGGTATAACAGAATAGCTTTAGTGTAGTTGTTGTTTTAAACTTTAGTATGAACTTATACAAAATGCAGCAAGATATTTAAAAAACAGTTTTGTTGATTAAAAAACATTATATCGGATTCATATCGGTATCGGCAGATATCCAAATTTATGATATTGGTATCGGACATAAAAAAGTGGTATCGTGCCATCTCTAGTAACTATACTACTAACTATAGTTAACTCTACGTAGTTACTTAGAGTTAAAATATTGTAAGTCAGTTACTAAAAGTAATTAATTACTTGAAAAGTAACTATTGCGTTACTTTAAAAAAAATGTTCAACCCTCTGGGGTCCAGGGTATAATTGGCCATTTTTAACTACTTTTGATTTGACCTCTATATTCCACCTTTAAAAACTATTTACTTTGCCTGTTTGGTATCATTCTTTTCAGCACAACCTCACGTGTCTGAATTTACAGTTATGTTTTCATTTTGACATACTGTATTAACACAATTGACCTAAAATCAGACAAAAAACAATATGAGTAGAAAAAGTTATATTTTTTACTGTTACAACCACAAACATGTTTAATAAATCATTAACTTGAAATCTAATAATTTTAATATTTTAATAATATTTTAATAATATTTTAATAATAATAATAATAATAATAATAATAATAATGGATTGCATTTATATAGCGCTTTTCGGGCCTTAAAGTGCTTTACAATGCCACTATTCATTCACTCTCACATTCACACACTGGTGGAGGCAACTACAGTTGTAGCCACAGCTGCCCTGGGGCAGACTGACAGAAGCGAGGCTGCCATATCGCACCATCGGCCCCTCTGGCCATCACCAGTAGGCGCTAGGTGAAGTGTCTTGCCCAAAGACACAATGACCGAGACTGTCCGAGCCGGGGCTCGAACCGGCAACCTTCCGGTTACAAGACGAACACCCTTAAAATCCTATACACAAGGTTTGCAAACAACCATTTTGTTATTTGTAACAATTTACCTTTTACCTTGATTTTTTAAAAATAACTATTTCAAACTATTTACAGAACAATCAGCTGTTCTGCATTAAATAAGATGCCACAAATTATTTGTGCCACTCCAAAAAAATAATTTCTGTCCACCATAAAGGAGAACATCACAGCCTGATACCTGCAGGTCTGACAGCAGCAGGTGTATCACTGCTGTTTCTACCTGGAGACACCGTTTACACTGTAATCTGCATTTGCTGGTTTTGTGGCAGCACCTGTAACAATTCCATTCAATTCAACTCTATTTATATAGTGCCAAATCACAACAGTCGCCTCAGGGCACTTAACATTCAGCAATTGCCTCATTGTTCTGACAGACAACATAAAACTATCCACTACACTACACACTAACTTTTTTTGTTCTTTTTTCCCCTACACACTAACTACACAACACAACATACTATGCACACACTCCAAATACGCTAAACGTCACAAATCTCTCACATCTCACACCGTCACTCCTAAAACTTCCCCCTCTTCCTAAACAACCAAATGTCATGTTGCTATATCATTTTTTTGATTGGTCGACATGGTTCATTTTTCCACCAACAGGAAAGGGATGATTTGGGTTTTTTTTGCTCATAAGCAGAGAGTGCTTGCTGTGCTGTCCTTAGACAGTAAAAGTGACGAAACTATTGAGGAAAAAAACGCTGCGTATATATTGTTTATCATGACTCTGGTTTTATGTGACCTATCAACACAATTTAAAAACTGGTATATGTCACCTTGTTGCTTTGTAATCTTGAAGTGGTCATGTGATTGGCTTACCATGAATACTTTATTCTTCCTCAGCCAAACAGCAGCACTCATGCGATTGTTTTGCCCCCTTAGCTCCAGGTGTTGTGCCAAAAAGTGATCGTCTGCCAGAAAGTGATCGCTGTCCGCGGGAGTGCATGCAGCTGCTTAACCCTTTAAAGCCGGTCAGAGTGGGCACACTCTGTTTTGCGTAACATAATATTCCAGAAACACGCTTTGCCGATCCGATCAGCTGTTTGTAACACTTCCTACTTTGGAATTGACATCAGCGTGAACTATCGCATATCCGCCATGACCTGCCCAAAACCGGAAGTGATGTCATTTTTGCAGAAATGTATTTTTTACCATCATGGCCTCATAACCCTATACTAGTGTTTTTTAAAGTTATGTTTGACTTTCTGACTTTCTGTGTTGTTTCTGGGATGCTTAGGACTCATATTGCACTGCTGGAAATAGTTTATTTTGATGCATATGCTGCTTTTTTGCAAATTTGCACTATAATATTTATTTTCGTTTTTCCTGCAGTGTATAGAAATTAGTGTATTTCAAAAATAAAACTATGAAGACACTCAAAATAAATTTCATGTGGTGGGAAACTATTTTGTGCAACTTTTTTGCATTTACAGTTTTGAGGGATAAGCCTCTTAAATTTCTCTAACTAGAAATATATGTTAAAAAACAAAAACGATTTTCAAATTTTTTTTAGTTTATTGCACTTTTTGCAATTTATGTAATTTCTATGCACTTAATGCATGCATATTATTAAAATTTAGGCTGTAATGGTTGTATTGATGTAGAGCAACTTGAAATGCTCCCAAAAATGGCTCCACAGCATGTAAAAATATAATATAAGCTGTGGCGGACTTGGTTCTATGGTAAGTCTTAAAGGGTTAAAGCTGTAGCGCCCAGATTACTTATAGCTACTTCCATGCAGCTGATATAAGATTGGTTGTTGAAAAATAGTAACGCAACCGCACCGAATCCAATTCAGGATTTTGATTTCCATCACACTTCCACTGGATGCCCAGCTGCTCTCCTATTATGTGATTATCATCAACACAGAACTGGAGGATAAGACCGCGGTTCTGGGGGTTGGGAAGCTCATCTTGTAACCAGAAGGTTGCCAGTAGGATCTCTCTGTCTTGGTCGTTGTGTTCTTGGAACACAAGACACTTCAGTATGTAGTTAGTACCGGGCGACTCCCCTCCCCCACATCGGCACCAGAACCCTGTATTATCTACAGGGTAAGAATGCCTGTTTTATCAAACTATGGCTATTACTACTGTGATCATTTGCAGCCCAGTGTGCTGCTCTCTCTGCTGGGATGAACCACTGGAGCTCACCCAGTCATCCCTTTCTTTCTCTCAAGAAGAAGTGAAATAAATGTATTTATTATGTTATGAGTCTAATATTCTTTAAATCAAACTGTAATGAATAAATGAAGCAAGAAGATTTGGTGGCTCCAAGTGTTGTAGAAGAAAAGATAAACATCTCATTTTGAGAAATCAGCCTTTAAAATTAAGTAAGTACTGTGAATAAAAAACTAACAGCAAACCAATCGGTAGTCGCCAATTACTTTTGAAAGTAATTCGGAGTCCAATTATCCACTCAAATGTAAATAAAAGTTCACTTGACAGCTGTATAAAGGTTACCTGTTTATACAATAATATAAGTCACATTTCAAATGATCATCTGTGGAAAAGTTTGAATCCTGACCTGAGAGTTTCCACTGCACACTGTGAACTCTTTAGTCCAGCGGACAGAAGCTTCACTCCTGAATCCTGCAGGTCAGAGTTACTCAGGTCCAGCTCTCTCAGACTGGAGGACTGGGAGCTGAGGACTGAGGACAGAGCTTCACAGCTTCTCTCTGACAGGTTACAGCCACTCAGTCTGAAAAATAAAAGACAGTCATACAACAAATACTCATGTTGAGTTTGTTAATACATTTCACAACATTAAATCTTGACTTTCTATTTTTAGAGGAAACATAAACATACTAAGAAACAACATCATATGTATGAACTTAAATAATTGAATAATTCTAACAACAAACTGTTTTCTGATCTGACCTCAGAGTATTCAGTTTACAGTTTAAACGTTGTAGTCCAGCAGACAGAAGCTTCACTCCTGAATCCTGTAGCTTTCTGATACTCAGGTCCAGCTCTGTCAGACTAGAGGACTGCGAGCTGAGAACTGAGGACAGAGCTTCACAGTTTTCCTCTGAGAGTTCACAGATGTTAAGTCTGAAGATAAAAACATGAATAAAGATTGTTGTTAAAGTGTAATCAGGGTGCAATAGCTTATTGTCTTGTGCTGAGCAGGTTAGTATAAGTTCACTTTAACTTATAAATGAATAAAAATGCTATGGAACAAGGATAACTGGATAAAGTTTACCTTTACTGGTTAAATTATTGATTATTTTTGTTAGTTGATATAAACAAAACCAAACATCAAACATATAAACAAACAGAACTAAACAGAATACAAATTGATCTGACCTCAGAATATTCAGTTTGGCGTGTGGACTCTCCACTGCAGCAGACAGAAGCTTTACTGCTGAAGCTTTCAGGCTGTTGGTACTCAGGTCCAGCTCTCTCAGACTACAGGACTGGGAGCTGACCACTGACAACAAATTTTCACAGCCTTCCTCTGAGATGTTACAGCTGCTCAGTCTGGGAGAGAAAGGGAAAAAACAAAACAAAACAAAAAATATATGTGATCAAATGAAATTTGTTTATATGTTAAACCTTTTAAAAAAAAACAAAAAAAACCAACCTATGACACTATGAGTGCTACCAGTCCAGTGCACACGATTGGTACCTTGATGGTACCTTGCTCAGGGGTACCATCAAGGTAGCTGTTCGGTGGATTCGACCCCTGACCTTATGATCATGGGGCGACCACTCTACCTACTGAGCTAATAATTCTGTGTACACTATCATACAATATTAACTAAAACAATTATTTTAGAAAATCTTACTAATTCAGTAATTGTTATGCTATTTAACTGTGAGTAACACTGGATTTTAAACACTAGCTGTATAAAACTCCTCCTGTTAAAGGTGTGTATAAAGGAGATGAGCTGAAATGCAGACTTCATGGAGAATGTTTGCTGTCAGGATATATCAAAGACAAAGCAGAGATCCATCCAGTCTCTTCCACTAAGCCCACAGAGGGAAAGACAACCATTCTCACACACACACCTGCATGAAGTTTAGATCACCAGGTAATCTAACTGCATGTCTGTGGACAGTGGGAAGAAACTGTAGAGGACCCAGAGAGAACCCACTGTAATTCTGTGGGAACACTGGTTATGGAAGCCTTACAGTTAGATATGAATACTGTCAAGAAACAGGACCTGAGTGGCAATTTCAATTATGAAGCCCAAGTTCTCCTCCTTGAATCGCTACCTTATCGTGGTGGAGGGGTTTGTGTGTCCCAGGGATCCCAGGGGCTATGTTGTCTGGGGGCTTTTGCCCCCTGGTAGGGTCTCCCATGGCAAATTGGTCCTGGGTGAGGGACCAGACAAAGAGCGATTCAGAAGACCCTTATGAAAAGGATATCGAGAGAACAGTTTACCCTCCCCGGGATAGGGTTACCAGGGCCCCCCCCCCCCCCTGGAGCCAGGCCCGGGGAGGGTGCCCGAGGGCGAGCGTCTGGTGGCCGGGCCTTAGTCCATGGGGCCCGGCCGGGCACAGCCCGAAGAGGAGACATGGGCCCATCCTCCTGCAGGCCCACCACCCGCAGGAGGCGCCATAGGGGTCGGGTGCATTGTGTGCCGGGTGGCGGCCAGGAGCGGAGGCCTTGGTGGACTGACCCCCAGCTGCCAAGACTGGCAATAGGGACATGGAATGTCACCTCTCTGGTGGGGAAGGAGCCTGAGTTAGTGCGTGAGGTTGAGAGGTACCGGCTAGATATAGTCGGGCTCACCTCTACGCATGGCTTGGGCTCTGGAACCAGTCTCCTGGAGAGGGGCTGGACTCTGTCTCAGTCTGGAGTTGCCCCTGGTGAGAGGCGGCGGGCTGGGTGGGTATTCTAATATCCCCTCGGCTTGCTGCCGGTACGTTGGGGATTTTCCCGGTGGACGAGAGGGTTTGTTCCCTGCGCCTTAGGGTCGGGGAACGGGTCCTGACTGTCATCTGCGCTTATGCGCCGAGTGGCAGTTCAGAGTTCCTAGAGTCCCTGGAGGGGGGGGGGGGGGGGGGGTGCTGGAAGGTGCTCCACCTGGAGACTCTGTTGTCCTGCTTGGAGACTTCAATGCTCACGTGGGTAACGACAGCGAGACCTGGAGGGGCTTGATTGGGAGGAACGGCCTCCCTGATCTGAACCCGAGCGGTGCTTTGTTATTGGACTTCTGTGCTAATCACAGTTTGGCCATAATGAACACCCTGTTCGAACATAAGAGTGTCCATAAGTGCACGTGGCACCAGGACGCTCTAGGCCGTAGGTCGATGATCGATTTTGTAATCGTATCACCAGACCTGCGACCATATGTTCTGGACACTCGGGTAAAGAGAGGGGCTGAGCTGTCAACTGATCACCACCTGGTGGTGAGTTGGATCAGGTGGCGGGGGAGGACGCTGGACAGACCTGGTGCACCTAAACGCGTAGTGAGGGTGTGCTGGGAACGTCTAGCAGAGGCCCCAGTCCGCGAGATCTTCAACGCACACCTCCGGCAGAGCTTCAACAGCATTCCGAGGGAGACTGGGGACATTGAGTCCGAATGGACCATGTTCAGCATCTCCATTGCCAAAGCTGCTGCATTGAGCTGCGGCCGCAAGGTGGTTGGTACCTGCCGTGGTGGTAATCCCCGAACCAAATGGTGGACACCAGAGGTGAAGGGAGCCACCAGGCTGAAGAAGGAGTCCTATCGGGCTTGGTTAGCCTGTGGGACTCCGGAGGCAGCCGACAGGTATCGACAGGCCAAGCGGAATGTGGCTCGGGCAGTGGCTGAAGCAAAAACTCGGGTGTGGGAGGAGTTCGGAGAGGCCATGGAAAAAGACTTTCGGACTGCCTCGAAGAGATTCTGGCAAACCGTCAGGCGTCTCAGGAGGGGAAAGCGGTGCTCTACCTGCACTGTGTATAGTGCTGGCGGAGCGCTGCTGACGTCGACTGAGAAAATTGTCAGGCGGTGGAAGGAATACTTCGAGGACCTCCTTAATCCCACTGACACGTCTTCCGAGGAGGAAGCAAAGTCTGGGGATGAGGGGAATGACCCGCCAATTTCCGGGGGCGAGGTCACTGAAGCAGTTAAACAACTCCTTGGTGGCAGAGCCCCTGGTGTTGATGAGGTCCGCCCCGAGTTCCTGAAGGCTTTGGACGTTGTAGGGCTGTCCTGGTTGACACGCCTCTGCAATGTTGCATGGTGATCAGGGGCAGTACCTGTGGACTGGCAGACCGGGGTGGTGGTCCCCATCTTTAAGAAGGGGGACCGGAGGGTGTGTTCCAACTACAGGGGTATCACACTCCTCAGCCTCCCTGGGAAAGTCTATGCCAGGGTGCTGGAAAGGAGAGTTCGTCCGCTAGTCGAACCTCGGATACAGGAGGAACAATGCGGTTTTCGTCCTGGTCGCGGAACACTGGACCAGCTCTTTATCCTCTCGAGGATACTTGAGGGTGCATGGGAGTTTGCCCAACCAGTCTACATGTGTTTTGTGGACTTGGAGAAGGCATTCGACCATGTCCCTCGGGGTGTCCTGTGGGAGGTGTTGCGGGAGTATGGGGTGTCTGGCCCATTGCTACGGGCCATTCGATCCCGATACAACCGTTGCAAGAGCTTGGTTCGCATTGCCGGCAATAAGTCGGACTCGTTCCCAGTGGGTGATGGGCTCCGCCAGGGCTGCCCTTTGTCTCCGGTTCTGTTCATAATTTTTATGGGCAGGATTTCTAGGCGCAGCCAAGTGGCGGAGGGCTTTCGCTTTGGTGGCCTCAGAATCTCATCTCTGATTTTTGCGGATGATGTGGTTCTGTTGGCTTCATCGGGTGAGGGCCTCCAGCTCGCACTGGAACGGTTCGCAGCCGAGTGTGAAGCAGCGGGAATGAGGATCAGCACCTCCAAATCTGAGGCCATGGTTCTCAGCCGGAAAAGGGTGGAGTGCCCACTCTGGGTCGGAGATGAGTTCCTGCCCCAAGTGGAGGAGTTGAAGTATCTCGGGGTCTTGTTCGCGAGTGATGGGAGAAGGGAGCCGGAGATCGACAGACGGATTGGGGCTGCAGCTGCAGTAATGCGGACGCTGCACCGGTCCGTCGTGGTGAAGAGGGAGCTGAGTGTAAAAGCGAAGCTCTCAATTTACCGGTCGATCTACGTCCCTACCCTCACCTATGGCCACGAGCTGTGGGTAGTGACCGAAAGAACGAGATCGCGGATACAAGCGGCAGAAATGAGCTTCCTCCGAAGGGTGGCTGGCCTCTCCCTTAGAGATAGGGTGGGAAGTTCGGCCATCCGGGAGGGGCTCAGAGTAGAGCCGCTGCTGCTCCACATCGAAAGGAGCCAGCTGAGGTGGTTCGGGCATCTGACAAGGATACCCCCTGGGCGCCTCCTGGGTGAGGTGTTCCAGGCATGTCCCACCAGGAGGAGGCCCCGGGGCAGACCCAGGACACGCTGGAGAGATTATATCTCTCGGCTGGCCTGGGAACGCCTTGGTATTCCCCCGGATAAGCTGGAGGAGGTGGCTGGGGAGAGGGAGGTCTGGGCCTCTTTGCTTAGGCTGCTGCCCCCGCGACCCGGCCTCAGATAAAGCGGATGAAGATGGATGGATGGATGGAAGCCCAAGTTTTCCCTCCATCCTGGATGAAAACAGGACAGTCACAGCAGAGATTTATAATAAAAAAGGGAGAGTGTGCACTGAAAATGAGATAAAAAACAAACTGCTGGATTTGGAGACGTGAACAAGCTGACGATAATAAACCTGTCAGAGGGGCTGAAGGATCAGAGCTCATGTTCTTATTGGCTGGGCCTGGATTGTACTTTGATAAGAGATATAGACAAAAATGTGTCAGAAATACTGACACGGCCTGCTGGACTGAAAAAATATTTACTGAGTGAATGATAATCATTTAATTCACTATTTTTATGTTTTTTAACTGTTCTTTGAACTCAGCATTTCTGATTTATTTCCCATGGTTTTAAGATTTTTATCGATTATAAGATTTTAAGCAATGAGTTCATGTTTACTTACAGAGCTTTATTGGAGGCTTTGACCACTGGCAGCATTCTCAGAAGAGCCTCCTCTGAAGCAGAATATTTCTTAAAGTCAAACTCATCCAGATCTTCTTCTGATGACAGTAACATGAAGGTCAGAGCTGAGCACTGAGCAGGAGACAGTTTACCTGTGGAGAGACTTCCTGAAGTCCTGTATTGTTGGATCTCCTCCACTAGAGAACGATCATTCAGTTCATTCAGACAGTGGATCAGATTGATGCTTTTCTCTGCAGACAGATTCTCACTGAGCTTCTTCTTGATGTACTGGACTGTTTCCTGATTGGTCTGTGAGCTACTTCCTATCTGTGTCAGCAGACCTCGTAGGAGAGTCTGATTGGTCTGCAGTGAAAGACCCAGGAGGAAGCGGAGGAACAAGTCCAGGTGTCCATTTGGACTCTGTAAGGCCTTGTCCACAGCACTCTGGTAGAAGTGTTTCTTTGCAGATTCTCCTGTTTCAGACTTCTTGGATGTTGTTTGCTGTTGTTCCAGCAGATTGAGTCCAGAGTTGATGAAGGTCAGATGGACATGAAGAGCAGCCAGAAACTCCTGAACACTCAGATGGATGAAGCAGAACACCTTGTCCTGGTACAGTCCTCTCTCCTCTTTAAAGATCTGTGTGAACACTCCTGAGTACACTGAGGCTGCTCTGATATCGATGCCACACTCTGTCAGGTCTGGTTCATAGAAGATCAGGTTTCCTTTCTGCAGCTGATCAAAAGCCAGTTTTCCCAGAGACTCCATCATCTTCCTGCTCTCTGGACTCCAGTGTGGATCTGTCTCAGCTCCTCCATCATACTTGACCTTCTTCACTTTGGCCTGAACCACCAGGAAGTGGATGTACATCTCAGTCAGGGTCTTGGGCAGCTGTCCTCCCTCTCTGGTTTCCAGCACATCCTCCAGAACTGTAGCAGTGATCCAGCAGAAGACTGGGATGTGGCACATGATGTGGAGGCTTCGTGAAGTCTTGATGTGGGAGATGATCCTGCTGGCCTGCTCCTCATCTCTGAATCTCTTCCTGAAGTACTCCTCCTTCTGTGGGTTATTGAACCCTCTGACCTCTGTCACCATGCCAACACAGTCAGGAGGGATCTGATTGGCTGCTGCAGGTCGTGTGGTTATCCAGAGGCGAGCAGAGGGAAGCAGTTTCCCCCTGATGAGGTTTATCAGCAGCACATCCACTGAGGTGGACTTTCTAGGGTCAGTTAGGATTGTAGTTTTGTGGAAGTCCAGAGGAAGTCGACACTCATCCAGACCATCAAAGATGAACACAACCTGGAAGTCTTCAAAGCTGCAGATTCCTGCTTCTTTGGTTTCAGTAAAGAAGTGATGAACAAGTTCCACCAAGCTGAACTTTTCCTCTTTCAGCACATTCAGCTCTCTGAAAGTGAATGGAAATATGAACTGGATGTCCTGGTTGGCTTTGTCTTCAGCCCAGTCCAGGCTGTGTTTCTGTGTTAAGACTGTTTTCCCAATGCCAGCCACTCCCTTTGTCAGCACTGTTCTGATTGGTTCATCTCTTCCAGGTGAGGCTTTAAAGATGTCTTCTTGTCTGATGGTTGTTTCTGGTCTGTCTGGTTTCCTGGATGCTGTTTCAATCTGTCTGACCTCATGTTCATCATTGACCTCTGCAGTCCCTCCCTCTGTGATGTAGAGCTCTGTGTAGATCTGATTCAGGAGGGTTGGGTTTCCTGCTTTAGCGATGCCCTCAAACACACACTGGAACTTCTTCTTCAGGGTGGATTTAAGGTTACGATGACAAACTGCAGCTTGAAGTTCTGAATGAGAAGAAAAATAAACACTCAATTCCAAAAAGAACTAATCTTTAAAACATGTTGCTCCATCTTCCATCTCTGGAAAATGTCTCATTTATCCAGCAGCTTAAATCTTTAGATAAATCCTCTTACTGCTCTGCAGACGGTCAGCCAGCTCCTCCTGCTTCATTCTCCTCAGGAAGTCCACTGTGATCTTCACAAACGCCTCTCTGCTGCTGCTCCTCTGACTCTCTAAGCATTCTGGGTAATCTGGACTCAGAACCTTCTGGATCTTCTTCAGCTCGTTCTTCACAAAAGTGATGATGTTGTCCTCCAGCAGCTGGAACAGAATATTTATGAATGAGCCAATCAGACTGAAATCATGGAGCCAAACATCAGATCCATGTTGGACACACTGACGATCCACTGGTCTACAAAGAGCAGCATGGAGATGACTGTGAACAGAACAGATGTAACAGTAGTTGTTGTACATGTACAGACCATAAATATGGAGTCCAGCTGTGTTTGATGCTGCTGGGCAGACTGACCACTGGGAACCTCTGAGCTCTGCTGGTCCACTCTGTGGAGGAACCATGAAGGATTAGATCAACACAGGATAAAGATCCAGGAGTTTCTGCTCAAATAACTTCATCTGAATCAAGTCTGTCAAGTTTTAAACTCTCAGATTGTGAACATATCAGTAATTTTCAGTCTGTTTTCATGGACGTCCTTTCAGTGGTGATGTCAGGGATGATTTTGAAGAAGCTCATCAAACTGAACCATCAGCAGATCACTGCTCCAAAACCAGAACATGATCCGAGTCTCCCTCCACCACCAGAACACCAGCTTTACTAACGTGGTAGATCAGTGTAGTACAGATCAATAACTGATGAGTCATTTGATCAAAATCACTGAGTGCTTCACGTCTGACCCTCTGATGCTTCTGTAGACATTTTGCATATTTAATGAATGTCTGACAGTTTTACATTCATTCTATGAACACAGTGGAAATGTTGTGTTATAGTCTCCATGTTGTTTCCAGCATCATAAATTCTTAAGTTCAGAAAATTAGATTCTTTCTTCACAGCTGAAAAACAACAACATTTATTCTCTATTGAAATCTGCATCGTCCACTCCAAAGGTCACAATCTGAAGGTAACATCTGGTTTTGTTCCCTGTGGTTAACTCTGAGCATCAGTATGGTGGGATTTATCCACTACATCCACACCACTGTGGTTCAGTGTTGTCCTGATGGAGTAACAGCAGCCAGTATGATCCAGGCTTTAGCTGCTGGGTCTCTGTGTGACCTCTCAGACTGTTTAACAGATCAGACACAAAGAGAATCAGAGCAGCTCTGTTCTTTAAAGACAAACATGAACCCACTCAGGTCACACTTTCCCCACAGATATGAGCATCACTGTCCTCAAACAGCAAATGACCAAGTCGAACATTTGGATCTTTTCTCTTTCATTGTTTTCTTTTTAATGAATCTTTGTAACAATCTGAGGATGTTTCAGGTCATATTTATCCAGGAAACACAAACATGTAAAGGAGTCATCACAGCTCTCTGACCTCGTTGCTCCAGGTTCACCACTGAAGTCTGGATTTTGACCTTTGGACCGGTCACTCCTCACAGACGGACAGCTGGACCCTGCAGACTGTGACCTCTGACCTCTGCAGACACAAACATGATTGAAGCAGCTGTGATCACACAGACTGCAGATAATGCAGCTGTTTCCTGTCAGTAACATCCTCTTAGATTAGAGTTCAGCTTTTTACAGGAAAACTGGACAAAACTGATTTTTGTTACAAACTCATTTTCATTTCCTCTCAGCTCACAAACACAGTCAGACAATCAACCAGAGTCAACACTGATTATAATGTCAGTGCAGAATTATTTCTGTTACTCAGTGAGTTCAGCTCTCTGACCTCGTTGCTCCAGGTTCACCACTGAAGCCTGGATTTAGACCTTTGGACTGGTCACTCCTCACAGACGGACAGCTGGACCCTGCAGACTCTGCTCTGTCCTCCTCTTCCTCCATCATCATCTTCAGTCAGTCTGAGAGGTAAACCACAAACACTCAGTGAGTTCACATTAACAGGAGGAACTGAGTTACAGTCGCTGACCTCTGACCTGTCATGTGACCATGAAACCAGGTCAATATATCTGTAGGTTCAGTCATCCAGGTCATGTGATCTAAGGAGCTTGGAGAGAAAAGAGACGTCTTTAAGTTTCTGGAAGACGTTTCATCTGAGAAGCTTCTTCAGCTCTAAAACCAAACGGTGGAGAGTCCCAGATATTTAAACCTGAGAGGGAAAGAAAGCATGTCGCTGACCCACCACTGATGTTATTTCAAGGAGGAAACTGAGAGCCTTTGCACCAGGAGCACAAACATCAGCTCCAGCAATGATCCACTGATGTGTTTTTATTCCATGTATGAATGTTGTTATTGACAGAGATGACGTTTGTGTGTCAGTGATGCAGTGACTGTTGTTGTTACCTGTACAGGCTGGTTAGACTCTATGAAACAGATCATACAGATCTCTGCATGTTAGAAGAGACTATTAAAGGTCATGAATGAGACAAAGGCAGGGAGGCGTCCTTTACAGCTAAACAGCAGAGTGAGAGAACAGCCAGCACCTCTACATTTATCACATTATACAGCACATGTATGATACTGACAGGGATGAGAAGAATTTAGTGATTCTGATCCCATCATTGATATTACTTATTGATTCTCAGTAGCTCTGCTCTGACAGTCACCACCATCACTGAGCAGCATATCAAAGACATTTGTGCACATTAACTGCATGTTGTGGCTCAAATGTTTGTGCATGTTGGAGGCATTTCCTCTTTGTTGTGATCAGTGTTGGTCATTACTCAAAACAGTCATTATTACACATATTACACAGAACACTTTGATTAAAAGTAATGGAGTACGTTACTTCATTACTCCTCATAACATTACTTTGATGTTACTGTGTGAAATGAACAAATGAGCATGTAACAACATAAAGCTGAGGTACAGCCCCACACACCAACACAGATCCTGATGAGGTCACGTGATGTTTCTCTGAGTGTTTATGAACACAAATCAAAGATGAAACAGCACAAAGACACTTCAAAGTGATTCTACTGTAGAAACATGAACAGGTAGAAACCTGCAGCCTGACTGCTCATCACTTTGTTACCTGTTCAAGTTCAGCAGCAGCAGCTCACTTTATCACGGTGCTGGTCTGGGGTCAGTGTTTACTCAGCTTTAACTCACTCTGGGTTCTTGGCTAGCCTAGCTTTAGCTTAGTGTTAGCATGCTGTGTGCTAGCTTAGCGTCAGAGCTCTGCAGGTGTCTCGTGTGTAAATATTAATCACAGTGACAGTAAAGGAGGTAAAGGGCTGTGACGTCATCACGTACGCTGCGTCCTCTGTGAGCTCTGAGTGAACTCAAAGTACAAACTACAAGTACACAAACACGAACGTAGCTCAGAGTGGCGGACACACTCGGCCTCGTTGGTCCAGCTGTGAGTCCGTTACCGTGAACTATGGAGCGGCAGATTTGTGCTGAACTAAGCTGCACACAGCTGATGTTAGCCAGGAAACATTACACACTGACTTTAATGGAGAGACCGGAAATACAAACACACACAGTTTGTTGTGTGAAGAAATCAAACACGAGCTGAACAAACAGTAAAGTTCCTAAAGACAAACTGTTAAAGGAGGAAACAAAGCAAACTTACAGTTTCTTCACACACCAACAACAAGCTCCACTCCACACCTGGACACTAAACACGGACACACAGGTGAGCTGCTTCCTGGAAGGAGGCGGGACTCCACCTGAAACTCAGCACAGGTGGGAGGGGCTCAGCTCTGTGTGTGCTGATGTGTTAACTTTAAAAATATGCCGTCTGACTGCTCAGACTGAGTCAGAGTAAAGTTCACATGCTGACGTGTGGAGACATGAAACCTTGTTGTAGCTGCAGGTGTGAACACACTGATCCCAGATCAGCTCTGCTGTATTTGTAACATGAACATTTCTGCTGCAAAGCTTCAAATGTTCAGCATGTTTCTCTGTTTCCAGTCTATAGATCCAGTCACACTTTCTACCTTCACCTGTGCAGTAAAGACTGAGAGCAGAGCTGAAAGCAAGCGTCCAATCAGTGAGCAGCATCAACACCTGAGCTTCATTCAGACTCTGTTATTGAAGATGTTGTTGGTACAAAGTTCATCTGCTGCTCACATGAATCCATGAAAGATTTATTTCACTGAATGTTTCTTCAAAGCTCATTTCAACCTGTTGAAGTCATGAATGAAAGTGCAGACTGAGAGTGGATCACATGATGTTTGAGGTGTGTCATGTGACATGTTCAGTATTGTCACACATGTCTAGATTGTCCCTGATATCATAACTGCTCAAACACTGATGATTATATTTGAAGAATTATTCCTGATGGCAGCAAAGTTTGAATGGAGCTCTCTGTCTGTGCTGATTTGTCGCCCTCTGGAGGTCAAAGCACAAACTGCATGATGTCACTGTAACCACCACAGAGACAGGAAGTGTTTTTATGACTGAAACACTGAAATGATGCTAACGGCTGTCGTTAGGCTCACTGACAGCAGTGCTGATGTGTTCATGTCAAACACTGGCTCAGGTCAGACTCCTTCATCCTTCTCCAGCGTGAGGCCGCCCTCAGACCCACAGGAGCTCTGACCTTTGACCTCCTGACCCTAACCATTTTAGTCTTGTTGCATCTGCAAATCCATCCAAACTGTAGCCGAGCAAAAGAAGCTGGAAGTTGTTCTATGAATGATGTTGTTGAAGGAGCTTGGAAAGAAAAGCGTCTGGACTTCTTTAAGTTGCTTGAAGAGGGACATGGACGTCTTAACGCCCACTTACATCCTGGGACATTTGATCACAGGAAATCACATGATGGGGTGGGGCTAGATCTCACAATGGGTTCACCCAAAACCTTGGCTGATTGAGACCCACACCCGTTCTCACACCGTGGCTCGTGTGATTAGGTAGAGGATCAACAGGGGCTCCGTGTCCCTGAATTTAAACTGAATCTAAACACACCGTGCACAATGCCAAGTTAGATAATGGTTAAAAGAACAAGATAAGAATAAATAAAAAGATAAAATAAGGATAAAAAATAACTTAAAAAAATAAAATAAAAAGATAAATAACTGCAAATAAGTACAAATAAGTAACTGAAGACACGTGTGGTCTGCAGATGTCGATGTACATGGATGTACATGGAGTTTAATGTGCAAAATGAACTTAGTGTGCAAAGTGACCTGATGTGCAAACTGCAGTTTGAGGTCGGTCAGCTGTTCAGGAGTCTGATAGCAGTGGGGAAGATGGAGTTGTTGAGTCTGGATGTTCTACATTTCACACTTCTGAACCTTCGTCTCGAGGGCAGAGGTGTGTCTCTCCTCTGGACTCTGTGATGGTAGCTGCTCTGCAGAGAGGGCAGCGGGGTCCTGATGATCTTCTCCACAGTTGTTATCACTCTCTGCAGGCGTTTGCGGTTTGCAGTAGTGCTGCCGTACCATGCAGTGATGCAGCTGTCAGGCTGCTCTCCACAGTGCAGCTGTAGAACCTGCTGAGGATCTTGGCCAACATACCAAATTTCCTCAGCCTCCTCAGGAAATACAGCAGCTGCTGAGCCTTCTTGAGCAGCTGTGTGAGTTTGAGTCCCTCACTGACTCAAACTCCTTCAGTGACACTTGCAGCCTTGCAGATTAGTTTGCTGATCCTGATGCATCTCTGGAGCTGATGCTGTCCCCCAGCAGACAACAACAACATAGATGCTCTCACTAGTCCACTTTACCCTCTAATCACATCTCTGACATCTGCAGGTTGCTCCATAGAGACTCTTGTGCAATGCCAGGTGTTTGTGTTTGTCTGTAGGTACACATTAGATATGACCATAGACGCACACACACAAGTGAACACAGCAGCACAGATGGTTTCCACCTGCTTCCCTCTTTCTTCACACAACTGTGAGGATGATGAAGAGGTTTCAGGACGAGGTGGTCAGCAAGCACAGGATAAAGCAGGGCCATGAAACTCTCTGGTGCAGCAGATGTTTAATCAGACTCAGCTTTAGGCTTCTTTTCCCACCTGGCAGCAAAGTAACAGCTTCACTAATGTGAACAGTCACAATGTTAAACGTTTCTATATCTTCATATATTTTTATCTGTTGATGCTGCAGAATAAAGTCTGTTAACAGAGTGCAGGATGTGTAGAGCAGGTCCAGCTCTCCCTTTACTGTGTCCACTTTCATCAGCCCCTGTGAAGTGACACAGAGTGCATGTGTGTCTGTCAGCTGTTGTTTGTTGTGAAGGATGGAACAAATGAACACACACTTTTAGAGAAATCTGAAAAAGCAACACGTGCTTGGGCTCCTTCTGTGCTCGTCTTCATTAATGCTGATCTTTCTTTCCTGTTTGTTCTTTGGCACAAGCTTCAGTCTTTTCTCCCAGGGCTCCTTCACACTTAGAAACACACCTACATTCATTTATACACAAACATCATGAAACAAAGGCTTTGTAAAAGAGGACATGAGATCCTCTCTGAACAGCACATTCATATCAAACACAGGACTGAACAGGATATACTGAGTCTGTGCTGTTTTCATTGTTACTTGCTGAGTATTTTTCCAGTGTTTGAAATGTGACTCAAGTCTGATTCTTCTACTGTGTGTGAACTCTAAGCAGCTGCATTAAACAGCTGCTTTTCAAACCAGGCTCAATCCTATGACTCTGTGAATGTAAACTTTTGTCACCTGCATGAATAACAATCCTTGATCTAGTCAGGACTGCAGTGCTCCTGTGATCCCAGCTTATAGATGGAGGCTAGCATGAGAGGCTCAGCAGCTAAAGCAGCACACCTGGGTCTCCCAGCCTATTAAAAGCAGCCCTTTGCTTCACCTGCTTCACTAAACATTATTATTATTATTTAAGCAGAGTGGTGTGATTGATGTAGGCATTGCTGTGTGACAGGAGGACTTTTCTTGAAACAGCTCGTGTGACGTGAGCTGACGTAAAAACAGTGATGTTAGCTTGATTCTCTTGGCTAAAACTATTTTAAAAAGAGGGTCAATCATGCAAATCTGCCAATAGAAGCCAAAGTTACAGCCCCTCAGAGTTTAAAGAGAAAAGGCCCGTTTCCAACACTCGGTTGTGCAAAGGGAAACAGGCCCACAGTGCCTGAGTGTGTGGGTAATTCTTCAAATAATATTCAAAAGCAAACATTTTTAAGCATGTAAATAAAATTCAATCATTTCTGCTCTTCAATACCTAAGAAATGAAAACTGGCAGATGGTCCCAAAATGTGAAACGCCTGGCTATCTGTGCATTTAGTGCTGCAAGTTTTCACTGTTTACCTTCAGAAGCATAAATCTCTGCACAGATAATGTTCATATGTGGATTCCTGGTTTTCTGCAGTTAATTGTGACCCAAAGCGTATTTTTAAAGTGGTTCCAGGCAATAAAGTCTAAAAATAAATACATCTACTTCCTTTTTCTGTGTTCCAGCCTCAGTGACTCTGACACAGTGCTGTAATATTTACACCTCTGATGAAAACAGAGTTTGTAGTTGCAGAGAAATACTCGACTCATTTTGGGCATTTACGAGCAGGAACCTCAGAAAGCCCCTCGCTGCTTCACTGGTTAAGAAGCAAAGCAAACATTAGTTCACAGTGATGTTAATTAAGGCCCAAAGTTTAGGAACGAACGTCAGCACTTCACTAATGAATGTAATGCTGATTCATGTGCTTGTTTTGTAATGTGCATGTTGTGCGTTGCTATTTCCCATATTCTTTGGCACTGATAGATGAAGAGTCTCAGGCAGGACCGAGGCTGCCAGCTGCTGACAGTGAGCAGGGAGAGAGCAGCAGAAGCTGGGCAAGAGCAGGGCACCTTCAGCCCCCTTCATCAGTCAGAAATCATTTGGGTGTCTGTGTGAAATGTCTGATTTTTAAAATCTTTTTGTAGACATATTTATTAAATGTTTAACAATTATATAGAAGAAAGACAATGTAAAGAACAAAACATGACAAAACCAAAATGAGTTGAAGTTATGAACTGTTTCTGAGAGACAAATAACACCAGGATCCTTTTTGTGTAGCTGACAGCTGGTAACTGTGCAGGGGCGGGTCTAGCAAAGTGTTGCCAGGGGGGCAGGTAGGGCATTAACAGGGAGAGGGGGGCACAAAGAAATACTTTTCTTTCTTATTCTCATTTAAAATGTCTCACTTTTAATAAATAATTATCTGAATCTTACAACAAACGTTTTCATCTGATGTAAAATGTATAGAAATCCATTATTGTACATAGTCATTTTTTAGGGTCCCATCATAATTTCTTCAGAAGTAAGTACTGCATATGATGCCAGTGTTTCCCACATTTTCTAGATTCTGCACCAGTACTGTGTGTAAAATGCATCAAAAAGTCCGTTTGATTCTTTCTCAGCTGTCTTTCTGTCTCCTTTCACTTTTTAAAGGTTGCCATGTTAGAAAACATATTTTGCCCTGCCGTGCTGTTTATTGATGTGGCAAATGAAAGGTTTATGAAAACATATCTAAATCTGTCATCAGTAATCAGCAATGATCATGTCTCACCTCTAGTCTCTGTCTTAATGTCAGGTTTCCACCGTGTGTTGTAGATGTTCAGGAGGTTAACTCGACCAACAGTCTACTTCCTGTTTAGAATACCAGGACAGGGAGGATGGTGCAGGTTTAAGTTTATTAGACTGATGCATGTATACCAACAAGACAGCGTCCATCACTGTGACAACAGCGTTTGTTTTCATTCAAAGGCTTCATGGTTTTTCCTTTAATACCTGGGGGGCCGGTCTCCAGTCAAAATGCCCGGGACCATTTTTTGTCCCAGTCCAGCCCTGGTGTCAGATCTGCATGCAGTGTCAATGAGACGATCAACAACAGATCAGACAAAACACTCAGGTGGACACTCCTCTGTAGAAGGAAACATGGAAAGTGTGAGGTAATCAGTGCACAACATCACTTTGTATTTCAGGCTGTTTTTATATAGAACTTCAGCACCAATGTAAAAGTTCTGGTTTGAGGAAGATGAAGAACATTTTCAGGAAGGATGCCGTCTGCAAGCAGAGCTGCTTGAACCTCAGCGCTGAGGTCCAGACTACTTCCTGTGAAGCCACGTGATGTAAATCTGCTGCTGTAACTTCACAGTTTACTGAAGCTAAATGCAACGTTACCATATAATCTGTTTTCAACAAAGGTTTCACTCCGTCCGGTGTTGATGGAATGATTCAGGCCGTACTCGTCAGGCTTCCCGTCGACCACACGCATTTCAGTCACAAACCCCGTGACTGACAACAAGGGAAACAGCAGAAGAAAAGATGTGAAAAATACTGGATGATGATGATGGAGGATTAACCGCGGTGGCTAAACTGTTTCCTGTCTTTGTGGGCGTACTCACAGGGAAGTTTCCAGGCACGTCAGTCTTGGTGGCTAAAGTCTCCATTTTCCAACATGTATCGCTACAGGTGCAAAGACACAACATTAATCATCAGTGTAAATATTTTAATGCTGTCCAAACGGTGTTTGCTTTGTCTGTCCTCTCGCGTTCACAGAGGAAACGAGGACGCCACCTTCAACCCATCTTCAGTTGGCTCAACCATGGCCGGACTTCCTGTTGGCTTTGTGACAGCAAACCACTTGAAATGAGAGCAAACTGCAGTCAAGCAGCACTTACAGCAACCTGTGGACACGCAAATGGAAAGCACTGAGAATCATACAGAAGCATAAGAGCTGTTTATTGTAACACGTGTGTGTGTGTGTGTGTGTGTGTGTGTGTGTGTGTGTGTGTGTGTGTGTGTGTGTGTGTGTGTGTGCGTGCGTGCGTGCGTGCGTGCGTGTGTGTGTGTGTGTGTGTGTGTGTGTGCACATTAATAACACACTGATGTATGTTAGTTTGATTTATGCTATATCTGAGAAAACAATTGCAGAATTTTACATCAAAGTTTCCAAAGCTGATGTTTTGTTGTTCACTCTGTTTTATATTCATATAGTTTGTTGTTTTTAAATCAGTGGACAAAATAAATATTATCACACAAAATCCAGGGTGAAACATAACCAAATAACCTAAATGGTGAAGTCATTATAGAAGTACATGTTGCAAAGGTCAGCCTCCTGTATAGACTGCTAAACTGTCTGGGGGGGCTGTAGCAGTCCCTCGGACCAAGGAAGAAAGAGAGAGAGCCTCGACGGGTGCAGTAATTTTTACTTTGAGATTCATTCAGAATCTAACAGTGCTGAGGTGCACCAATGCACCGTGAAAACTAAACAGAAACACAAAATACATTTTCTTAGACGCTTATTACAAATATGAACTCAAATAATGCAGAAAATACAACAAAATATCAGTTAAGCAAACAAATACAACTTAAAACATGTACCTCGCTCCGCATTCCAAGGGCTGCAAATTGTTAATTTCGCTAGAGTCCGGTATCACGCTGCTTCACACTTCATTGAGAGCTGCCTACTGGGACATGTGCGCCACAAAACCGGTCTGAGCTGGAAGTGCAGCTTGCCGCTAACTAAACAACAGAGCCCTCTACTGGACACTACGCGTAGCTGTTCAGGCTTAGATCAATAAACAAAACTGGACCTTTACACTCCCACCAAATCATGTATAACAAACAACATTCTTTACATGATTTCCAGCTGTAACATATGGACATTACTACAAGAACGAACACAATTTCAAATACATCATCAATAAACTTTCGCAAATACGCCTGATGTGACAGTATTGATTGAAACATCAATTAGTTATTTTCTAATAGAACTACAAGCTTTTGAACAGGTCGCTCAACTACGTGAGGTTTGTGTGCTGTTCCCTGCTTCTTTATTAAGCCTCGATCGCCAACTTGAAGCTTGACTCTGCGGACCAAACCGTCATCTTCTTCTGGAGCTTCAACCACTCGAGCCAGTTGCCACTGATTTCTGGGAAGCATGTCTTCTTTGATAATGACTATGTCATTGACTTTAAGATTTCGACGTGGTAGGTGCCATTTCTGTCTCATAGATATGTTCAGAAGGTACTCTCTTTTCCATCTACTCCAAAACTGCTCAGTGAGATACTGGACTCTGCGCCAACGTTTCCTTGCATATAAGTCCTCTTTCACAAACTTTCCTGGTGGAGGCAGTGCAACCTTTGATTTCATCAATATGAGGTGATTTGGAGTTAGAGGTTCAGGAGATTTAGGATCATTGATTCCATCGACGCTCAGTGGTCGACCATTAACTATAAACATCGCCTCATAGAATAGAGTTCTTAGAGAGCTGTCATCCAGCCTGCCTTGGCATTGAGCAATGGTGGCATTGAGAACATTGCGGATGGTTCGAATCTGTCGTTCCCACACACCTCCGGCATGGCTAGCAGATGGGGCATTGAAGACGAACTCACACTGTTTATTGGCAAGGAATGCTTCTAAGGCATCCATGTCACATTGTTTAAGAGACTCTCTTAGCTCATTTTTGGCTCCAATAAAGTTTGTACCCTGGTCACTGTACAACTTACAAACAGCTCCTCTTAAGCTGATGAAACATCTCAGAGCGTTGATGAAAGAGTCAGTAGAAAGATCCTCAAGCATCTCAATGTGGACTGCACGTGAGGAAAGACATGTAAAGAGGAGTCCGTATCTTTTATGCTCTTTGCGACCTTGTTTTGTGACAAATGGTCCGAAACAGTCCATTCCACAATACATGAAAGGATCTGATATTTCAACTCGTTCCTTTGGAAGTTCAGACATGCGTTGTTCTTCTGGTGAACGTCTTAGTTTTCGACATTGAACACATTTGCTTATTAGTTTTGCAACTTCCTTGCTCCCACCAATCACCCAAAATCCGTTCGATCTGATTTCCATGAGAGTTTGGCTTCTACCTTGATGACAAATCTGTGCATGAAAATGAGCAATGATCAACTTTGTAATGTGATGGTCTTTCGGGAGGATGATGGGGTGCTTAAGTCCCTGACAGAGTGTTGACTTCTTCAGTCTTCCTCCAACACGGAGAAGTCCTTGATCTAGCACTGGATCTACTCTAAAGAGGGGACTTGAACTCGGAAGGTTATCTCCCACCTTCAACACTTCCATCTCTTGAGAAAAGGCCTGCTGCTGAAGGAGCTTTATTATTGTGTCAGCAGCTGTTTTCCGTTCATCTACTGTTACAAAGTTTCCATACTGGGCTTTGCTGGATCTCAATCTTTTTATCCTTGCAACCACTTTAAGGAGCATTGACCAGCTTGAAAACCTTGACAAACGGCTGAGGATATTGTCTTGTTCATTTGTTTGAGTTGTGAGAGCTTTGACTGCTTTGACTTCTGGATCCCCTACTAACAACACAGCTGAGGGGCTGGGTGCATATGAAATGTCATGTTCCCACAGAAACTTTGGACCAGACAACCAACATGTTGACATGATTTCTGATGCACTGAGCCCTCTAGAGGCGTAATCTGCAGGATTCTGAGCTGTGTCAATGTAGTGCCACTGTCTGGGATCTGTAGTTTGCCTAATTAACTGAACACGGTTGGCAACGAAGACGTGGAACCGTCGTGCCTCATTGTTAATATAGGCTAAGACTACTTGGGAGTCAGTCCAAAAGAACTCTTCATTAATGCACATCTGAAGCTCTGCTTTTAGCATGCTGCTCATTCTGGCTGATGTGACTGCGGCTGAGAGTTCTAATCGTGGGATACTTGTCACCTTGGTAGGCGCGACTCTTGCCTTAGCCATAACAAGACTACAGTGGACCTTCTCGTTGCTGAGGTACCTAATATAGGAGCATGCACCATATCCTAAATCACTAGCATCACAAAAGTGGTGCAGTTCCACCTTTACAATGTCTGTTAGTTCTGGTGGGTGGTAACATCTAGGCACTGCAACCGATTTTAGTCTTTCCAACCCATCTTTCCAGTCCTCCCACCGTGAACGTAAGTTGTCAGGAAGGGGGTCATCCCATTCAATGCCTCTGCGACACAGTTCCTGTAGGATATCTTTGCCTCTTAAGGTGAAGGGAGCTACGAACCCTAGTGGGTCGTACAGGGATGAGATCACTGACAGTATGCTCCGGCGAGTAGGAGGTTGGTCCTTAGTGTTTATTTTGAAACTGAAAGTGTCATTTTTGATTGACCACTGGATGCCGAGCACATGGCCTTCAGCTGTTGTGTCAGGTTTGAGATCGAGCGGTTCTGTGGTGTCTGCTCTGTCTGAGGGTTCCAGCTGGGAAAGCGCATCACTTTGGTTTGAGTTGAACTTGTGCAAATGTAGACCGCCAAGTCTACAAAGTGCTTGTGTTTCGGTGATGAGTTCTTGTGCCTCTTTAACTGATGGGACACTAGTTAGACCATCGTCTACATAAAAGTTCTGTTCAACAAACTCTGAGGCCTTAGGATAGTCTGCTCTGTACTGTTGTGCCAAATATTTCAGGCCGAAATTAGCACATCCAGGGGATGAACTGGCACCGAATAGATGTACAGCCATTCTGTACTCTCTGGGTTCTTTGTCTAATTGTCCATCCTGCCACCACAGAAATCTCAGATAGTTGCGCATGTCTGGACAAACAGAGAACTGGTGGAACATTCTCTCGATATCACAGATTATGGCTACATTTTCCTTTCTGAAACGACAGAGTACCCCCACCAATGAGTTGATCATATCTGGACCTGTGAGAAGAGTGTCGTTTAATGAGACACCGAGAAATTTTGCTGAACAGTCAAAGACGACTCTTAGCTTGGCTGGTTTTTTCGGGTGATATACCCCATGGTGTGGGATGTACCATGCAGTCTTGCCTTCAGACAAAGGAGGTGCTAATTCTGCATCACCACTGCTGATAATGTCTCTCATAAAGGAACAGTAATGTTCATGATACTGTTTATCAGCCTTTAGCCTTTTCTTCAGGTGTTGCAGTCGGACTGTGGCTAACTTCTTATTGTTGGGAAGCGCTGGTGGATCATTGCCCTTGAAGGGGAGCGGCATCTCATAGTGCCCATCTGGTCTTTGTTTTATTGTATCACTGAGGATTTGTATGAAGCGAACATCATCCTGTGATACATACTTATCCTCATAGTTTCTCTCATTAAAGTCAGTCTCTAGGACTTTGAGTACATCTGTGGCTGATGGTATGGGCATTTCTTTGACTGTGATCCTGTGCACATAACTCTGGTTACCTTCTCTGTCTAGGTGAGGATTACCAGAACCAATAATACTCCATCCTAGTAGGGTTCTTTGTGCGAAAGGTTCGTTTATTTTGCCTGTGACGATCTCTAGGGGGGCTAGGGCTGATGGGCAGTCATAACCAATCAATAGACCTACTTCACAGTTCTGTAATGGCTGTAACTTGTTAGCTAAGCCTTCAAGGTGTGGCCACTGAAGTGCAGTTTCCTTGGTAGGGATATGAGACTTGTCAACTGGGATAAAGTCACGAGAGTAGACTTGTTCTATTCGGACACGAGTCTCAGAATCAAACCCACGCACCTGTAAGTTGTTGGCAAGTTTACCTGCAACGACTGTGTCGACAGAAGTCATGGTGCTAAGCTTTAACTGCACTGGTTGGGCGTCTACATTTAGTTCTGAGGCCAAATCCTCTAAAATAAAGGATGAGTCACTCTGGGTGTCAAGCAGGGCATATGTAAGTATTTCTTTCTCAGGCTCAGATGCAACTGACACAAATACTGGTACTATGCTGGATGTGGAAGATGGTTTCCTTGTTAGTACATGAGTCATAACATTATGCACTTCCTTGTTTGCACCTTCATCTGGGGATTTAGAATCCTCAGTTTTCCTTTCTTTAGGTTCATTCACTCTTTCTGTGTGTAGACAGGTGGGGTGACGCCGACCACACTTACTACAGGAGTAACGTCCTCTGCATTCTTTGGTTACATGACCCCTTCTCAAACACCCGAAGCAGAGACGATTTTCTTGAATGAAAACTTTCTTGTCATCACTAGTTTTCGCTGCAAAAGCAGGACACTTAGCTATGCCGTGCGATTCTTCTTTGCAAAACAAACATGGGGGTTTAGGTCTAGAAGTAGATACTGGGATTGGTGGAGACTTTGGTTGGATGGTAGTACTGAGTGCCTTCGCTCTTTTAACGTGCCGCTCTTCTGATGCCCTTTCGTTTATTAGGAATGGTGAGGCAACAGGATTGCAAACTACTTTAGCTTCATTTTGTATGAACTTTGTAAAGCGAGCGAAGTTGGGGTAGTCTTGGCTTTTGTCTAGCTCCTCCACCACAATGCGGCTCCATCTCTGCACTATCCACTCAGGCAGTTTTCTTAGAAGCTTGTGATTTTCCTCACAATCATTAAGGATCTCTAGGCCTTTGACTTGAGGGATAGCCTCTGCACAGCTTTGGAGAAAATCTGCAAACTCCCTCAGTGCTTTAGAATCATTGGCAGCTATTTTAGGCCATTTTGTGAGTTTAGCCCTAAAGGCTCTTTGGATAACAAATGGGCTGCCATACCTTTCCTCTAAAACGCTCCAAATGCCTGCGTATGCCTGCTCACTGTTGCGGAAGAAATATCCCTCTACTGCCTTTCGTGCTTCACCTGCAAGATAGCTCTTTAGATACAACATTTTCTCACACACAGGTAAAGGTTTGTCACCAATTAGTGCCATAAAGGATACCTTCCAATCCATAAACTTTAGGGGGTCGCCACTAAAGATGGTGGGCTCAGGTACAGGAAGCCTGTTTAGGGTAAGAGAGCTGGCGAGGGCTTGAACTAAGCTAAGTTCTTCACGTTCTGGAGTAGTATTGTGAGGTCTAAATGTCGGTGCTCGTGGATTTAAAGAGAGCCGTGGTGCGATGTTGGGGAGATTTGCGGAATTTTCTAAGTTGTAGCAGGACACTTGATCATGGCTTTCAATGTCATTTTGAGCGCTAAGGGCTCTTACTCGTGCAGCTGCTACTTTCACTTCACTGTCTAACTTTAACTGTTGAAGTTTAGTCTTTTCCTCCTCCAACTTTGCCTTTGTTTCCACTTCCTTTATTTTCCACTCATTTTCCATTTGGCTGATCTTGGTTTCCTGTGCCAATATTTCTTGTGTGGCCTTTGCTTGTTCCACTTTGGCTGCAAGTTCAGCTTCTGCTTCCACCTCACGACTGCCAGTAGAATCTGCCTTTGAGCGTGCAACTGAACCCTCTGGGAACGACGTTTCAGTTTTTGTATCACCAAACACAGAACCATAGTCCCTTTTGTTTAACATCACTCGTACTCTTTCCTTTTCAAGGCGATCGTTAAAGAGCTGATCGATATTTTCCTGTCGTTTAGCAACAACTTCACAAATGTCAGTTGTAAGCACTGCACAAGCATCCATTCGCTTAACAATGTCGGGCGTCATGGATTGGCTGCGGCGAATGGGTTCATAATGCTGTTGTACTACAGCGTGCTTGTCTCTTATGTCATGACTGGCATTGTTTAGCTCTTCAGGTGAGCAGAAAGTTTTCAGCTTTGTTCTGATTTCTTTAGCTGCCTTCTTCCAAGTGTCATAAGCTTTGTTAAATGCCTTCTCATTTTTCTTTGCCTCATATTCCTGCATTTCTTTACCCTTTTCAGTTAAATGCCTTTCACGATTGCTGGATCTTACTCCTTGTTGCTCTGAGTCGTCGGCTTCTTCAGCAGCGTTCAACATTTTGTTACTGTAATGTGTATGTTGCTCTATGCGATAACGTCTGGACTTAAACTTACGTGAGTGTTACTTTTGGAAACAATGCTCACATCAGACGTTTACATCACATAAATAAACAGATTAGCACCCACATATTAGACAAAATGTAACTGTAAATACCGCTGATATACGTTACTTTCAAGAAGAATAAACCCATACAATTTAAAGATTGCAATTACTCAGTGCAATGCAGTATACCTTTAAGGCTGTAACCACAAAAATATTTAAGGCAAGTAATTCTGAATTAGAGTGCAGAGTCCTGTTATCGGCAAAGTCCTTAATGGGCATAATACCTGCACCTTCGTAAAGTGACCATCAGAGTTCAAAGGGGAGGTAGGCAATGAAGCAAAGATGATCTTGACTGGTGTAGAAATCTCTCACAGCTGACACACGGACCCACCTCGTGGCACGGGCTGCACTCATCTGGCATGGGAGCTAGCAAGTAGCCTTCGCTCAGCGACCGAGTTTTCACTGTAGCAGTCCCTCGGACCAAGGAAGAAAGAGAGAGAGCCTCGACGGGTGCAGTAATTTTTACTTTGAGATTCATTCAGAATCTAACAGTGCTGAGGTGCACCAATGCACCGTGAAAACTAAACAGAAACACAAAATACATTTTCTTAGACGCTTATTACAAATATGAACTCAAATAATGCAGAAAATACAACAAAATATCAGTTAAGCAAACAAATACAACTTAAAACATGTACCTCGCTCCGCATTCCAAGGGCTGCAAATTGTTAATTTTGCTAGAGTCCGGTATCACGCTGCTTCACACTTCATTGAGAGCTGCCTACTGGGACATGTGCGCCACAAAACCGGTCTGAGCTGGAAGTGCAGCTTGCCGCTAACTAAACAACAGAGCCCTCTACTGGACACTACGCGTAGCTGTTCAGGCTTAGATCAATAAACAAAACTGGACCTTTACAGGGGCCCTGCCTGTCCTCGTTGGATAAGCTCCACCCCTTTTCCATAAGACGGAGACATTTGTATGAAAATAGATGGGCAGTAAAATAAAAAATATTATGGATGACTCTGTAAATCAAAGTCCGCCTGAGGCAGAAGCAGAAACCATGAAGCGCCTTGAGGCGACTTTTGTTGTGATTTGGCGCTATATAAATAAAATTGAATTGAATTGAATGAGGAGCACAGCACCACTCCCAGAAGGGCACGAAGTGAAGCCATAGCTGCTGAAGAGTGAAGACGTGATGATGGAGGAGATCACAGATGAAGATCTGCTGCCTGCTGACTCTTTATATAGAAGAGTGAGACTATCTCCCCACCAGCAGCTGCACTTATACAAACCCCAGGTGCTGGGATGGCTTTGAACATGTGACATTTTCTGCAAACACATGGACAGTTTCATAAGCACAAAGATTATTCCTGCAGCGGCAGAATCGTATCCACTGTGTGAGAGGTGAACGTCAGACAGTTCTTAGAAAATGTAGTTTCTCTTTAAGCTTTTAACGTCTCTTTTACCCCCATTTGTCTAAAACTACTTGACAGCCCTTCATGTCAGAGGTTTATTACCTGTGCAGGATGGAGCACATGGTCTCAGTCAGGCTGGACACGATCACTCCTACAGGAAGTAAATGTGATTTTATTTCACCTGTGAAATGATGAAAAACAGCAGAATAGCTCACGCTAACAAACGGGTGTTGAAATGTTTCATTTTCTGCTGTTTCACAGGTCAAAAAGGGCGTCGAAGCAAACTGAAGCTGAGCTGCTGCTGCTGTTGTAGTGCAGCATCTGCTGTGTGCTTCATCAGAGAACCTTCTGTACACAGCAGACAGAGGCTGCTGCCACTGAAGTCCATCTGCTAGAGAGCTTTAAACACTGGTTATTGAAGTGGCTTTGATGATACTGATACACAGTCTTTGCTGCTGTCACAGGACAGGGATCCACCAGGGAGTAGTTGTCAGGATAAAGAGCCTTCGCTTCTCTAAATATAAACTGGATACTTGTAGGAAACTTTGGGAAGCAGCATTTTTCCTCATATCGTCTAAACTGAAGTTAGCTCAGGTGCTTCTTCCATACTTGCTCTGCAGAAAGCCAAAGAGTTTGGAGCTCTGCAAACATTTGCAGCACAGCTGGATGTTTGTAACTTTGGTCACCTCTGTATCATCCCTCAGATTCTTTCTGCACAGCTTTGAAACCACGACAGCACGAGTGATGCTGAGGAGACGTCCAGTTTAAACAGACCTTTATTCCTGGAACACAAACACATGAAGTGATGCTGCTAAAGAAGAACATTTAATCGCACTAATGAATCAAGCATCTGTTTGTCTGTCAGTCTGTCAACAGTTCCTCTGATCGACTTCAGACTTGGTGGGTATTTTGTTTTTGCAGCGGTCAAAGTCGATCAGCGTGTTGCTTTGTCTGCTGTAAATCTGCCTGTACAAAGGGAAACATGCATGTTTTAGATGCAAACTCACAACATGGCTGCATTTTTGTGATTATGTGTATTTTATATTGATTTATTCTATTATGTTTTGTATATGAATCTTTACAAGTGTGTTGATACAAAGGCTTGATTAAAACAAAGGTCTCAGCTGTGCTGTTAGGGATGCTCTCATATTTGTTTCAAATGTAATAAATCAAAGGATTTCAGGCTTTTCATCCTTTTTATTTGTTTGGTTCTAACAGCAGCTGGATAAAAACATGCAGGTGATGAATATAATTGTGTGATATTATGAGCATTGTGAATAAAGAAAGAGCAGAGATAGTAAAAAGGAAACAGGTGATGGACGTGAGATTTTCAGAACAAAAGCTCCTCAGTGAGACGATCACCTGGACACAAGGTCAGGCAGCTGGGACTCATCTAGAGAGCAAAATGGAAAAGTGATCTGTGCAGAACATCACTGTTGATTGCAGTTATTTACATCAGACTTCTTCTCTGAGATAAGAGCACCGTTTGTGGGAAAGATGACAGTATTTCCAGGCTGGATGCTGTTTGCAGGGAGAACTGAATGAAAGTCTCCTGCACCTCAGCGCTGAGGTCCACACCTGTGAACACAGATGAGGTCAATCTGCTGCAGCACGTAGAGCTTTACTGATCAGCAGGTTCAAAGGATTCAGCAGAGCGTAGAGTCAGAGCTAAATGCCACATCACCATAGAGTTTGTTAACAACAGCTTTCTTTGCCCTTTGTCTCGATGGACTGAATCAGGGATACTCGTCATACTTCACCTCAACCACGTCACTGAGAGACCCCAGCCTGACACAGCAGCAGAGATGATGAAAGCAGAAACAGCAAACAGATGCTTCAGTTGTGTTTCTCTGTGTGTGTGCGCTCACGCCCACTTGTGTGTGTGAACTTTCCACGTACCTCAGCTTGTTTCTCCAACATGAGCCATCAGGGCTGAAAAACATCACTAACACATGAATTCTTTCTCTTTTTGTTATCACCTGTGATCATGTGTCTCATGTTTCTGTCATTCACCAGTTCTTGTAGAGTTACGTGTAACTAGACTTCTGTGGGACGTAAATGATTGTTTTGTATGCAGATCTGTACAAAGGATGGAAACACTTGATTACAAAGGAGATCTCAGCTGTGTTGTTGTGGATGGACTTCAACGTATTTGTTAAAAAAGAGAATAAAGCAAAGTGTTTTAGCTGTTTGGGAGTTTTTGTTTGATTCCATTCAGTTTTATTTCTATGGAGTCAAATAATAAGAAAGGCTCTAGAACAGCCCTGAGTTTGTCCAGGTGACACTCCTCTGAAGAACAAAGACAAAGAGGAAGAAGGGGACTCGTTTTCAAGTCTTGTTTCTTTCAAAATAAAAGCTGAAATGTTTTGGAAGCATGATAATATTTCAGCCAGGATGCCGTCTCCAAGGAGACCTGCACCTCAGCGCTGAGCTCCACATCACGCCCTGTGAAAGCACAGATATAAATCTGCTGCAGTGAGAAGAACTTTACCCAACACAAGTGTAGAAGTAGACATTTGACTTTACCTACAACCTGTTAACAACAAAGCTTTCATTGCCTCTGCTGTTGATGTCATGTAGGACTAATCATACTTCACATCAGCCATGCACACGTCAGAGGATCTCCAGGCTTTCAGTAATAAAGCCAAGCAGATGATGTGAACATAGCAATAGTAAAACATGCATCATAATCAGCTGTATGTGTCGACTATGTGGCACCTCAGTCTTGTTGGCATGAAGAAAAGTTGTGTAACATGTAGCATAAGGGCTGCAAAGACATCATGTAGACAGCAGTCGTCTGTTAGTCGTAACGTATCTCCTGTTAAAGAGTTAAATGTGCGTTCTCCATCTCTGTCCTCTCACAGCTCGCCGTACACCAACTCCAGCTGTGGTAACCATGGCTGTGCCCATCAACACGCTGAAGCTGAGACGCCACCCGTCACTATGGCGACTCCAATAGGGTTACCTGTCAGCTGTGGACGCATGAAAGGAAAACAGCAGAAACACAGACATGTTTACTGGAACATTTCCTATTGACAGCTTTATGGAAAAGTGGGTTTAAAGACTTTTCTATGTTTGATTTTGTTTATTTATGGATTTATTGTGAAAGGAATTTCAAAGTTTTAATTTGACCTTTCCCCTGTTTTTCATACAGACTGGAGACGAATGGATGGTGCTTTCTTTGTTTGTCTAAAGATAATGAATAAAACTCTACACACATCTTAAACCACCCTCCTTTCTATATATTTTGTTATATAAATGGAAAGTATATAAGACACAAACTGAGCTTATATGATACTAAGGACCCTGGAGGTCAGTCCACCTTTATAATTCAGCACAGCCTGGAGTCTTGGTCTTTTCTTGGATGTTGGTTCCCTTTGTTTCCATCCTCTGTTAAGATGTTTCAGTAATGTTGAGGTCTGGGGAGGCCAATCCATGGCTGACGTCCTGTGATGCTGCATTAGCAGTTTGTTCATAGTGAAAAATGAAGCCACTGCCAATCAGACATTTGCACAGTGGATCAACTTCTGATGGTACTGTCCTGAATTCCACACCTATAATATGTTTGCACGTACTGATGAATATGTGCAGCTGATTTTCAGTCCAGTTCCTGTGTGACAGACGCCAGTCTTTCTGCCTGTGTCCTTCCTTAACAATAGAGCCATCCTTCCACTGAGACTGTTTCTGATGAGGCTTCACTGAGCAGTAGATGGATCCCTCAGCTCATCTAATCGTCCTATTTCTAACACATGACTGTCAGAAACTGTTAATCTGCTGCAGCTCTTTAACTCCTCCACTTCTTTTTTTGTAATCTCTTAGTTTCCTCATCTTTTAAGGTGGCACTGCACACCAGATCCAAAGTCAACATGCTGTTATATGATGGAGTTGAACCTGTAATGGAGTTTGATTTAAACCAATCAGCAATTCAGTGAATGATGATGAGCAAAGATGGTGGAGGTGGTGGATGAAGACCCGGACAGCTGTGGTTGGCTCCTCGTACAGAGCAGAGTGAGGTTGTGTTTGCACATTATTATAAAACCATGTTCACCATATATTTTAGCTGCAGACAATAACATGATTTCTTTGCTGTGGTGATTTTATTCCACTTTGGTAAAATGGAAAACCATCATTTCTTGCTGTAATTCACACATTATTCCAAGAGCCTCAACACAAGCCTTGTAGTCCGACCATATATAGACAAATCAATAGTTGTGTTTGTAACAGCTCATGAACATGAATCGTTCCACATTACTTTAAAATCATTGTAAACTAAACTGGAATAAATGAGTGTTTATATATAGTTTTGTCTCAGCTGTTCATACACAGTGTTTCAGTTCTTATCAGAGTCCCACCGTCTCACTGTGGTGAACCTTTAGCTCTGTTGTAAGCGTGTTGTTAGACCAGGTTTCCCTCATTTAAAAATAATCTCTCATTAGAAATGGACATGATGTCTAAGACATAGAAATGCTTATTATGGGTTCACTTGATGTCACTGAAAAGATGCACATGGGTAACGTGCAGGCCGTCCAGCTCCGAGGTTTATCTCCTCACCTCGAGTCTGCGACACTCTCTCCGTGTCCTCTCAGATAAGGGCGCGCACATTTCTGCACCATCTTCTAAATTACAAAGAGCGACTCACAAAACAGAAGCTCACAAAACACTCATCACAAACCAAAAGTGGCTCCACTGAGCGTCAAACTGTCACCAGAATTTACTGATAATCTAAAGACTCACAGAACTCATTTTGTCTCATTGTGTCTTAGTTTGAGACATAAGTGCATGATCATAATACTGTGTAGTTAGATGAGACAGAGCTGATGCTTGCTCTTAATTATCCTCTTCATGTTTCCCGAGCCTCAGCAGTGGAAGCTACCATGGATAGAAAGACTATGACTCATCTTAAATCTCAAATCTTTGTCTCCAAAGAGCTGCTGATGTGTCCGATATGATCCACAAGCTTAAACTAGGATTATAAGTGTGTGCAGTGATGTGTGTGAAACCTCTGAGGACTCACACGTGTGTGCTTCAGCCCACACACACATATGAAGCACTGCGACCTCACACAGAAGTGTTTTACACATCCAGCCTGAATCCTGATCATTTCTACAGTTTATTAAGTTCAGCTTCACCTGAACATCAGTGATGAAGCTGCTCTGACTCCATCACAGCTCACAGCTGTTGGAATGAGTCAAACAATGAAGAAGGTTCAGAAACAGCTGATGATTTTACAGAAACATGATGCAAACATGAAAATGGACACATGATTTTTTATTAACAGACACCGTTTATGTTTCACTGTGCATGACGTCATCAACACTGACACCAGGGGGCGCTCATCAGCAGCCTGAGGAAGTGTGATAATGGGGGGAGACGCAGTGTTGTGTGTACTGCAGTCGGACAGAAGGAAAAACTTCCTCCTGAAAACATTTTCATCCTTCCCAAAAGTGTTTGAGTCAAATGTTACAAATATATAAATACAATAAAACACAGGGTCTTACATAAAATTAGTGATGCAGTTGTGCACTGAGCACCTTTCCAATGTTCCTTCCTCAGATGAGTCCAGCTGCTGAACACATTAACATCTGTATGTAAATGTAGCCGAGAACCAACCTGAGCACTGCTGGGAAAATACAAAGGCAACCATCAAAGTGCTGTATTATCTTATTTATTCTGAATGTTGACTTAGATCCACACCACGATTTATGAAACTATAGAACTAAAATAACAACAATCGTCTGCTTCTTTAAAATTTCTTTCATTACATCAAACCAGTGAAAACTGAAAAAAACAAAGAGCTGTTAGCATGTTCAGACCAACTTTGAGACAGAGACTGTAAAGTTCTGCACTTTAAATCCTGCCTGTGTTCCTGCAAATGATTCACACTGAAAGTATCTTAGTTTAGTATTGAGTGAGCCACAAAGCAGCCTGATAGCTTTAAAACAGGAAAAGTAAATGAAATTGACAGTTTCAGTGTAGCTGGATCTATTATTGGGGGGGTCATGACCCCCGTAACCCCGCCTGGTCCTGAGGTCAAATCCACCATCTTTGTTTCAGAGCTTCATGTTCTCCCGTGTTTGTGTGCGTCCTCTCCGGTACTCCGGCTTCCTCCCACAGTCCAAACACATGCAGTTAGTGGGGTCAGGTTAGCTGTGAGTGGTTGTGTCTCTGTGTTATTCCACCTTAATCAATGACTTCCTGTTAGCATGAAGTGCTTCTGTAGGACTGATGTCATTTTCATGGTTGGATCATTTAAATGAAGCTGGACTCAGATGCAGTAAATAAGCTGATTGATCATTAATGAATAAAGCTGGTCAAACACATCACGTGGACACATGTGATTGTGTGTTGTAGTATTGATCCCAATGCTGGTATCAGTCCTGGATCAATAACACTGGATGGATGCGTTCAGCATGGAGCCCTGAGCTGTGTTACAGACAAACATGGAAACTGACAGGTCTGTGTCATTCACAGTCTGTAACACTTCTAAACAACAGAGGCTGACCCAAGTGCCTCAGAGCCAGGCACGCTCACATCACAGCTCTCTAAATAAGCCAGTTTCAAAATAAGAGCTGAAAGCTGTGTTTGCTTGTGTTAGCTTATTATTGTGGAGACTAACATTCAGTGATCATGTGTTCAGACTCATAATGATTACTCTCAGAAATCCTGATCTTTGTATTTACTGTGTGTTGGATCAATAACTGAGATTCATGGTATCACACAGCTGTGCTGCTGCTGATGTCAGCACATCTGGAACAATACGAGGTATCTGCTACCAGACTGAGCAGGACGTGAGACCTGTGGACTGTTTAAAGCTGTCCCTCCACAGCTCACTCAGACCTGATCCACACCTCAGTGATATTCTCTGACTTCCTCAGTAGAGACAGAAACCATTCAGATCTGGGACCATCAGCTGACTGATGATGTCACACAGACTGTGTTTTTCAGGAACAGTGATTCTGATGTGAGCCTGCTAGCTGACAGCAGACCTGATGAAAGCACATGTTCACATCTGTGAGGACAGACTGGACTCTTTGACTGCACCTTGGTTCTCCTCAGAGGTCTGTACAGGAGCATGTCCACCCCCACTGAAGATCTCAGTCACTGTGAAACATAGAAAGCTGCTTGTGTGGCCTCTGCCTCACATGTAGATACAGCTACAGGTTTCTCTGTCAGTCAGACTGAAACAGTGTCCTGATGCTGCATCATTCAGCTCTGTGCCCCAGTCAGCATCACTGGGAGCTACCAGTGTTTCTGCCCTTTTCCTGTAACACTACACTCAGCACAGGCTCAGCTGGTATCCAGTGTTGGACTTTGGCTTCAGCTGCTGTGATAGATCCTCTAACATAGATCAGCTCTGCTACATGTTGTTAGATAAGTGCAGCTGCTGTCATGTCCTGATGTTTCTCTGGCTCAGCAGCTTCTCCATCAGAGGTTCACATGGAGCTGATCCAGTATCTCCAGTAACTGTGTTCTGTGCCTCACTGGTTCATCCTTCTGTCTGTGTGACGTCAGTCAGATGTTGAAGTTAAACTCTGTAATCTTCACTGTGTCACAGAGTTCAGTGAGTCCCGTTATTCACAGTATCAATCAGATCATCAGAGAACAGCTGATCAGCAATCAGTGGTGCCAACAGCGCCTCCTGTGGTGAGAGGATGCAATAATGCAATGTAGCATTTTTCCACTCAACACTTGCAGTCATGGAAACTGTCTGTTGGATCTGTGTGACGTTGCTTTCTTGGTTAGAGTTCCTCACAAATGTCCAGATGATTCTTCTAATGAGGCGTCGACCATGTTTGCAGCTCTTTGGAAGAAAACGTCGCCCTTTGCCATCCTTACTTTTCTTTGACTTCTTCAAATGCAGCTGAACTCCAGCTGGTATTTTCTTGGACTTTGCAGCTGTTTCTGGTCATCAGTTCATTCCTGCAAACCTCTGAAGCTGAACAACAATGATGCTGCATTGCTGGCTGATCCCAAAAGGTTGATTCTGTTCATCTGGACGTTTTCAGAAACGTTTGCTCACTGATCAGGTGACTTCTTCAGTCTCAGCTGACTGCAGCTTTACAAGCTTACAAACAGCACATTTGCACAATGACTGAAAGCAGCAGCACCTGATATATATGATACTAATATAATACATATACATATATAATCCATACTAATGATGAAGGAACTGAGCTCACAGTCCATTGTTCATTCAGTGAACTACTCAGTTTATTTTGGGCCTCAGAAATGCTCACTCTGTTTGTACATCACTGTCAGCAATAGACTCATTCTGCTGTGTGGACAGGAACACATGTGACATCACTTCCTGTTTGTTTGTGACTGAAGAAGTTTACAAGGAATCATTTAGAAGAGTTTCAAACATCAACTGATTGAATCCATGAATCTGAAAACGTGTTTGTGAGTGAAAGAGACAGACATGTACAGACTGAACTATCTGTTCAACAGTCAGAGTGTTTCTGTAACAGGAGACACTCTTTACACTCCACTCAGCACAGGGACACTGAGGCACCAGGAGACCAGAGTCTAAACCCAGGATAAAGAGTTTGAGTGAATGTGGTGTTGAAGGTGTGGAGGTGGATCAGAGTGTCAGAGGAGACTCTGTAGAAGGACAGAGTGCCAGCAGGACAGTCCACATACACTGCTGCTCTGTTAGAGACAGAGGAGGAGGAGGAGGAGGAGGAGGAGGAGGAGGAGATGGATGTTTGTCTGTAATTGTGCCAGACAGAATCAGGACCATCATCAGAGCAGAACAGACTCCAGGACTGATCATTGAATCCAAACCCACTGCCTCCTTTCCTTCTGATGCTTCTGTAACTCACTGATATATAAACTCTTCCTCTCCACTCGACCTCCCAGTAACAGCGACCAGTCAGACCATTTCTACACAGCAGCTGAGGAAAAACATCAAATCTGTCTGGATGATCAGGATATGACTGAACCTCCTTCACACGTGTCACCTTCCTGTTGTTGTCAGACAGTTGGAGCTTTGTGTTCACTGTGTTTGTGTCGATTGTGAGTTGACAGGAATCTGATGGAGAGAACAAACACAATCCAGCTGCAGTTATTGATCCATCATCTGTTCATTGATTGACACTTTGATGATGACTCCTGACATGATGAAGATGGTTGAATGTGTGCTGCTTTGTTTTCATGAATCCCATTAAAAACACACTTACACTTCCTCAGACCTGGTCTCAACCATCGGACTCCAGCAGGCTCCACCCTGAAAGGAGGAGGGGGGTCAGAGCAGCACAGTCAGCATGCACACATGGACATTACATGGCTCTCACACACACACTGTTACACACTGAGCTCAAAGCTCGGCTCCACTGTTTTATTCAAAGAAATCTACATTTATTTATCAGCACATTTAAAAACAGCTTGAGCCAAAGTGCTGCACAGAGTAGAGAGAAAATAGGAAACATACACAGTAATGACTATAAAGACTGGTCAGGATTGAAAGCTACAGAGTACAAATGTGTTTCCAACCGGCTTTTAAAAATGTCCAGTGTTGGTGACGACCTGATGTGAAGGGCGACTGTTCCAGAGTTTGGCTGCAGCCATCGATAAAGCTCACCTCTGTTTTTACGTCTAGTTCTGGTCAGAAGCTGCTTATCTGCAGACCTGAGGGCTCCACTTGGATTCTTTTGTTAAAGAGAGATAAGATGGAGCCAATCCATTCACAGATTTAAAGACAACCAGATCTGGAAGTGGATTCTACCACGTACTGGTAACCAGTGGAAAAAGCTGGTGATGGGTCGTCTAGCACAGACCCACCGCTGGAACCAGACAATTGATGAGGGAGAGAACTGTGACAGCGCCGTTCCTTCACTTGACCTCAGTCGCTCTCGTCTGCTCCCTCGTAACACTGCTCTTTATTGAGCTTACATGAATATGCACAAGTTCATTATGACGTCTTACACAGGTATGAACAAAGAGTACCAGTCTGTGCATAGTGTGTGTGTGTGTGTGTCTGTGTGTGTGTCTGTGTGTGTGTGTGTGTTCCAGATGTGACCCTGTGACCCCAAAGCTGGTGCTAAGAGTCCAGCGGTCCCCCTAACAAAGGGCTCTTATACTTAACCAGACACAGAGTAGGTGTCCTCCTACACCAGGGGTCTCAAACTCGCGGCCCGCGGGCCAATTGCGGCCCGCAGGACGATAGTTTTTGGCCCCACCTTAATATGAAAATGTAATGTTAGTTTGATAATGTATGACACTTTACAGTGTTGTGGGCGGAGCTGAATTAACCCACCAATCAGGGTGGGATATGGATCTCAGGGGACACCAGCCGGGCTTGATGCAAGCAGGGAAACATTTCTCAATGAGTCAAAGTTCCAGCAGCGTTGCCCTGGAGTGTTTCTTTCTTTCTGTGCCTGGCTGGCTTCCTCCTTTCTATTGGGCAAACGCCGACATTCGCCCCAGCGCGCTGCGTTCACAACACTTCAAAAAAAGTTGTTTTTTTAAGTTGCTGCCCAGCGGGACATTATACGTATATAGATTTATACACACGTCAGTGGGATTTAAAGTTATTTTTCCACAGAGAGAGATCTCATATTAACTCTCACAGTGATGCGTAGGCGGCGGGATAAAAGAAAAGTCATGAACTCAATGCAGCCCAATTTAGTCTGCAGTCACATAGCGACACCTGTTCATCGGCAACAACAGTCCCCGGTAACCCGGACTAATTATAGGGTCGCACCGTAATTTGTGGCTCGATGTTTTTATTTGCATCACTGCGTTTGCATTGCAGCAAACATGAACATTACATATATTTCAATATAATGTAAAAGCAGTCAAAACAACTAACATCAGAAACAGCTGATGTTATTTGTTATATGTCACGTTGTCATTTCCGCTTCTTTCTCCTGTAACAACAGCCCGGCGCCGTGAGCAGTCGCCTTTTTTGCGCTCGCTATCCCTGCACTTTCTACCATCTGCAAACGCCACGGTGTTCGTGTCGTCATGAAAGACATGAACATCGAGCGTAAAAACAAAGGAGACTGCTACCGGCTTTTTATCTGCCGATCGCCGTGCTACGGTTGCAAGAAAAAGAAGCAGAGATGACATTCTCTACGCGTTGAGACGTTCCCCGTCCGTCGGCTAAACGCTTGATTGAAACTTCAATGCGACAGTGACACCAAGTAGAATTATAAATGTCACATAGCCCCAAACATGTCTTTTTCAAAGCCTGCGGTGAAGAGAAAGGTTGGTGATGAGCACCGACAATTTCAGGAAAAGTGGGAAATGCAATATTTCTTTGTTGAGCACAGGGGCACCCCGACCTGTCTTATTTGCACAGAGAAAGTTGCGCTGCACAAGGAATACAATTTGAAACGTCATTACACAACTAGACATGCTGAGCTGGATGCAAAATACCAGGGAGACGAGAGAGCGAACCGGGTTGCCAGTCTTAAAACAGATCTACTGAGGCAGCAAGATTTCTCCAAGAAAGCAACCAAAGAGAATAATGCAGCAGTCGGAGCCACGTGGTTAGTGAGATGATTGCTAAAGCAGGGAAGCCATTCACAGAAGGTGCATTTGTCTAAAAGTGCATATTGCAGGCTGCAAATATAGTCTGTCCGGGAAAGAAAGGTCAGTTTAGCAACATCAGCCTTTCTGCCAACACCGCAGCAGATCGCATTTCTGACCTGTCAAGTGACATTTATGACCAACTGTGTGAGAAAGCCAAATGTTTCAGTGTATACTCAGTCGCTCTTGATGAGACCACAGACATCACCGACACTGCCCAGCTCCCAATGTATGTCCGTGGTGTTGATGACAGTTTTGAAGTGATGGAGGAGCTGCTCACAGTAATTCCAATGCATGGCCAGACCACCGCTCAGCAGATATTTACAAGCTGTGTGATGCCATTGAGAATGTTGGTTTGCCATGGAAGAGGTTTGTTGGAATAACAACAGATGGAGCGCCATCAATGACAGGGAGGAAACATGGACTGGTGGCACAAAACAAACTGGAAGAGGAAGGCGTGGAGGAGGCCATTGCTCTGCACTGCATCATCCATCAGCAGGTCCTTTGCAGCAAATGCCTGAAGTTTGACAATGTGATGTCTATTGTTGTGAAATGCATCAACCAAATCAGATCCAGGGGCTTAAAGCACCGAAGGTTCTGTGCTTTTTTAGAGGAAATGGAGTCAGAATATGGGGATGTGCTCGACTTCACTGAGGTACGTTGGCTCAGCAGGGGAAATGTATTAAAGAGACTTTTTGAGTTGAGAGCAGAAGTGAAGCCTTCATGGAGAAGGATGGAGTTAGTGTTCCTGTGCTAACTGATCCCAAATGGCTCATGGACTCAGCTTTTCTTGTTGATATGACACATGAGCTTAATGTACTGACTGAACAAGACGTTACAAGGCCAGGGGCAACTTGTCAGTGCTGCCTATGACAACGTGAGAGCATTCTCCACAAAACTGGCGCTCTGGAAAGCTCAGCTCTCTCAGACAAACCTTTGCCATTTCCCAGCATGCAAGGCACTCGTGGATGCAGGCACACCATTCAGTGCTGACAAGTATGTTGATGTCATTTTGAGGCTACAGGAGGAATTTGATCACAGATTTGCTGACTTCAAGACACACAGAGCCACCTTTCACATTTTTGCGGACCCCTTCTCCTTTGATGTGCAAGATGCCCCTTCTGTGCTTCAAATGGAGCTCATTGAGCTGCAGTGCAACTCTGAACTCAAAGCAAAGTTCAGGGAGGTGAGTGGAAAAGCAGACAAGCTTGGACAATTTTTGAGAGACTTGAGCCCTAGTTTCCCTCGGCTTTCCCGAATGTTCAAGCGGACCATGTGCCTTTTTGGTAGCACATACAGTGGGGCAAAAAAGTATTTAGTCAGCCACTGATTGTGCAAGTTCCCCCACTTAAAATGATGACAGAGGTCAGTAATTTGCACCAGAGGTACACTTCAACTGTGAGAGACAGAATGTGAAAAAAAAATCCATGAATTCACATGGTAGGATTTGTAAAGAATTTATTCGTAAATCAAGGTGGAAAATAAGTATTTGGTCACCTCAAACATGGAAAATCTCTGGCTCTCACAGACCTGTAACGTCTCCTGTAAGAAGCTTTTCTGTCCCCCACTCGTTACCTGTATGAATGGCACCTGTTTGAACTCATCATCTGTATAAAAGACACCTGTCCACAGCCTCAAACAGTCAGACTCCAAACTCCGCCATGGCCAAGACCAAAGAGCTTTCGAAGGACACCAGGAAAAGTATTGTAGACCTGCACCAGACTGGGAAGAGTGAATCTACAATAGGCAAGCAGCTTGGTGTGAAAAAATCAACTGTGGGAGCAATCATCAGAAAATGGAAGACATACAAGACCACTGATAATCTCCCACGATCTGGGGCTCCACGCAAGATCTCATCCCGTGGGGTCAAAATGATCATGAGAACGGTGAGCAAAGATCCCAGAACCACACGGGGGGACCTGGTGAATGACCTGCAGAGAGCTGGGACCAAAGTAACAAAGGTCACCATCAGTAACACACTACAACGGCAGGGAATCAAATCCCGCAGTGCCAGACGTGTTCCGCTGCTGAAGCCAGTGCATGTCCAGGCCCGTCTGAAGTTTGCCAGAGAGCACATGGATGATACAGCAGAGGATTGGGAGAATGTCATGTGGTCAGATGAAACCAAAGTAGAACTTTTTGGTATAAACTCAACTCGTCGTGTTTGGAGGAAGAAGAATACTGAGTTGCATCCCAAGAACACCATACCTACTGTGAAGCATGGGGGTGGAAACATCATGCTATGGGGCTGTTTTTCTGCCAAGGGGACAGGACGACTGATCCGTGTTAAGGACAGAATGAATGGGGCCATGTATCGTGAGATTTTGAGCCAAAACCTCCTTCCATCAGTGAGAACTTTGAAGATGAAACGAGGCTGGGTCTTCCAACATGACAATGATCCAAAACACACCGCCCGGGCAACAAAGGAGTGGCTCCGTAAGAAGCATTTGAAAGTCCTGGAGTGGCCTAGCCAGTCTCCAGACCTCAACCCCATAGAAAATCTGTGGCGGGAGTTGAAAGTCCGTGTTGCTCGGCGACAACCCCAAAACATCACTGCTCTCGAGAAGATCTGCATGGAGGAATGGGCCAAAATACCAGCTACTGTGTGTGCAAACCTGGTAAAGACCTATAGTAAACGTTTGACCTCTGTTATTGCCAACAAAGGTTATGTTACAAAGTATTGAGTTGTATTTTTGTTATTGACCAAATACTTATTTTCCACCCTGATTTACCAATAAATTCTTTACAAATCCTACCATGTGGATTCATGGAATTTTTTTTCACATTCTGTCTCTCACAGTTGAAGTGTACCTCTGGTGCAAATTACTGACCTCTGCCATCATTTTAGGTGGGGGAACTTGCACAATCGGTGGCTGACTAAATACTTTTTTGCCCCACTGTACTTGTGCCAAAAGCTCTTCTCCACTTTGAACTTCAATAAGTCCAAGTACAGGTCCAGACTTACGGATGATCAGCTTCAAGACATACTGAGGGTCGCAACTGCTTCCTCCCTCAGGCCAAATCTGGCTCGGCTATGCGAGAGGAAACGCTGCCAGGTCTCTAGCAGCAAGGAGTAGGCAAGAGAAGCCATGTTCAGAAGAACAGTTCATTTTCTACAGTGTTCCATTCATGTTCAGAAGAAGGTTATAGAACTGTTAATACAGACATTTCAATCTAAATACAGCAGATATAGAAGACTGAAAAAAACCCCACATAAGTTCACTGACTAAAAATTAATTAATTCTTAATTTGTTTATTCATTTTTCATATTTTGTGTTAAAAAATAAAAATAAAGAGATTTGAGAAGATTGGAATTTTTTTAACCATGCCTTTCTTGTGGAAAACCTAATGCGGCCCAGCCTCACCCAGACTCTGCCTGCAGCGGCCCCCAGCTAAATTGAGTTTGAGACCCCTGTCCTACACCATAAATCGGTAAGAGAGGGTACGACCTCTCTCATGGCCCCAAGTGGTGTGTGCATGCCAGAGCACTCTGGAAGGCACACAGAGTCTTTACAGACTACTAAGGATCAAACCTCTATCATCATGCAATCGATTATACAACTCTAAGCATATATGAGTAAATATTTCTAAGCATAAATGACAATCAACAATATAAACCTTACAGCTGGTTTTAATAACAGAATTCATTTGTTTCTCAAACGAGAAAGAGCTATCGAGAAACACTCCTAAATCTTTAGTTCTTAACTTTTCCAGTGGGCCAAGGTCAACATTATCTGCTAATGCTAAATAGGCTGCCGTTATTAACTAATGCTAATTTGATGTGAATTAGCATTATGCACTAATGCTAACGCTTACTTTTTAACAATGTGAGTAGCTAATGCTAACACTATTTCCCTTAACTTTATAACAATGTGAACGGCTAATGCTAACACTCTTTTTCCTAGCATTACAACGTCTGAGCTGCTAATGCTAAGTAGGCCGCCATTAGCACCTACGTCTAATTTAATAATAATAATAATAATGGATTGGATTTATATAGCGCTTTTCAAAGCACCCAAAGCGCTTTACAATACCACTATTCATTCACTCTCACATTCACACACTGGTGGAGGCAGCTACAGTTGTAGCCACAGCTGCCCTGGGGCAGGCTGACAGAAGCGAGGCTGCCATATCGCGCCATCGGCCCCTCTGGCCAACACCAGTAGGCAAGTAGGGTAAAGTGTCTTGCCCAAGGACACAACGACCAGGACAGAGAGCCCGGGGATCGAACCGGCGACCTTCCGGTTACAGATTTAAGGCAAATAGGCTACGCATTAGAACCTAATGCTCATATCGTTTTCCTTTGCTTTATAACAATGTGAGCAGCTACTTCTAAATAGCATTAGCTAATAACAGCAGTCTAATTTAATGCAAGTTAGCCTCATTTGCATTATAACGATGTGAGGAGTTAATGCTAAGTATGCTGCCATTAGTGGTTAATTCTAATTAGGGGTGAATAATTATTACCAGCTAATGCTAATATCGTTTTCTCTTCCCTTTTAACAATGTGAGCAGCTAGAGCTAGGTAGGCTGAAGCTAGCAGCTAATGCTAAAGCTAAAGATAATTTGATGTGAATTAGCATTACATTAGTGAAGAGTTAATGCTAAGTAGACTGCCATTAGCAGGTAATGTTAATTTTAGGTGAATAGGAATTGGCAGCTAATGCTAATACCATATTTTCTTGCTTTAACCCTTTAAAACTGGTCAGAGTGGGCACACTCTGTTTTGCGCAACTATTTTTAAATCCCGGTAGCACTGTAACCACGTGAGCTAGCGCAATAATTTTTTTTGCATATGAAACCTGAGGAGTTGTACTTACATCTTATGCCATCAGCTTGTCCTAGGTTACAGTTTCCTTCCACATATGCTTAGGACTCATATTGCACTGCTGGAAATAGTTTATTTTGATGCATATGCTGTTATTTTGCAAATTTGCAGTATAATATTTATTTTCGTTTTTCCTGCAGTATATAAAATTGGTGTATTTCAAAAATAAAACTATGAAGGCACTCAAAATAAATTTCCTGAGGTGGGAAACTATTTTGTGCAACTTTTTTGTATTTACAGTTTTGAGGGATAAGCCTCTTAAATTTCTCTAACTAGAAATATATGTTAAAAAATAAAAAAAACGATTTTCAATTTTTTTGTAGTTTATTGCACTTTTTTGCAATTTATGTAATTACTATGCACTTAATACATACATATTATTAAAATTTAGGCTGTAATGGTTGTATTGATGTATAGCAACTTGAAATGCTCCCAAAAACGGCTCTACAGCATGTAAAAATATAATATAAGCTCTGGCGCACTTGGTTCTATGGTAGGTCTTAAAGGGTTAAATCAATATCAGTAGCTAATCCGATTGTTCAGTCTGACGTCAGGTGAAGTCATTTTTATGCATTTAAGAGCTGTGTTGAATTAAACATTACAAACTGAACATTAGAACTATCCTCTTCTCCAGGATTTTCCCGATTTAACATTTCAATATGATTCATTTTTGTTCTCTACACCTGCCGTCATCACTTCAATTATTCCCACTGTGGATTTGATCATATTGTTTGCCCAGCATCTCTACATTTTCCCATCCATACTACCTGGAGCTTATTAACACTATTAATACTGGAAACTGCTGTTGAAGCGTGATGGTGACACTTTCTGGTGAAGAAGTGAATTGCAGTAACAGGACTGGCTGGCTTATGATACACTGGACATTTCCAGCGCTTTGTTTTCTCTGCTCACAGACAACACAGATACACGCATGTATATACAGCCCACGTCCAGCTCTGCATGCACTCCTGCTGCTCCATTTCTATAGAGAATAAACAACGTAACACAATCATTCTCCATTGTTTTCAACTCAACCAGCTGCATTTAATGAAGGAGTTTGAATTTACTTTACAACAGCTGCTGTTGTTTCCTGTCTGCATTCATGTTCTTTACTGTACTCCACACATTCTGAACTGGTGTAGTTCTTCCTAAAGTACTGCAGTATTCCTGCCAGTACATCCTTTTAGTTTTCCTAACTGTTTCCTCTGATGCTCGTTGCTATTCTTTTCTCAATGCAAATTCATGCTAAGCTCCTTCATATCCATCCCTGTTTCTAAACCTGTAATAATTGCTTTAATGTGTCTTTGGCCTAATTATGAGTCTGTCCACATGTTTGTAGTTCCCCACTTGCTTTGGTTTCTTAGCTCTGATGCTCTGAAATTTATCCTTGAAATCATTTACTGGCATCTCTCCCTCTCACTCCCACTATCCCCAGAACACCAGAGTATTCATCTCCTGGTTTATCCTATGGCCTCTTTGCATTTTCTCCAATCATCCCTGTTTCTAGAGTCTCGCCCCATCTGCAGGCAGTCCAAAAGAAACTGCCTCTGCCATTTTCTTTTTCTTAATCTTTGATTTTTCTCTTCACTTTCTCCATTGGGTCTTCTTAGACGCACTTTCAAGAAAGCAGCAACATTTTTTGTGCCCCATTTTTCAAATTGTGCATCTTACATCAGCTTAATGTGTTTCCTGTTTTGTTTTTACACAGGTCATGTAAAAGAAATCCTACCAGAGACTCGACAAAGCTGAACTGAAAGACAGCACGGGCAATAAATCACAGCAGCACAGAACTTAAGCACACATATATAAGGTGATTTAACAAATCATGTCTGTTGTAAATGAGTAAGCCATTTATCGACCTGACTCAGGTTTTAAATCATCATCAGAAAAGACTGAATCCTGACCTGAGAATCCCAAGTGTACACTTTGGACTTTCCACTGCAGAAAATAGAAGCTTCAGTCCTGAATCCTGCAGGTTGTTTTTACCCAGATCCAGCTCTGTCAGACGGGAGGACTGGGAGCTCAGGACTGAGGACAGAGCTTCACAGCTTCTGTCTGACAGGTTACAGCCACTCAGTCTGAAGAAAGGATGACAAGAAGACATGAAACACTTGTGTTAAAGTATATTCATGGTGCCATGAGGAGCTACTACATTTACAATATTTCAACACTGTTTCAGGACATGCTGGAATCCTTATTGCCTCATGTTACAAAAGACAAATGTGGCAGTTTACTGTGACTTGCATGGATTCATTAAAAAAAACCAAACATACACACAATGTTAATTTTTTCCAAATGAAATTGATTAAATGATGTTAATTGATGAAAAAAAAATCGATATCGCTTGATCTGACCTCAGCGTTTCCAGTTTGCAGTATTGACTCTTCATCCCAGCAGACAGAAGCTTCACTCCTGAATCCTGCAGGTTGTTGTTACCCAGGTCCAGCTCTGTCAGACGGGAGGACTGGGAGCTCAGGACTGAGGACAGAGCTTCCCAGCTTCTGTCTGACAGGTTACAACCACTCAGTCTGACATCAAGCGGGAAGGGAGAGAAGATCAACCAAACAAATCAGAGCTTTATTGCTTTTTTGTTGTTGTTAAGCAGAAATCAGTGAGGTGCTGGTAGATTCTGTTCTTTTGGTTTATTACCCAACAACACACACATACACTAATATTTGTGACTTTTGTAATAGTAGCATTTACAATGCAAAGCAACAGCGATCACAGATTGAAGGGGCCTGAATAAAACTACAATGCAGTGATTTTTAAGATGACCTGTTCTTCCAATTTCCAACAACAGATTTCTCCAACCTTACAGTTAAAAATAATTCTTTATCTCATACTGAATCTTGGTGCACCTCCCCCCAGTTTATTAAAATGAAGAGGTACTGAAGTTGCTGTAAGTGATGTGTGATGCCACTGATTTCCTTTCTGATCCAATACAAAGTAAAATTCAGGCTGGTATCTGCGATACTGATGAAAACTATTCCTTCAGAATCAATACAAGACATAAGAAAATATGTTTTGTATAACATAAAAAGCCTGAATTTTAAAATATTCAGTTAATAATCAAAAACAGATGTGACTGAAAATAATAAAACTGAGAAACACATTATGGCCATTGCTACAGGCCATTCGATCATTTTACAACCATTGCAAGAGCTTGGTTGGCATAGCCGGCAATAAGTTGGATAGTAATAAGTCCGGTGGGTGATGGGCTCCACCAGGGCTGCCCTTAGTCACCGATTCTGTTCATAAATTTTATGTTTAAAGGCTGTATCAAAAGTTCATTCAAGTTACAATATTGTGGTCAAAAGTTCTCCTTTTTTCTTTTATACTATACAACTACGCTGGCTCATGGTTTTAGGACATGGATCTGTCATGGAAGAAATCTATGACCACTTTTAATCAACATTTTAAAAATAAACATGATCACAGATTTACTCACAGAGCCTTGTTGGAGGCTTTGACCACTGGCAGCAGCCTCAGAAGAGCCTCCTCTGAAGCAGAGTATTTCTTCAGGTCAAACACATCCAGATCTTCTTCTGATGACAGTAAGATGAAGACCAGAGCTGACCACTGAGCAGGAGACAGTTTACCTGTGGAGAGACTTCCTGATCTCAGGGACTGTTGGATCTCCTCCACTAGAGAACGATCATTCAGTTCATTCAGACAGTGGATCAGATTGATGCTTTTCTCTGCAGACAGATTCTCACTGAGCTTCTTCTTGATATACTGGACTGTTTTCCTATTGGTCTGTGAGCTACTTCCTGTCTGTGTCAGCAGACCTCGTAGGAGACTCTGATTGGTCTGCAGTGAAAGACCCAGGAGGAAGCGGAGGAACAAGTCCAGGTGTCCATTTGGACTCTGTAAGGCCTTGTTCACAGCACTCTGGTGGAGAGATTGAAGTTTTAGTTTGTTAAATAATTTAGATTTCTTGGAGGTTGTTTGTTGTTGTTCCAGCAGATTGAGTCCAGAGTTGATGAAGGTCAGATGGACATGAAGAGCAGCCAGAAACTCCTGAACACTCAGATGGATGAAGCAGAACACCTTGTCCTGGTACAGTCCGCTCTCCTCTTTAAAGATCTGTGTGAACACTCCTGAGTACACTGAGGCTGCTCTGATATCGATGCCACACTCTGTCAGGTCTGATTCATAGAAGATCAGGTTTCCTTTCTGCAGCTGATCAAAAGCCAGTTTTCCCAGAGACTCCATCATCTTCCTGCTCTCTGGACTCCAGTGTGGATCTGTCTCAGCTCCTCCATCATACTTGACCTTCTTCACTTTGGCCTGAACCACCAGGAAGTGGATGTACATCTCAGTCAGGGTCTTGGGCAGCTGTCCTCCCTCTCTGGTTTCCAGCACATCCTCCAGAACTGTAGCAGTGATCCAGCAGAAGACTGGGATGTGGCACATGATGTGGAGGCTTCGTGATGTCTTGATGTGGGAGATGATCCTGCTGGCCTGCTCCTCATCTCTGAATCTCTTCCTGAAGTACTCCTCCTTCTGTGGGTCAGTGAACCCTCTGACCTCTGTCACCATGCCAACACAGTCAGGAGGGATCTGATTGGCTGCTGCAGGTCGTGTGGTTATCCAGAGGCGAGCAGAGGGAAGCAGTTTCCCCCTGATGAGGTTTATCAGCAGCACATCCACTGAGGTGGGCTTTCTAGGGTCAGTTAGGATTGTAGTTTTGTGGAAGTCCAGAGGAAGTCGACACTCATCCAGACCATCAAAGATGAACACAACCTGGAAGTCTTCAAAGCTGCAGATTCCTGCTTCTTTGGTTTCAGTAAAGAAGTGATGAACAAGTCCCACCAAGCTGAACTTTTCCTCTTTCAGCACATTCAGCTCTCTGAAAGTGAATGGAAATATGAACTGGATGTCCTGGTTGGCTTTGTCTTCAGCCCAGTCCAGGCTGTATTTCTGTGTTAAGACTGTTTTCCCAATGCCAGCCACTCCCTTTGTCAGCACTGTTCTGATTGGTTCATCTCTTCCAGGTGAGGCTTTAAAGATGTCTTCTTGTCTGATGGTTGTTTCTGGTCTGTCTGGTTTCCTAGATGCTGTTTCAATCTGTCTGACCTCATGTTCATCATTGACCTCTGCAGTCCCTCCCTCTGTGATGTAGAGCTCTGTGTAGATCTGATTCAGGAGGGTTGGGTTTCCTGCTTTAGCGATGCCCTCAAACACACACTGGAACTTCTTCTTCAGGGTGGATTTAAGGTTACGATGACAAACTGCAGCTTGAAGCTCTGAATGAGAAGAAAAATAAACACTCAATTCCAAAAAGAACTAATCTTTAAAACATGTTGCTCCATCTTCCATCTCTGGAAAATGTTCATTTATCCAGCAGCTTAAATCTTTAGATAAATCCTCTTACTGCTCTGCAGACGGTCAGCCAGCTCCTCCTGCTTCATTCTCCTCAGGAAGTCCACTGTGATCTTCACAAACGCCTCTCTGCTGCTGCTCCTCTGACTCTCAAAGCATTCTGGGTAACCTGGACTCAGAACCTTCTGGATCTTCTTCAGCTCGTTCTTCACAAAAGTGATGATGTTGTCCTCCAGCAGCTGGAACAGAATATTTATGAATGAGCCAATCAGACTGAAATCATGGAGCCAAACATCAGATCCATGTTGGACACACTGACGATCCACTGGTCTACAAAGAGCAGCATGGAGATGACTGTGAACAGAACAGATGTAACAGTAGTTGTTGTACATGTACAGACCATAAATATGGAGTCCAGCTGTGTTTGATGCTGCTGGGCAGACTGACCACTGGGAACCTCTGAGCTCTGCTGCTCCACTCTGTGGAGGAACCATGAAGGATTAGATCAACACAGGATAAAGATCCAGGAGTTTCTGCTCAAATAACTTCATCTGAATCAACTTTGTCAAGTTTTAGACTCTCAGATTCTGAAGATTTCTATGAACTTTCTTTCATCAGTGAATGAAGTGATGATGTTGCAGAAGCTCAGAGGAAACTTTGAGAAAACTGTGATGAACCATCAACTAATGCTCTCAGGAGGCCAAAGGTCCCTGAATGTAACTGTGCAGTAGATTCATCGAGTGTTTGAAACCTGACCACTTCCATATGTTTTCATTCTAACACAAGAAGTCCTTTTCTCATTGCTTTGATTTGAGTTTTCATTTGAGTTTTCTGAGTCTCGTATTTGGAGTCGAGTCTAATCAATGATCTGACAGAAGAACATTAAAAAGGATTTACCAGTGCTGTCAAAATTAACATGTAGGGTTAGGGTTAGGGGTTCATCTGTTATCATGATTAACATGATAAAAACCTTTAACACGACACATCTGGAGAGCAGAACGACTCAAAATCCCTGAAATGTTTCTATCAACGCACTTCAACACATGTGCAGATGTGCAGCACATCTGTTAGTGACGGCAGCTGAACCAATCAGCTCAATATGGAAGATGACAAACACACACTGACCTCTCGATAGAAAGTTTGAGTATTAAAAAAATAACAAGACGGACCAGCCGACCAACATGAAGGATTCTGCACATCGTGACAGAAGGAATTTTCTTTTCACCGAAGCACTTCCAGCTTAAAATATCACAACAATGCAAAGCACTGATGACACAACTGCCAAGTGGACAAACTGCAGACCTGTTAGTGTTGTTAATAACATAGTTTTGGTTCCTCGTGTCAAAGACTTGAAGAAGAGTGACAGAGAGTGTTAGACTGCTGCAGGATCAGTGCCACCTCCACAGACCTGTGAAGAAAATGATGGTTTGACAGATGGGCTCAGATTCAGGATCAGCTGAGGAGTTTGTGGCTGACAGAATCCTGCAGGTACAGAGCAGAGCCCATCATTAGCATGCAGGACTGTCCCTGGGGGGGTCGGCTCATTCAGGAGGTTAATCAATGTTTACATGTTCAATAAACATGTTAAGTGTGTAAATTTGCCCTTTTCTCTCGAGTCTGTTTGCTCATGAAATGAACTTTGATTCGTTTACATTAAAAATGATGTTTAATGGTGATTATTCCAAATTAATCCACAGTAACCCTGTGATGAGTCTGATTAAACATTTTCATTAACAGCAGTAACATAGATTATATATTATTATATATTAGTGGACACTTAGCTTTTAGTATATATGTTTGTTACAAAGTTGTATTTACAGCAGAGAAGCTGAGTTAAAGACTGAAAACTATTCAAAGTCTCTTTGAATTGAAGCGTTTAACATTCTTTGTGTTTATTCTGCATTGACTTCATTATATGGTGTAAACGTCTGTTACAGGCTTAAATATAAAGTTGGAAAAATGTAACTGCAGCTATTGATCAAGTAATTGTGATTAATCAGGATTAATGACAGAAGATTGTGTCATTAATTAGTCATTTTTAATCTACTGACAGCACTAGTGTTCACTCTGGTGCCTCCAACTGTTTTACGCCCTTTCAACACCTTCGTGGTCAAAAGTGTACACGCACAAAATCTACAATAAAACCCTCACGCAGCAATAGGACAGACACACAATCCATTTATCTCTGTGTCTCAAACACACACACGTGTATTCAAAGCCTCGATTTGTTCATATTTCATCTGTTGTGTTTTTATCTTCAGCGTTTTCAGTGTTGCTGCATTTACACCAAAAATGTTTCCATTGATGAATCAGATTGATTTGAATGTGTTTCATCCATACAAATCCCTCCCTGGTGGTCACATGACTCTATAACATAACAGGAGTCATGTGACAAGAGTTTCATGCTGTAAAATGTCACAATGGTTGAATGTGGTGGAGTAAAAATGTGAGATGTCAGCTACTTTTCTTCAATATGAAATGTTTGCAGGGCCTGACAGGAAGTGGACGGATGCTCTGATCACTTCCTGTTTGCTGAAGTGGGTTTTCAGTTGTTTAGAAACCAAAGGCTTGTTTTAAAAGACAGTTTAAATGGGACTGAGGGAACAACGTGTTTGTAGTTTATATCCAACAACATCAAGCAGTTTAATCAAAGAGTTCATGTTGCTAACAGCTCACCTCTCTGCAGCAGACACAGGCTGGGATTTAAATTCAATGAGACGACCTTTAGACCCGTCACTCTGTAAGGACACAGAGCTGGGTGGAGGTCCAGGCTGGTTCCTGTGAATAATGATGGAGCAGTGATGTGAGTGCTGAGCTGTGACATGGAGAAGAGTCATGGACAGTTAGAGATGGTCATCTCACCTCTGAGCTTTGGTCTGGCTCTCATGTTCCCCACACAGAGTGCTTTTAGAGGGAGGGGCTCCCTCCTCTCTGTCCTCACACTGATCCATGCTGCTCAATTCAGCTCACACACACTTTCTACCTGCAGAGGAAACACAAATCATTCATGTGCACATCAGCTGAAATCCTCCTTTCATCATGTGTGCTGTCCAAATATCAGCTGCTTCTTTCCTGCTTCATCTCAGTGTCAGCTGGATGCAGTCAGACAGCAGTGTGAGGCAGAGGAAGCTGCCATCAGCTGCTCTGCTATCAGTCCACTAGATGGAGCCTGAAGCACACACGATGCATTCACTGACACACACTGATTCACTGTGACTGGAAGCTTCAGTCAGTCCAACACGTGTGAACAACATTTTAACCCTCTGATGCATGAATTATGAAAGCCTTGGTCAAGATTTTTTTCTTAAGTGCTTTTATTCTTCTCAGGACATGAAAAAAAATGTTCAACTCTTTTTTTCCCAAAAATATGTTTTTTTATAAAGTTATAAACTTGTCCACTCCAGTGGACTACATGCGCCTGAGCACTTAGCATGAAATACTGTGAATTTACTGTAAAAATTAATTACCTTGTGTTCTATTGTAAATATACAAACACTTGTTTGCTTGTATCCTTTGAAAAACATCTCAGCAATTTTTTTGGAACTTTCAACTCATAAGGCCCCAATGTTTAGACGTAAATAACAAAACCAATCAACAGTCCTAGCTATGAATCCTACACCTGAATATGGCAAACTATCTCTAACAAGAGAAACATTTTTGAGTCTACACAGTTCTATAACGATGCAGGACAGTATTACCAAGCCCTTAGTAGCATGCTGGAAGAAAACACAAACTGACATCTTAGTCTCTGCATCTCCAAACACTTCTGTGTTCATCACACCTAGGCTGTCCGTAGTTCCTATGTCTCTGTTCTGCTCTGGCAGCCACTCTCATCATCACTGGACTTATCACTGAACTCATCATCACTGCACTCATCAATGAAATCATCATCACTGGAGCTGGATGGAATTTCCTGGACTATTCTGTACGCTGCCTTATTCTTTGCTGCATTTGAAGTCTACAAAATATGATAAAATTATTATTATAGTAACTCAAACTACAGCTGATCTGCACAGAAATATATATTTTAAATGAGTAGCTTATAAATGTAACAATTATATGCTTACTTATAACCAAAACAGTCCCAAAAAACAGTGAGACAATTTATGACTTATGTTAAAAAAATATAGTGGGTAATGCATGATGTCCACTACAGTGGACACATGGTTAATCGTAGTTTTCTACATATTAGACATAACAATTTCTTATTCCAAACAGATAATATCCTTCCTTAGATGTTACTGCATATCATCATATTTTTTTTACCTGTTGGGCTCTTTTAGCATAGAAGGATTGACAGGATATGCCAGCAGTGGTCGGCAGGGGTGACAGTTTGTCTGCCATCTTTGATTCAGAGGAAATTTACTTGCAGTTGCACTAACTGAACACTGAATTGACCTCAATGGAGCATGGCAGCAGAGAGCACTCTAAAGGCTAATATGCAGTTCACCATAGAAACCAATGCATTAAAGAGATATGTACGTTTTAGTAGCTGTCCACTCCAGTGACCACTATGCATCAGAGGGTTAAACCTTTCAGCTGATCCAGGATTCAAAGAGGATCAGCAGAGTTAAAGCTTCACACTAATTCTTCCTGCTGTTTGCAGAGAACTGCACACACACTGATTCACTGCTAATGAGAACCTTCTTCTATGGGCTCAAAATGTGGTCATAAATATTTTGTACTTGTAAAAAAGATTTGTGTGCGTAAAAAAGATTTGTGTGTGGACTTAGAAAAAAACCCCTGCAAGTTACAAGTACGGATTTTGACCCTATTTTTCTTCCTTTCATCTGATTGGTCAATGTCATGTCAATCACAAATGTAACAATCCCATCAGAGAACAGATGGGTTTGGCTGTCGAGGGGCGCTTTTTTTGACGTGTGGAGACATGAAACCCGAATATAACGGCGAATCATCTTCAAGCAACTTATAGAAGTCCAGATGCTTTTCTTTCCAAGCTCCTTCAACTATGATGACCTGGATGACTGAGAACCTTCACAGGAAAAATGAAACACACTGAACAAAGAATGCAAGACTTTCACAATAAAACAGCAAACAAAGGAACGCAACACTGACACGTGAGCTTGACAGAGGAGTGGAGGAAAGGCAGACGAGAGCGAGTGAGGGAAAGAGGAGACAAGAGAGACATGACAGGCTGAGGAAATATAGAAAGGAGCATCAGGCCTCACACAAACACACACAAACACAGACAAACACAGACACACACAGACACACACAAACACAGACACACACAGAGACACAGAGGAAATCTAATGATCAAGGAACTAAACAGGAAGTATAAGAAACTCAAAGCAGCATAAAGAAGACTGTAAATGAACCAGAACATAAACCATAATACAAAACATCACCAAAACACAAGAAACGCAAAGTGGTCAAAAGGACCCAGAACCATTAAAGTTCTTTTCTCCGCTCTTCAGTGTTTGAGTGCAAACAGACTCCACGTTAAACTATGACAGCACCGTCCCTGCTGCTGCTGTCAAACCTGTTATTCACTTACTGCTCGCCAGTGTTTCTAATGAGTTTTACTCATCCATGAGAGTTTAAAGCTTGCACTTACAAGGTGACTACCAATAAAAATGAGTGTGCTTCACTGTCAGAGCTACGGTGATTCATCCAGTAGGACTTGATAATAAAAATATTTGTTTGATGCTTTGCATTGAGGTGCATTGTTGAATTTGCAGGGACACAATAACCACAAATCAATTGTTCAAACCACTACAGTAGGGAGCCATGTTATGAATAATAAACCAATAATAATACTAATAATACTAATAATAATAATAATAATAATACTACTAATAATAATAATAATACTAATAATACTAATAATAATAATAATAATAATACTACTAATAATAATAATAATACTAATACTAATAATAATAATAATGTTAATTTAAGTAATTGTTTTTGACTGAACATCACATATAATGTAACAAGCAGTAAATTCAGGTTAAGTGCATTATTAGCATTTGGAGGAGCTCCTTATCCTTCTTTTTACTGCTCACCTCTTACAAAGTGTTCACACAGTTTGCTAGCCTCTTTTAGCCTGCTAGCTACTGTAGGATTAAAGAAATTATTTTGCTGCTACTGTTCATAACCATCATCTTTATCATTCCATTAATCATCATTTCATTAAAGCATTTATTGAAGCTGTTGACATTACATTAAAGTCTGTATTACAGGTGTTATCATAATCATATAATAATCTTTCATTGCAGGAGCAACTGTAATCATTTTATATGCACCTTGCATTTTGTGCTTATTAAAGAGTTGAGCTCAGTCAATTAATTGGAGGTTTCAAGCCTCGGTCGGCGCGATGTCCGGCCGATCTATTGAGTAAAGTGACTTGGAGCTATGGAGGATTGCATACACGCTTATAATCTAGAAACAGGCCTGACTGTATTCAGCAACCTTCTGCGTTTGAGTTTGCTTGGTAACAGATGACTCAGAATAAGTCAGGAAGTATACTTCTAAAATGTCTTTGTTTCCTCTGTAAAGTGTGCATTTTTTGGTTGTTATTTTGAGGAGCTGTCTGGATGAGGCTATTTGAATAACCAGGTTATTCATTATTATCTTTTATTAGTTTATATCCTTTTTTATTAAGCTTGTAGTAGTGGTTCTTGATTAAAACATTTATTCAATATATTACATGTATACTTTCAGTTAGGTTATTACACACATGAGAGCTGGTGAGGTGAGAGGTGAGATAGAGTGCAGTTGAGGTCATGACACACACACACGCACACATACAGAGTAGGTGAACTTAGGTCTAGGTAAGAGTTTAGACATATTTTGCTTGTAACTGCATTTTTGTGCCTGCATAAGTGATAGTTTGTTGTAGGACGTGCGTCTGATGTTCCAGAGATAAGCGAAGAAGATGAACAGGAAGCACCTGCCGTGGAGACGGAGAGAGTGTGCTTTTCTGAATATCTCAAAAGTCGTTGAACAGAACATTTGTGATGTAGAGGTGATGTATCTGCTTTGACGCATGAGGGGGCGTCATAAATAATAAACTAATAAAATAATAAACCCTGATGCTATAAAAACAACTGCTGGTGTATTTTTGGTCTGATGTTTTGCAGTGTACATCTCCCCACGCGTGTGTTCATTAAAATCATTGTTTGACCCAAACTCTTCTGGACCAGTGTTGTTTTGTAACTCATCCTCAATATCTGAAACCCTTATCATTACGCTAACAAGTCTACTACACACACTTGACTCGGTCACATGACAGACAGCAGAGATAGCTGCTCTGCTAGCTAAGCTAACTCATGTTAAAGGTCAAAGAAATGAGGCGATGCTGCTGGGAGTTACGTCACAGACTAGCAGAATTTAGTTATTCAGCATAATATTTAATCCTTATTATCTCCTCCTCTCACCTCTGTTTACATCTGAAAACAAGAAAATTTAGCCAACAGTTTATTAGCTTTGGTGAAATTATAAACAGGTATCAGCGCGGTCACCTATACTGTGCTTTAATGCTGGAGCAGCAGGAACACCAGTTAATCTAAAATCTCCTTTTCTCTCTAAAAAGTGACAGCAGACTGAGTCAAAGACAGAAACCTTGTTTAAACACCAAATATTCACTTCCTGATCCAGGATTCAAAGAGGACGTTGAACTTACTCAGCTTCTTCCAATGAACGTCTTCACTCTGCAGCTCTCTGCTGCCTGGACCAGGTCTGTGTAGAAACAGAAAATCCTCTGCTTCTTCTCCGTCAGCAGTCGTCTGTGTCTGCAGGCTGCGTCAGATTAAACACTTCACACCAGCAAAGACTCTGAAGCTCACAGGTCAAAGGTCAGCTGCCACACTGTGTATAACAATTCACTTTTGAACAGTAGATAGCCTGTAGGCGTCTCTGCAGTGATAAACAGTTTACACATTAAACACTGAACCATAAAAGAAGCTTGAGCTGCAGCTCACAGGTCAAAGTTCACCTGCTGCAGCCAGTTATGAGTTTAAATGAATCATTAATCATGATCTTTTCCCTCTCAGCACTTTCACTTGGCCTTGGGGTGTTTTGACTGAGCTACACTGTATGTTTCAAATGTTGTAAATAAATTGGGAGTTAGGGCTGGGCAATATGGCCTAAAATCCATATCGCGGTATAATTTGAAGCATGTGCGGTAACAATATATATCGCGATATATTCTTTTCTTCTGTATAACATATTTTCCACACTATAAGGCACACTTACAATCCTTTAATTTTCTCAAAAATCAAGAGTATGTCTTATGTATGAATTCTGGTTGTGCTTACTGACCTCGAACCGATTTGGGCGTGCAGAAATCTGTTAAAAAATGTTTTAGTAGAACTTTGGTAAGCTACGAAGCCGCACTGCTCGATGGATTGTCAGAGCATTACGGCTGCCGTGGTGAGGAGCTTCGTGGAGTAATCTGGGTCCAAAACTCCGTCCGCTTCAGGTCCCAAAGTCAAACGAACACTAAGAGTTAAAAACGGTCTAAATTCTTTCATCTTTAATAAAATCATCAGTGTTGCTGCTTTACCAGGTGTAACAATTAAGTTTAACATCCATGAAAACAGAATTTATTAAATTTAACGGAGTTAGAAGTTAACAGGAAGTTAGCTCGCTAGTTTACACCTAAACATTTCATAGCATGTTCTGACTGAGAGATTTTTGAAACTAATTCAAACAGCTCTGCTATCACTTCCAGCATAAATGAAGACAGAAAACTAAACAGCAGTGGCGTTTGCAGGGTTACTGAAGTTGGACTACCTGCTATATAATGATGTGCTACGTGATTGCTAGCGACACAGCTATGTTAGCATAACATTAGCACAGTGAAGCTGGAGGATGAACGCCAACTTTTTTTCCACTCGATAAAAGTTAACGTGAGGGATTCTGGTGGTCAGGGACAAATGCAATCGCATAGCAGGATGCTGTACACGGGCCAAACTTCAGTCACGAGAACAACTGAAATCATCCATCCACAATACGAGGTTAGTTATTATTCGTCTCGGAACTGAGGACGCCATCATCTACCTGTTCAATCGTGTCTACACCCATCTGGACCAGCCGGCGAGCACTGTGAGGGTCATGTTCTTTTACTTTTCCAGTGCTTTCAACACCATCAGGCCGACCCTCCTGGGTGATAAGTTAGCAGCGATGCAGGTGGATGCTTCTCTGGTGTCCTGGATTGTTGATTACCTGACAGGAAGACCACAATATGTACGTCTCCCACAGTGTGTGTCTGACAAGGTGATCAGCAACACAGGGGCACCACAGGGGACTGTCCTCTCCCCCTTCCTCTTCACCCTCTACACCACAGACTTCAGCCACTGCACAGAGACCTGCCATCTTCAGAAGTTTTCTGATGACTCTGCGGTGGTTGGATGCATCAGCAGGGATGATGAGACAGAGTACCGGGCTGTGGTCGACTCCTTTGTCACGTGGTGTGAATAGAATCATCTGCAGCTCAACGTGGCAAAGACCAAGGAACTGATCGTGGACTTCAGGAAGACCAGGAAACACTTGACCCCTGTTTCAATGCAGGGGGTCAGTGTGGACATTGTGGAGGACTATAAATACCTTGGAGTACACATTGACAATAAACTGGACTGGGCTAAAAACACCACAGCACTTTACAGGAAGGGCCAGAGTCGTCTCTATTTCTTGAGGCGACTGAGGTCCTTCAACATCTGCCAGAAAATGCTGAGGATTTTCTATGAGTCTGTTGTGGCCAGTGCGATCCTCTATGCTGTTGCATGCTGGGGGAGCAGGCTGAGGGTCGCAGATGCCAACAGACTTAATAAACTGATCCGTAAGGCCAGCAATGTTGTGGGGATGGAGCTGGACTCCCTCAAGGTGGTGTCGGAGAGGCGGATGCTGTCCAAGATAAAGACTATGTTGGATGACACCTCCCACCCACTCCATGACATGCTGGTCAGTCACAGGAGCTCGTTCAGTGAGAGACTGAGATTACCGAAAAGCACCACTGAACGACACAGGAAATCTTTCCTGCCTGTGGCCATCTCCCTGTACAACGCATCCACTTAACACACTGTTTGCTGCTACAGCTACACATGTTTCTTTTCCAACTATTTATTTATGAGTGACTTATGTATGTATGTATGTATGTATATATATGTATATATTGTACTATTCTTAGTTAGTGTATTGTCTGTCTTGTCTTAATGTTGGTTTAAAATGGAGCACTGTAACAAAAAATAATTTCCCCCAGGGATCAATAAAGTATTCTGATTCTGATTCTGATTAATATACTGCAACAACATGGGAATAGAGCAGCTGCGAGAGAATTCAACATTAATGAATCAATGTTACGGAAGTGGAGGAAGTGCAGTTTTTGGCTTTCCCCGTATTTCAAAAGTGCTTTATCTCTTTGCTATGACTGTCGCCCACCATAATTGCAGATGATAATTGTTGTAGCCGCTGCGATGCTTTCGACCAAAAAAGGCGCAGCTTGATGACATCATCAACATGCGCTATCGCGATAGAGCGATATAGTCAGAGGCCCTTTCTCAATTCTAAGTACGCAAGTATGTACTCGCGTTTTCGGCGAGACCGGATTTGCCGAGACCGCACGGACTTGCCGGAAACGCGAGCACGGACTCGCGATTTGTACAATTGGAACACCGGCATACTTGATGATGTCACAGGTCCAGAGTTTTTACTGCCGTCCCCTCTTAATTTAACTGTGAGTAATATGTTATGAAGCTTAACTTTAATCACAGCCAAACCGGTTTACTCAGGAACAAATAAAACACTGAAATAAGCCAAACATTAACATTTAGAAGTGATCTAAGTGACTTATATATCATGTTTAAGCTCAGTGGTGAAATCTCTATTAATAAAAATAGTGTACATGTACATACGTGTACATACCTTAATAAAAACAAGCAGGTGAGATGTTACAATGCTTTTATTTTTATTTTAGTGGACACTCAATACAATAGACAGCTGCTGGGGTTTGGGGTTTGTTTAACCTGAGTAGCGAAAAGACCGTGCGGGGGGGGGGGGGGGGGGGGGGGGGGTTGAAAACGATGCGCTGTTCTCGCCAGCTCTAATGATCCTCGACCTCGCTGTCTGCTATGGAGCTGGCGGGTCACAGACGTCTCCGAAAACGCCGGAGCGTGTTTGGAAATAAATGATATCTTGATAAATCGAGCAGATATTTGAAGTTTAAACGTTTATTTTGTGACCCAGAAAGAGTAATATTTAAAAGTTTTCAGCCCCGCTCGTCCACCATTGCCACGTTTGAGTTTTGGACGAAATGCATTCTGGGATATTTAGCTGTACAAAGTCCACACAAGTCACCACCGATGCATGCTCGATAAAAAGGGCGGAGCGAGAACTCGGCTTGATGCGTACTTCGAATTGGAACAGTACTTGGTCTCCGACTGATGATGTATCCCGAGTAGACGAGAACGCAAGTACGCACAAGTACGCATATTGAGAAAGGGCCAAAATCTCTATCGTTGACCAAGTTTAATCGATTCTATCGTATATCGTTTATATCGCCCACCCCTACTGGGAGTGATTTTGTTGTATTGGTTTGTTTTTTGGTTTTATGTTTCCAGGTAGATGAATGAAGACAGATTCACTCTTACCTTTTCAAAATGTCTATAAGGTAGACTAGGTCTATGCTTTTCTGCCCCTTCACAGATAATCCCAGTGATTTTCCCTTGGTCTGAAATTTCACCTGATCTTGTGATATTGAGAGTCATCTGCCTTTGAGGCAGCTAACCAAACAGTGTTCTCTAAACTCTAACTTTAATATACTTTGATATATTCCAGATTTCTGAGCTCTGCTCTGACTCCGTGCCAGTAGCTCCTTAATATGACTTTAGTTTGATCAATAATTAACCTTCAGAAAGTTTCTGTTCCCACCCCACCACGCCGAACAACCCTGAGAACAAATAATATGATGTGGGTGTGTCTGCAGGCTTCAGCACTGTGAGCATTAAACACAATAAAAGACCCACAAGTTCCTGCTCAAAGGTCAGCTGCCTTCAGATCAATCATTAACCTGCAGCAGGTTGTGGCCTGATGTGTTTGTAAGAGTTTCACTTTCAGGAGGAGAAGATTTAAACGAGTCACACAAATGTGAACTACAAAGTCTGTGACACACAATTTAGTGCAACCTGCATGAAATCTGACCTGAAGAAATCCAGTCTTCTGCATGTCGTGGTTGTGACAGCTGCTCGTAGGAGAGTTTGTTTGTAGGAGGTGGAGATGTTCTCAGATCAAGTGCGTAATCGTCTCTTTGTGTAGACGCTAAAAGCTGTGAGCCAAAACTCTCTGCTCTGAAACTCTTCACTCAGTCCTCACGCTGAGAGTTTAGAGGCTGAACTTCTTGTTCCTCCATAACACTTTTCATGAAACAGCAGAAATGAGCTTGTGTTTCTCAGCAGTGCGCACACAGAGAACCGATCCTCTCTGCTCAGTCTGAACAAATCAAAGTGAAACGTCAGTGAAAACACAGCTGCTGATCAAACTGTGTCAGATTAATGCCTCAATGTTTCACTGTGAGGTTAAAAAATACATACAAATGATTTAAAGAAGTAGGAGGCAGATTTTCACAATAAGAGCACTTTGTTTTTAATTCAGTTAATGTCAAACTGTCATCAACACCTCTGTGTTGTCTCCGTCTCTGAGCAGATTCAGGCATTACTCAAATAATAAAGGCTTTTTTTCACTATTATACTTTTCATTAGTCTCCAGGTTGATGATTATAAACAGAATTATTAAAGTTTTTATCATTTCAGGCTGAAAATCAACATGAATTTGGTTCTAATCAAAGAAGCTCCTTTAATGTGTGTCATTAAAATCCTCACACAGACTTAAAAAGGCGACATTAACATTAAAATAAATGAAAGAAGCTTCAGCTGAGAGCTTCATGCAGTCATCATCAGCAGCTCATAGCAGTCACAGCTCTTTATTACGCAGCTTTGCAGGAATTAAAGTGGCTGAAGTGTCAGAGTTTGTGTGAGAAGCTGCTTCATGGACAGCTGTACACACGTCTTTATTATTTCTTCATAAATCAAACACACAGGTTTGTCTGCAGATGATTTAAAGTGTGTCGTTGTGCAGTTAAAGCTGTTTGTGTGACGCCCTGACCTCCTGGGAATGAAACAGCCAATCAGATCCATCAGAGAGAGAGCAGGAAGTGTTGTGTGTTTGTGACAGAACAAGGAAACAGTGATGATGATGAACATAAAGATCCTCTGATGTTTCCTGTTACAGTAACGCTTGTTCATTGGTTGCCAGGAAGTCAGAGGTCAGCTGATGCTGCGAGCAGGAAGCGAACCAAGGGAAAGGTCCACTCTACTCAATCTCAAAGAAAATATGCTGGTATTTGTTGATGTTGATGGTACAATAAAAATATATAATATAATAAATAATAAAATATCATGTGATGATGAGATGTGTTGTTGGTGTTTGTATTTTCTGTAAATGTCTTTTTAATGTAAATGCTTTGTTCCAGACGGACAGGGAATCAGTTGCTGTACGATGACATCATCTTGATGTTGACGAGGAGGGCGAGAAAAACTAGTTTTGTCCTGCAGATGGCGATCTTGCACCGTGTCCAGAGAGCCGACACTTTGATGGTGCTGCTCTACTCAGCTTACTTTAGCCTGGGTTGGACTCTATATGAGCAGCTTCCACTCTGGTTTCACTCTTAAACACACTTGTTTGATTTCACTTGTAAAAGTTGAAGAATAAATATTTTATTACAAAATTATTTGTTGATGCATTTTTTTAGGGTCAAATATCTTGTTTGATTTGAGGAATGAACTGTTAGGGTGGAAAAAGTGAATCAGGTTAAAATAGTGGTGCTTTATATCAGTGAAGATGTATAATGTAATTTAAAATGTTGATGATGGGTTGTAGTGGGCTTGTACTTACAAAACTGCCTCATTTTATTGGAACGATCCACAGTTGCATCCATTCACGGATGACATCTGACATCATTTGACATCTGGTCTGAACACGTTTGTACACAAGATGCCTCAGTTCTGGATGTTCCCACAGACTCCTCTGTGCACCTAAAGAAAAGGTCAAGGGTCAGCAGCACATGTAGTTGGGACAATTCTTCAGTCGCACAAACTACACAATGATTTTCCTCCAATGACGACTTTTCACTTGCAGAAATGGTCCTGTGTGATTTCCAGGCTGTGATAGAAAAACTAGTTCCTAATGGCAGCGACTCACTCAGTAAACATGTGTTTCCTTCACCAACCTCACACACAGATCCAATAAGATCAGGAAGTGGGCAGTATAGTACAATATGTGTTATTCTGTGCTGCACTGCCCAAACTAAAGATCTGCTGAAGTGTTGGAAATGATCCAGATGTTTATTTTGGACGATACAGCAGAAGATCAGACATGAAAGTGGAGATAACACAGAAGACCTGCAGCAAAGGTCAGAGGTCAGACTGGGCCCTGGATTCAACAATGAGCCAATGATCATCAAGCAGTGACTAAAGCAGAGCCCTGACCTTCTGACATTCATCACACAGTCAGAACAAATGTCTGCTGATGACTTCATCTCATGAAACGACTGATAGATGTCAGTTCATTGATCAGCTGAGCTGCTGATCTTCATCGTCACAGAAACATTCAGCTTGTTTCAATCAGTAAATAACTCCCACTACTCCCAGTTTGAACTGTTCCCACTCAAAATGCTGTGAGAACAATGATCATTGTAGGACTTCACAAACATCACGTGTTGTTTTCCACATGTAAGATCAGCAAACACACAGAAACTTCCTGTTGCCACACACGGCCTCTAAAATCTCTTCCACGCTTTCTGTCTGAAGTCCACTCTCTGTGTCGGATCCACAGGAAACAACAAGATCTTATTAACATGGTTTTCAATGTGTCTCCTTCCAAAAAGTCCAACCAATGAACAAATGTGTGTATTTGTGGAGGCCGAACAAAAGCATGACACATTTCTCTGTTTCTATAAACTGGAGTCAAACACAAACATGAAGAGTTTCACTGACAGACTCCAAAATGCCCCCACAGTGGATCAAAGGGAAATCCTACAGTGTGGCCAGAGACTCTTAATGGCTCCAACATCAACACATCCACAATGTTGGATCCAGTTCTGCCTCACAGAGTTACTAAGACACACCCTCTGCAGCATCACAACAGCTCCACCTGCTTCACCTGCCTCCTCAGCATCTGTACACCTGAAGAGAAAAGAAAGGCTCCAACAGCTCAAATCTACAAAGGATTCATGAAGTTTCATCCAACAATAACATGTTTGCCTTCCACACTTCTATTATTCATGATCACAAACACAAAGAACTTGTGCAGCCCTGATATCAGCCCTAATATATGAGTGTGTTTGCCCAAAGACTGAAACAGCATCAACATGACAGCTGTAAGAAATCTTCTCTCAGCCTTGTTTGGCAGAAGATCCCTGCAACAAAGATTGTAGCTGAAAGATGACGTGTGTAAAGTTTGCTCTGTGGGAGGGTCGAGGCTGTTTTTAGACCTTTGATAGTTTCCAATCCAGTTCTGACAGACAGGAATAAAAACAACATCATTAAGATCAGATCATGGAGCTGTTTGCTGCCTTGTTTCTATCTTCACATTACAAGACTTTACTACAATAAAGATGCTGACATGTATCTGTAGCAACAACATCATTGAATCTAGAACAACTGGAGCCAAACCAGTGGCTCTGCTGGGATCACTGGTGAGCCAACACTTCCTTGTTGATGCAGATTTCAGGGCTTCCTTTTGCTCCTCCGTTATAACTGTTCTCTCTTCTCAACACATGATGACACAAAGGAATCAGCAGTGACAAAGATGATGCTGAAGAGAAGCACACACTTCACACATATAACAGAGCAGTGCAGTTACACACACCTCTGCTCGACATCAGGCCTCAAACAAAGACACAAAACACTAACTTGACTCTAAACAGAAGAAACGAGCAGCTGTTTCTGTTCTGTGCTTATTTATATTTGACACACATGCTTCTCTTTGTGCAAACACACATCGCACTATAAGGGTAACCTCGCACACAATGATTGGACAGCACAGTGATGATGCTGGGAGATCCTATACGCAGCAACACAGAAACACTGAGAACTTTAAACAATGATGGAAAGTGTTATAAATGACTTGTTGGCCTCTGATCTGTCACAAACAGCTGAAACGTGTCTCTCATGAGTCACATGAAGGTTTTTGACAGAAAGGACAAAAAGTAGCTGCAGTCAGTTTGTGTCATTTTTATATTTATTCATCTGGGAGAAAAATCTGAGGGACATTAAAATGTGTTTTCAACAGAGACAAGAACATGAATATAACAGAACAGGTAAATGAACATGTTTCAAGTAAACAGCTGGACTGATCAGGTCCAAACACAGAGTGATAAACTTGTCAAACAGCTGTCATATCTTTATATAGAAGCTCTTTATAAATGCTGCTCACTGCAGTCTGTTTACTAATAATGTCAAAGTGTTAGAAACACAGAAACATCAGAATGGTCTTTGTTCACAGAAACCTGTCTGGGATCCTTTGTTGTTCTTTTGATGCAGAGTTACATTATAAATATAAAGAGTTATTTCAGAGTCTCATCAGTTTTCCTGCATGTCTTTATTTAACACATCAGCAGGGCTGAAGCTCTCATGTTAAACACACACTGATCTATGGACACGTTCATGTGTTTCTAACAGAACCAGGCTGTTATCAGCCTGCACTAACATTATGTCACACACACTGAATGTAACAGTGACAGTTTACATCATCACACAATCAGCTGTGATTGTTTCACTGTCATCAAACGAGTCAACAGGAAGTAGAATCAATAGAAACCAATCATTTACTGACAGCATGTCTGATGGAAATAAGTGCAGATTATGTATGAAGTCTAACTGCACACAGTAACTGTGTTACAATAAGGACTTAACAGCGCCCTCTGCTGGAGTGTTTCAGTACTGCGTTAACTAGAATACACCACCTCCTCCTCACACCACCTGCTACAGCTCTACTCTTCTATGACTACAGTCATCCACAGCACTGATGTGAGGTCACATGGTTCATATGTAAGGAGCACAGCTGACCTCAGGTCAGTTTAATGACTGTGAGCAGCAGCTGTGTTATTGTCACTGTGACAGGGAGACACTCTCAGACACAGCGCTCATGTCAGCTTGTTCTCATGCAGGAGGATCAGGAGCTCCATGTTTGTCTTTCTGTTTGAATCATGATGTGTTTGTGCCATCAGAGTCTGTCATGAGTACTCAGGGTTTCACAGCAGCTCTTCTGGATGCTGACGAGGACTCCAACCTCATGTTTCACCTCTCTGAGCTTCTGATGTCTGTGAACACTCGTGTTTCTTCTCTGGGCTCATCTGGACAAAAACACCTTTCTGTGTTTGGCTGCAGCCTCATTCTGACTGACAGGAAGTGTGTTATCCATGAGCTGCACTTCTGTGAGGAAGTTTCCTGCTGTGTTTCCTGTCTGTGGACAAACACGAGTGTTCCAGCTGAGGACTTGGTTCCTTCCACCTGTCCATACAGGACATCACGCTGTCTGCAGCTCTGTAAATGCAGCTCCAGGTCCTTCCACGTGCTGCTCTGTATTTGTGCAGTTTGTAGTGTGTCCTGGGAAACGTAGCACACATGGTGTTCTTCTGCTGTTTCCTCCTTTCACTGAGTGTGAAACACTGACGCTGTGCTGTTGTTCACAGAGGGGAGCTGATTCTAGCTGCAGCTGGACTCTGTCATCTAACTGAATGTGTTGGTGCTGATCACGGGGCTCTGAGGGGGGAGCAGCAGGAGGACTCTGGATGCTGACGTCAGTGTATCTGTGGAAGCTCCCACAGCGTGTCTGTCATTCAATATTGTGCTGTATATTGTATCTATGCAAAGATGAACAGACTGTGTGTTCACTGGTCTCTGTGCTGCAGCTCTGATGTCATCATCACTCCCTCCTCCACCCTCAGCAGTCCCAGCATGCTGCTGTGGTGCACCCCACCCTCACTCTACACCTGAGCCACAGACCACACCCTCCACCTCAATATACACCACAGTTTTCTCTGCTGTGGAAATGAGATCAGGAGGAAATCATCATTATTATTATTTAATAAACGCTCACATTAATGTGGGCTTATTTGTTTCATATTAGAAACATTAGTTGAGTGTTTTTAGTATAAAATGGTCAAAGTCCCTCTTTTTGCTCCTCCCCTCACCTGTGGATGGGCGGTGCTGTTACCGTGGTGACAGCTTGGATGTGTTTCAGTCCTGCCTGGTTATCACTGCAGGAATCTTTCACATTTATTACAGGTAATAACTCTGATTTTTCTGTGTATTATGAACCAAATGTATCCTGATACACACAGAGATGGATGAGCAGAGGTCACATGATGAAAGAACAAACATGGAGTCTTTGATTTATTTAGATATTTATTGATGAATGCAAACAAACCTGACACTGAACCATCGTCCAGCAGAACAAACCTGATCACATGACCTGCTGACCCAAACAGTGCAAAGCTCCATGGCAACAACAACAAACAGCCTCACATATGTTAACAGAGGCTGTTAGAAGCACAGAGTCTTTACAGTCTTTCTCCTGCTTGGACACAGATCTCTGCACATCTTCATCACAGTTACTCACAGACGTGCAGAGTGTGTGGATATCAAAGCTAAGTTTCCACCATGTTTGTAGTCTGTACTGGGACTCATGGAGCATCTCTCTATGAGCACTCAGTGCTTTAAACAGTGAGTCCCAGTTTAACCAGCAGCCTTCACACCACACATCACACAGACATGGAAACTTCAACCCTCAGACTGAAGACACCATCAGAAATAAACAGATTGTGATGAAGATGAAGAACTGGACCAGTTTGCTGTGGTTTCTTCTGTTCCTGTCAGAAATAAGAGTCTGGCAGCACTTTGCTCTCCTTCCACATGTTTAAGGAGGAAGTGAAGAAGAGCGAGTGAGTCGTCTTCCTCTGTGGGCCCAACATCAGGCAGCAGCCACGTATTTTTAAAAACCCAGCACACTGCTTCAGAAACACTGAGTCCAGGTGACCAGAGTCATGTGATCAGTGAGGTCTTCACTCAGGACGTCACAGCTTCAGGACCTGATTCAGAGGTTTATGAGGACGTGGATCATTGGTGCTGATGTTGTGTGAGAGCTGGTGAACCATGGGGAACATAAATAACAACCAGGCCATCAGCAGTTCTACCCCCAGCTCTAACACCTACATAATACACTATACATATAGTTATTGTTAAGGTTCAAATATTGAGGAAGGAGAGTACAAACAACCAGGTCCAGAAGAGCTTGGTCAAACAATTGATTTTAATGAACACAGGCGTGGGGGGACCAGCGCCGTACGCAGACAGCGCTGATCTCCGACTAATCAAAGCATAAACAGATATTTTATACCATCGGGGTTTGGATTTAATGACGCCCCTTCAACGTCACACAGATACATACATACATACGTCAAATCAAAACCACAATGACTTTTAACACAGTTTGAAAAGAACAGTATCTCTATCTTCATGGCAGATGTTTCCTGTCAACCTTTTGACTGCCGCTTCTCCAAAACCACAGACCATGCTCTGCAGTAAGATACCACTTCTGCACGCCCGCAGTTGCAAGCAAACATGATTAACCTCTCACCTATAACTGAATGTATCTACTATGTGTGTCTGTGTGTGTCACGACCTCACTTGGCACTCTGTGTCACCTCTCACCTACTAACACTCGCAGTCACAGAGGCCACTCTCAAATGTGTTAGCAGTTTACTAAAACTATATATGTAGTATATTGAATAAATGTTTTAATCAAGAACCTCTACTAGAAGCTTAATAAAAGAATATAAAAGTATAAAAGATAATAATGAACAACCTGGTTATTCAAATAGCATCATCCAAACAGCTCCTCAGAATAAGCTGCACTTACACTCTGCTTTTAGTTTCACTTTTGCAAAAGCACGCTCTGCAAACCTGCAGTTTCCTGTCAAGACTTTGCACAGAGTGTCCTCAGAATCAACAGAATCAGCCCATACACACTTAAGATTATAACAAGCATTCAAAAGCATTTAAGATCATAGATTCAACTCAACAGTTTAAAGTGGTTATAACTGCACCTGTAGTAAAGGCTAATTGGGTACTGAAATGTTTAAACATCTGAATGCAATATCAATGCTGTAGATTATATTATTAATGCAATGGTAATGATGATGATTATTAACAGTAGCAACAAAATAATTTCCCTGATCTCCACATTATATAGGTTATAGTATGTTATATATAAACGTAGCTGAAGCAGTTTCATTTGTAGCTTCACGCTGCACTTCACATGTTTGTCCACCAGATGGCAGCACAGAGGCCTGTGTTGGAAAGCTTTGAGTAATGAAGCGTTTTCAATCCAAGCTTCAGAAAGCTTCATGTGGTCATCAAGGAAGCAACCAGGAAATATCTGCTGTGTGTAAAAACAGCAACACAAGAATCCAGGATGAAGACAAGAAACTCAAAGCTCACAAAACAGGTGGAGCTAATTTTGTGACGTGTTTCTGTAAAAACACCACAGAAGTGAATCATCAAAGTTTCCATGTGAGCTGATGATGCTGCTGCAGAGTTTCTGTGAACCTCCTGTGACCCCGCCTCCTCATACAGAGACATCTGATTGCTCTTCAAACTGCATCACGTGGACACATGTGATTGTGTGTTGTAGTATTGATCCCAATGCTGGTATCAGTCCTGGATCAATAACACTGGATGGATGCGTTCAGCATGGAGCCCTGAGCTGTGTTACAGACAAACATGGAAACTGACAGGTCTGTGTCATTCACAGTCTGTAACACTTCTAAACAACAGAGGCTGACCCAAGTGCCTCAGAGCCAGGCACGCTCACATCACAGCTCTCTAAATAAGCCAGTTTCAAAATAAGAGCTGAAAGCTGTGTTTGCTTGTGTTAGCTTATTATTGTGGAGACTAACATTCAGTGATCATGTGTTCAGACTCATAATGATTACTCTCAGAAATCCTCATCTTTGTATTTACTGTGTGTTGGATCAATAACTGAGATTCATGGTATCACACAGCTGTGCTGCTGCTGATGTCAGCACATCTGGAACAATACGAGGTATCTGCTACCAGACTGAGCAGGACGTGAGACCTGTGGACTGTTTAAAGCTGTCCCTCCACAGCTCACTCAGACCTGATCCACACCTCAGTGATATTCTCTGACTTCCTCAGTAGAGACAGAAACCATTCAGATCTGGGACCATCAGCTGACTGATGATGTCACACAGACTGTGTTTTTCAGGAACAGTGATTCTGATGTGAGCCTGCTAGCTGACAGCAGACCTGATGAAAGCACATGTTCACATCTGTGAGGACAGACTGGACTCTTTGACTGCACCTTGGTTCTCCTCAGAGGTCTGTACAGGAGCATGTCCACCCCCACTGAAGATCTCAGTCACTGTGAAACATAGAAAGCTGCTTGTGTGGCCTCTGCCTCACATGTAGATACAGCTACAGGTTTCTCTGTCAGTCAGACTGAAACAGTGTCCTGATGCTGCATCATTCAGCTCTGTGCCCCAGTCAGCATCACTGGGAGCTACCAGTGTTTCTGCCCTTTTCCTGTAACACTACACTCAGCACAGGCTCAGCTGGTATCCAGTGTTGGACTTTGGCTTCAGCTGCTGTGATAGATCCTCTAACATAGATCAGCTCTGCTACATGTTGTTAGATAAGTGCAGCTGCTGTCATGTCCTGATGTTTCTCTGGCTCAGCAGCTTCTCCATCAGAGGTTCACATGGAGCTGATCCAGTATCTCCAGTAACTGTGTTCTGTGCCTCACTGGTTCATCCTTCTGTCTGTGTGACGTCAGTCAGATGTTGAAGTTAAACTCTGTAATCTTCACTGTGTCACAGAGTTCAGTGAGTCCCGTTATTCACAGTATCAATCAGATCATCAGAGAACAGCTGATCAGCAATCAGTGGTGCCAACAGCGCCTCCTGTGGTGAGAGGATGCAATAATGCAATGTAGCATTTTTCCACTCAACACTTGCAGTCATGGAAACTGTCTGTTGGATCTGTGTGACGTTGCTTTCTTGGTTAGAGTTCCTCACAAATGTCCAGATGATTCTTCTAATGAGGCGTCGACCATGTTTGCAGCTCTTTGGAAGAAAACGTCGCCCTTTGCCATCCTTACTTTTCTTTGACTTCTTCAAATGCAGCTGAACTCCAGCTGGTATTTTCTTGGACTTTGCAGCTGTTTCTGGTCATCAGTTCATTCCTGCAAACCTCTGAAGCTGAACAACAATGATGCTGCATTGCTGGCTGATCCCAAAAGGTTGATTCTGTTCATCTGGACGTTTTCAGAAACGTTTGCTCACTGATCAGGTGACTTCTTCAGTCTCAGCTGACTGCAGCTTTACAAGCTTACAAACAGCACATTTGCACAATGACTGAAAGCAGCAGCACCTGATATATATGATACTAATATAATACATATACATATATAATCCATACTAATGATGAAGGAACTGAGCTCACAGTCCATTGTTCATTCAGTGAACTACTCAGTTTATTTTGGGCCTCAGAAATGCTCACTCTGTTTGTACATCACTGTCAGCAATAGACTCATTCTGCTGTGTGGACAGGAACACATGTGACATCACTTCCTGTTTGTTTGTGACTGAAGAGGAAGAAGTTTACAAGGAATCATTTAGAAGAGTTTCAAACATCAACTGATTGAATCCATGAATCTGAAAACGTGTTTGTGAGTGAAAGAGACAGACATGTACAGACTGAACTATCTGTTCAACAGTCAGAGTGTTTCTGTAACAGGAGACACTCTTTACACTCCACTCAGCACAGGGACACTGAGGCACCACGAGACAAGACATAAAACCCAGGATAAAGAGTTTGAGTGAATGTGGTGTTGAAGGTGTGGAGGTGGATCAGAGTGTCAGAGGAGACTCTGTAGAAGGACAGAGTGCCAGCAGGACAGTCCACATACACTGCTGCTCTGTTAGAGACAGAGGAGGAGGGGGAGGAGGAGGAGGAGGAGGAGATGGATGTTTGACTCTTATTGTGCCTGACAGACTGAGGACCACGATCAGAGCAGATCAGACTCCAGGACTGATCAGTGAGTCCAAACACACAGTCATAACTGTCTCCTTTCCTTCTTATGCTTCTGTAACTCACTGATATAAAAACGTTTCCTCTCCACTCGACCTCCCAGTAACAGCGACCAGTCAGACCATTTCTACACAGCAGCTGTTCCCAAACATCAAATCTGTCTGGATGATCAGGATATGACTGAACCTCCTCCACACAATGTGCCTCAATGTTATTGATATTATTATTATCATTATTATATAATAATAATACAACCCTTATAATAAAACCACTAAAAACCTTTATTCTAGCGCTTCTAGACTTTAAAGTCAGCAAAGAGGCACAGAAAAGAAGATCAGACACCAGCGAGGGAGGATAAGAAAGACAGACGCAACAACATTGTCATCCCCTATGTAGCCGGTGTATCAGAAAAACTCAGGAGAGTTTTCTCCAAGCATGACATCCCGGTGCATTTCAGACCCAGCAACACGCTCAGACAAAAACTGGTTCACCCGAAAGACAAAACATCAAAACACAGACTTAACAATGTGGTGTTTGCTGTACAGTGCAGCGAGGAATGCACAGACCTCTACATTGGAGAGACCAAACAGCCACTTCACAAGCGCATGGCACAACACAGAAGAGCCACCTCCACAGGACAAGACTCAGCAGTCCATCTGCATCTTAAGGATAAAGGACACTCTTTCGAGGATGCCAATGTTCACATTTTGGACAGAGAGGACAGATGGTTTGAAAGAGGAGTGAAAGAAGCATCTATGTCCACTGTGAGCGACCATCTTTGAACAGAGGCGGGGTTTACGACACCAACTCTCTGCCATCTATAATCCAGTTTTGAGATCCCTTCCCAGACGCCTTAACGCCCACTCACATCCTGGGCCATCTGACCTCAGGAATTCGCATGATAAGGTGGGGCCAGGTTTCACAATGAACTCACCCGAAACTCTGGCTGATTGGGACCCACACCCAGTTTCCCACCTTGGCTCAGGCGATTAGAGGATCATCAGGGGGTCCTTTTGTCCCTCTGTGGGGGGAAACTCCCACTGGGTTTAAATCTGGGACTCTCCACCATTTGACCTTAGAACTGAAGAAGCTTCTCGGATGAGAGGTGAAACGTCTTCAAGTAACTTAAAGAAGTCCAGACGCTTTTCTTTGCAAGCTCCTTTGACATTTGACCACGAGCAATCTTTTCTGGTTTGACGCCGTCTTTGTAGCCAGAAACCAGCTCTCTCCTCGGCTTCCTCCACTACACGCTTCCCCCACGCCAGTCTCCTCCGTCACTATAAAGGGGAGAGTCATGAGCTCCATCACCCTCACCTGTGCCGTCCAATGTCCCGCCACCAGCCTCCACTGCAGCAGGCCAGAGACCACACCCCTGCCACAATAAGTAAAAGTATATCCTTGCTGTACCCTTAATGCTAAATGTGCTAAATTAACCGCTGCCTTTGCCCCTTTGGGATTATTCTTATGTCACTGGGATGTTGACCTTTGACCTTCACATTAGAGAGATGGGCAGACATAATTAGTGTATGAATTTTAAAGTAACAGGTAATAAAGAGAGTGTAGCAAATGTAGTCAGGTTTATTACTCTGTATCACACATGAGTGCCCGAGGGAGGCGGGGCTGACTGGGGAGACACAGGAAACAGAGAGACAGGGCTGACTCGACATGAAACGATGAAACGTGGGACACGGGAACAGAAACTAAACACAGGCTGAAATGAACACTGAGGGAGGGAGAACTAAGATTACTGAGAGCCTGATAAATAAGAAGAACAAAAACCAAGAAAAACAAGAGTCAAAGAAAACCAAAAACACAAAGCATTGGGCCAGGACCCACTGCTGTGACATTTATATGTGATAAAAACATTAAAAACTGCTCAGATGTTGAAATCTTTCTACGTATACTTTAGGTTCAGCTCTCCAGCCTGGCATTTGGTTAAGCATGATTCAAACATTTGATTTTGTTTAACTGGTTTTAATTATAGTTACTTTTTGTGAACATTTGTTGCAGCATTTAAAAATACATCATTTATTTTCAAACTTTTATTGGATTTAGAGCATCATATTTGACCAACGTAAATGTTTTAATTTCATATAAAATAACTGAAACAGTGAACTAAATATCTGAAATCTTTCCTTCCTTAAAAGTTATAATCCTACTTAAGTTATAGTGCAAACGCTTAAGCAACAAATATACTTGATGCTAATTAATTAATATTTCCCTTTGATGTTGCAACTATGCGGTCACTTCTGTCTTTAAACAAAATAATATTTTCCAGTTACAGAAATCATAAAGTCCAAACTAAAGTGCTACTGTTGCTATATGCATTTTATATAAATCATGGATGATGGTCCTGACATGAAGGAAGAGAAAGTTACAGGTTGCATCCTTTGACTTTGTCTCCGTGCCTTTGGGCCATTTTCAGAAGGACAGATGTTTCTGTTCAATTCTTAAATCAATTTTTTCAAACACAAACACTATTTTAAAGCTTCTAGAGAGTAAAATATTAATGATAATTATAATAACAATAATAAAAACAAAAGCTCTCAGATCCATCAAACCAAGCAGCAGAAAGAACAATAACTGAAGAGAAAACTTTAACCTTGTAGACTTCATTATGTTCCAGCTGCTCTACAGACGCTGTGACCTCGAACTTAAGCAGGTCGTAAAGTATGTGCAGCTCAATAACTTCATAATCAGACCCTGTGGTATTTAGGCAGCAGAACAACTAAGAATAACAACTACAAATAATGTTTTTAGGTTTCTGTTGTACTGCAAGGTTCTGTACAGGAGAACCAAACCAAGAGCAAATATTACGTCTCATTTACACCTGAGCACGAAGAGCCATCATCATTTAGCAAATTGAATCATCTTTGTTTAGATGCAAGAAGAATCATATAGAAATGAAAAAGTAGAAATAGAAATCCAGAGCAAAGATATCCTCTAATTCAGCGTAGCACATGTGCAGCTGCTGCGATTCACGTAAGCATTCGGCTCGTCGCTGTTGCAGATTTTTCTCTCGCTGTTCTGGCTCACAGCGCTGCAAACACAAAAATAAATATCCCCAAAGGTGTGAAAGGGAGCTAATTAGTAAGAGTATTGTTACTCTCCGCAGGAGTAGTCCAGCAGTACAAATCAGTCCAATAACAAGGTGTGTAACATCTAGCAGGGTGACAGAAAAACCCAGGCTAACTTCTAAGGACCTCAACGTCTCTCTCACATTGTGTTTTTTAAACATGCTTCCATTTGTCACTTCAGTCTTTACTCTGAAATACAGGAAGAGAAATCATGGCTGAAACAATTTCTCATGAAACCAGGGGTGTGGTCCAACAGTCAGTTTGGTGAGGAAGGTTCCTAACTGAGAGAAGTGACCCAGAAGTATCTGTGTAGCAGCCACAATGAATCCAGATCATGAGCTTTATTAACTGATCAAAGTCTCTTCTTACATCTTCTGTATCATTCAGTTTGCATTGGTAATGCCCATTATTGTAATGCTTTTTTAAGACCAGCAAAACTTTATTTCACTTTGGGTTAGCTGGGATAAGTGATGGATGGAGGGAATTTTACTTCAGCCACAGAAATCCTAAACAGGAAGGAGGAGCAGAGTTACAGTGGATCACTATCCAGCAGGGAAACAAGGTTTATTTCAATTTCTTGGCCATGAGTGAGATTTACTGAGTGGGCAAATTAGGGAGACGACACCATCAGATCCCGAGCCCTCCATGTGTTAATCAAGAGACGGCTGCTGTGCTACATCCATAAATAATGAATAAATTAGGAGCTAAAGCTGAAAGGACAGTTTATTTGTACCATCTTCACGTGAACACATTCAAGAACATCACAGATGAAGAAACATTAAAAACTTCCACACTACATAAAGCAAGAAAAATAGTTTTTCTTTCAGGTGGTTTCAGAAAAACAGAAACATCAAACATCTCCAAGACTCTCTTTGAAAGAACTAAAAACCTTTGTTCTCATGGTCCAATCATGAGTGAACTCCCCGATGAAGCCTTGTGTGCTAAAACATGTCAGAGTTTTAAAGGTTAAACATGAGTTTCCAAAACGTTTTGCTGGAGAACAATGAACTATTTGACTGAGTTTCAATCATTTACAGACGAGCAAAACCAGGACAGAGAAAAAAGGACAAAACTGACTCAGTAAAACAACAGAAAAGAAGATCCCATGTAGATCTGTATTATGTAGAAGTTCAGCCCAGCAACCAGTTCAGTTCAACACAAGTTTAAATGATTCTATCTGAACTCTGTGGAGCCTGATCTCAAGCTTTTTGAGTCTGACACAGAAACCAGAGGATCTTTCTGTGTCTTCAGATTCACTGTGATCCAGTGATGGGAGTGATTTCAGCCCTGAGTGATCGCGCTGATGTTTGCACAGAGCAGACAATGAGGTGAATGTTTGGGCACATTGGTAACAGTGAAACAGTTTATTAGTAACGTGGGATCGTTTGTGTGCAGAGTATGAACTGAGATTCCTGAAGCTCTTGTCACACTGGTCACAGCTGTAGTTTCCTTCCATGTGTCCACGTTCATGAATGTTACGATTACCTGACTGTGAGAAGCTTCTCTCACAGTGTCTGCACTTGTGTGGTTTCTCTCCTGTGTGGACTCGTTTGTGTGATTTAAGCTGACTTTCAGTGGTGAAGGATGACCCACACTGATCACAGAGGTGCTTTTTAACCCCACTGTGAATCAGTTCATGTTGTTTTAAATCTCTTGGTGTGGTGAAGCTTCTCCCACATTCTTTGCAGTATTTCAGTTTGTCTCCAGTGTGTCTACGTTGATGTGTTTTAAGGGCAGCTTGCCAACTGAAAGTTTTTCCACAGAGGTCACAATGAAAGTCTTTCCCACCACCACAGTGATGACAGGGTTGAGAACTGGATCCATCTGTGTCGCTCTGCTTCTAAACAAAGACACAAAGACAGTGTAAGTCAGTCCTTCAACATTTGTATCCTGAACGTCGCCTGAAATAAAGAGCATCTCTGCAGACGTCCAACTACATTTGACTGTTTCAGTTAACACACTCAGTTTACTGGGCTGCAATAACTACAATACTACCACCATAATACTACAGTAATACTAAAATCATAACTGAAAGGAAAATCTGAATAATCACTCAGAGCTGCTTTTCCATGCAGTAGAATTGCTAACATGCTAACACAGTTTAATGAGCAGAGTTGTTCCAAACAGTCAGGCTAAAATGACAAGATAACAATATAAATACATACCTCACAGTAGCTGCACTTGTAGAGTCTCTTTCTGGTGTGGATCTGTTGGTGTTGTCTCAGGTGATGTGGAGATTTAAAAGTCTTCTCACACAGGTCACATTGATAAGGTCTCTCCTCAGTGTGGGTAAACATGTGCTGTTGTAAGTGTGCGTCTGTTGTAAACTCTTTGCCACACTGTTCACAGCAGTACACATCATGTCTGGTGTGAATGCGTAGGTGTGTATTTCGGTACCCTCTCTGGCTGAAAGTTTTTCCACAGATGTCACAGCTGTATGCCTTAATTCCAGAGTGGGTAACTAGATGCCTCTGTAAGTGGCTACTGTGAGTAAAAGCTCTGCCACACTGATCACAGCTGTACGCTTTAACTCCACTGTGGATGAGTTGGTGTTTTTTTAGGGAACCCTTCAAGGAAAAAGACTTTCCACACAAGTCACAGCTGAACGGTCTCTCTCCAGTGTGGATGACCTGATGCTGTTTTAGTGAAGCCCTCACAGTAAAACCCTTCCCACACTCGTCACAGGTGTGTTTTTTCTCTCCCTTTCTTCTGTGAGGTTTGTCGGCCTCCTGAGAGCGCTGACTTCTGGCTCCATGTTGGTCCTGCAGTGACAGAGATACAAACAGAGGCAGTGAGTGAAATGCAGTCGTGGAACAAACTCAACCTTCAAACTCCATTAACACTAGTTTTAAACCTGAAGGTGGAGCGTGGCACCAAACACCTTAAAGGTCTCTTATCCCCACCTGCTGGTAGTTCTAACACATTACATCCAACCTGCTGTTAAAGATAATTCATGACTGTTCAAACACTAAAATCATGCACACACACACACACACACACACACACACTTTTATAATTTAGATTATTTTGTTGTTTCCTATCACATATTTCTATAATTTGTATAGATTTATACAGAATTATTCAGTGATAATAAATCCTATGTTTGTTTATTCAAAAGGAACCCCGTTAGCTTCCACAACAGATGTTGCTCGTCTTCCGTCAAATACTCACATAAAATATTACACAATAAAGTGGATTCAAGATATCCACATAATTTCACTCTTACATCCACAGTGAGGTTTCACAATTGTTCAAATATAAGCAATCAATAATAATAATAATAATAATATCAATAACATTGAGGCACATTACACAAATTTCAAAAACAAATCATGTCTTACAATACTTACAACAACTAAAAGCTCTGTAAATCGGCTTTTAAGTGTTCATTGAAGTTTTGAATAATTCTCTAATTTTTTAAGGCAACTTATTCCACTTAAAAGTTGCTCTAAATGTAACAGTTTTACAAAACGTTACTTTTAACTCGAGCATTTACTAAATTGCAGCTTGTTGAAAACTGTGTAATATGATGATGTATTTCATCTGGATACTGCAGCTGAGCAGAATAAATGTGGTGTGTTTAACAGAATTGCTTTCTTTAGAACTACAAGTAAGCCATAGAATATTTTAGCCTGTACAGGAAGCCAAGAAAGGTTATTATGCATTTTATCAATATTAGTATAGTATGAACATCTTCACACATCTGGACGCCTTATTCTGGACTAACTGAAGTCTGTTAAGATCTGTCTTATTAGCTGCTGACCAAATGATTGAACAATACTCCAGATGAGACATTACTAGTGCATTAATGACATCTTTCATAATGAAGAAGTGATACACAAAGAGCATTTCATAGCCATAGCTATGCCTTGTCGGCAGAGTTATGTGACATTAGTGATGTTTGTACTTTCAGCGTTAACTTGGTTTTAAAGCCTTTAAAATATACGCCGTTCAATAGTCGACCTTAATCTGACAGAGAATGTGATGATTTGATGGATAATTAAAGTCAGTCATATATCCACAAACACAACAAGCTGAAAGTCAGTGATGCTGCTCGGTTTGCAGTCCTGAACATCACGGCACAAGCAGGATCCACTGCACTGTTAATGTTAGCTGTGTTATATTGCTGCCTCTGTTCGGTGGTGTCGAGCCAAACGCACTTTAACGTGTGTTTGAACGAGCTGACGGTTCACTCGTTAAGCTGAAAGAAAGATGCTTTAATCACAGCAGTCACACATGTGTCCACTGCACCATCTGGAACTCTTCTTGTTTACACTCGTAATAACACAAACACTAAATCCTGCTTCTCTGGTGCTGTTGTGTAGCAGTGTGTACACCTGAGACTGTCACCTGTCTGTCTGTCCTGCACTCTCTCTCTGTTTCTTTCTCTCTGATTGTGGAATAAAAGTATGAACATGTGTTTATAAGTTACACTTGTGTTTGAATCCTACAGCTTATCACACATTTGATTTCCATGTGTGACGACTGCAAGTGTCCAGAGTGAGGACAGACTGAGGGACCCACTGCTGCACATCATCTGTGAGGCTTTGCAGCCCTGATGATCCACCAGGACAAACTCAGCAGTGTGTGAGGAAGAGGAGGAGGAAGAGCCAGCAGCAGCTGACAGATGGAGAGAATAGACAGACTGTTCCCTGTTTGTGAAGGACTGCTAGGAAAGTTTAACATAACTGTCTGTGCTGAATCAGTCTTATTAGGTAATGTTCAAATAATGTGATCATCCCAGTGTTTTCAGTGTGGGAGAAAGTACTCAGGGCCTTCAAGTTACACACTATGAAAGGCAGCAACAAGTTTAATGTTCAGAAACCTAAAGTCTGTATCAGCAGCAGAATGGAGCTAAAAATAAATGTTGGTTTCAGTTCTATGAAGCTTTGAGTCTGTGAAGGTTCTCAGTCATCCAGGTCATCGTAGTCAAAGGAGCTTGCAAAGAAAAGCGTCTGGACTTCTTTAAGTTACTTGAAGACGTTTCACCTCTCATCCGAGAAGCTTCTTCAGTTCTCTCTCTTCACTTGCATACCCACCACGGAGGCCGTGGAGACGGTCAGAAAATGACTACAAGAAGACAGCTCCTTGGAGGACAGGACCAACTTCACAGCCGATCAGATTTGCACCCTGTTAGACCTCTGCCTCACCACTACATATTTCAAATACAACGAAGGCTTTTACAGACAAAAACATGGCTGTGCCATGGGCTCCCCCGTGTCACCTATTGTAGCCAACCTTTACATGGAGGAAGTGGAAAGGAAGGCTCTTGGCTCTTTCAAAGGAAGAGTACCCAGCCACTGGTACAGATATGTGGACGACACCTGGGTCAAAATCAAGACACAAGAAGTGGAATCCTTCACTGCGCACATTAACGCTGTGGATAAAAACATCAAGTTCACCAGGGAAGACACAAAGGACAACTGTTTGCCCTTCCTGGACTGCACTGTGCACATTGAAGAGAACGGCAACCTCAACATCGAAGTTTACCGGAAGCCCACACACACGGACCAGTACCTCCTCTTTGACTCCCATCACCCTCTGGAACACAAACTTGGAGCAATCAGGACCCTACACCACCGGGCAGAACATGTTCCCTCTAAGCCTGAAGGAAAAAAGAAGGAACACACACATGTAAAGGAAGCACTCAAAACGTGCGGCTATCCTAAATGGGCGTTTTTAAAGTCAGCAAAGAGGCACAGAAAAGAAGACCAGACACCAGCGAGGGAGGATAAGAAGGACAGACGCAACAACATTGTCATCCCCTATGTAGCCGGTGTATCAGAGAAACTCAGGAGAGTTTTCTCCAAGCATGACATCCCGGTGCATTTCAGACCCAGCAACACGCTCAGACAAAAACTGGTTCACCCGAAAGATAAAACGCCAAAACACAGACTCAACAATGTGGTGTATGCTGTACAGTGCAGCGAGGAATGCCCAGACCTCTACATTGGAGAGACCAAACAGCCACTTCATAAGCGCATGGCACAACACAGAAGAGCCACCTCCACAGGACAAGACTCAGCAGTCCATCTGCATCTTAAGGATAAAGGACACTCTTTCGAGGATGCCAATGTTCACATTTTGGACAGAGAGGACAGATGGTTTGAAAGCGGAGTGAAAGAAGCCATCTATGTCCACTGTGAGCGACCATCTTTGAACAGAGGCGGGGTTTACGACACCAACTCTCTGCCATCTATAATCCAGTTTTGAGATCCCTCCCAGACGCCTTAACGCCCACTCACATCCTGGGTCATCTGATCTCAGGAATTCGCATGACAAGGTGGGGCCAGGTTTCACAATGAACTCACCCGAAACTCTGGCTGATTGGGACCCACACCCAGTTTCACACCTTGGCTCAGGCGATTAGAGGATCATCAGGGGGTCCTTTTGTCCCTCTGTGGGGGGTCACTCCCACTAGGTTTATATCTGGGACTCTCCACCATTTGACCTTAGAACTGAAGAAGCTTCTCGGATGAGAGGTGAAACGTCTTCAAGTAACTTAAAGAAGTCCAGACGCTTTTCTTTGCAAGCTCCTTTGACTATGAAGCTTTGAGTATTTTGGATCAGTAGCTGCTGTGTTTGTTGCATCATATTGCTGTAACTGTTTATATGCTTTATATATTCTGAGCTAAGTTGATCTATAGTGTTACATCATATTCTATAAGGATGTTATGTGTTTGTAGACCTTCTGCCCAGTTTGACCCATTTAGCAGAAGTCAGCCTGTTTAAGGCTCTGATATCTATTCTGTGTGACTTACAGCAGTTATGACATGGTCTGATTTTCTCACCCAATAAAGGAATATTTCATATATTAGTCGACTCTTCATTCTATCAGACACAGTTATCACAGCTCCTACATTTGCTTTTTACACATATATGTAAGCATTGAGCCAAATTTAGTACCAACATACTGAAGTAACAATATTTGTCTCTTATATATGATACATCTGTATACACACTGTCACAGATACTTGTCTGTGAGTGAAGTGATTAATATAATAACTATAATATTGGCCATATTATATTTACATTACCACAGTGAGATGACTTTAGTCTCATGAACAACATCAGCTAATTGTTATTTACAGCTAATCTTAAACGACTGTTCAGCACAGAAATGAAGCCCAACAATCATGTTTCACAGTCCTGTGGTCTCAGCCTCAGATACTCAGCTAATCACACAGAGCTCATGTAGAAACAAACGAACTAAATATGTTCTCCTTCATTTCTGTCAAACAAAGCTGTATGAAACGTTTCCAGCTGTTAGTATCATGGTTGCTAGGCAACCTGGGCAGCGCGACGGAGGCTAGACGTCCCATTTCACGAGCCTACGAGCCTCGCACTTCGGCCTTAGCGGTCTTTGAGTACGCGGCCCTTGAGGACTTTAAAGCTGCAGAACCTGAATCGGGATACAGCCATGATGATCTCCAGCCTCGTGCTCGCCAACATTCTCACCTGAGTTAAGAAGACGATCACTGAAATGGTCTCAGCAGGTCCTTTGATGACAGCAATGAAATGCAGTGGTAAGGCTTTTTGGGGATTAAGTTCGTTTTCATGGCAAAGAAGGACGATGCAGTTCATCTGATCACTCCTCATAACATTCTGGAGTGCAGGCAAAATGCTATTATAAAAACTTAAGCAGCAACTTCTCCAGGTTCCAATATTTATGCAATTCTCAAACCTTTTGGCCACGACTGTATAACCTCTTCTGAAGTTTAGTGGATATTATACATGGTTATGCTCAGGATGTGTCGGCCAGTTTCCACTGGAAACGCCTTTTGGTTAAACTGTCAGCGAGGAATTTGCATTTGCACTGTTACATTTTTATATAACTTTAATGCACATAAACAACAGCTGCTTGTTTCAGTGAAAATACATTGATGGGTTTTTAATAAAGTTGTGCAGCTGTAAAGTATTTTGTCTGCTGTCAATTCTATCGTCAGCTACATCGTTATGGCAAATGTTCAAATGTATATGGTGATAAATATCTTTGGTCATATGGTCCTGCTCTGTCTGTCACCTTCTGTGTTGAGCTCATTGTTTCCTCTGTAGTGGCTGAGCTGAGTCCAAGTAGCTGAAAATGTTCCTCTGCTGCTCCGTCAGACTCTCCTCCTCCTGCTGATCAGCTGGGACACAAAACAGATCTTTGTTAGGCTCCACACTGCACTGAAGAGTCAAAGTGTCTCATATGTTCATCTGACAAGTAAAAGAACACATTTTTGTTTCCCGAGGTGGGCAACTTGTTGGAAACAAACACAAAAGGTTTGAGCACTGATACCTGCCATTGCTGGCATTGAAAGATGCAACGCCAGCAATGTGGATTGTCAAGACTCAAACCAATCATCAAGCAAAGACAACAGGGATCATTTGTTTCTGTTTATTTAGCATTCACAGCATTTGTAGTTGCCTTCTGTGCAGGGGAAGTCCACGCACACTGTGTGGTACCGCCATCCGCAGAAGGTGCATTCAACCTCTGTAAGAGAAACGAGATTGTCTGAGACTGAAATGATATTCACTAAAGAAGTGGTGATTTGTAAAACTTCACATTTTGATCCGGGACGTACTCTGCATGAAAACAAGCGCTCACTCTTCCTGCTCAACAAATGACAAGGGCGGAGCCTTATACCACGTGATACAGAAGCTGTGCCGTGTGATGCTAAAATTAGCAGGGAAACAACAACGGAGAGCACATCAGGGATGACGAGAAAGTGACAGGAGAAAATCCGTCCCGGTCAACCACCCAAACATCAATAACGGGAACCTTATACAGCGCTTCCCTATACACGTCGAACTCCCGCAGGCACAAAGACATTACGGAGGCTATCACTTATCACCTGACCAAAGATATGGCTCCATCAACACTGTGCAAAACGAGGGATTTAGGAAAACGATCAACACCCTAGACAAACGCTACACAGTGCCGTCCCGCAACTATTTTTCTATTGTTGCACTACCTGCTCTGTACACGCAGCGTCGAGCAACGGTGGAGACGGAATTTCAAGCAGGACAACATTTTGCTGCAACAACAAAACGTGAGACATTTGTTGTTTTATGTTTATTTATTGTTATGAGAGAATCATGATCTCAATTCTAAGCCAAAAAATGGTGATTCTCATTTTATGCAAAATCGTGCAGCCCTAACATTAACACAAAACTATTGTTTCACCAGAGAAACACACATGAAGAGAGAGAGAGAGACAATAACAGCTACCAAACAGTCGTCATAATTCGTCACACAATGAGAAAAGGACAAATCAACAAGTAACAATGACTAATTAATATTAAAATCTGTAACATAATGTATTGTTTGGAGTTTAGTCTGATTGGTTCAGGATGAGCTGCCATTATCCAATCACACGTCTGCTTACCTGCATCTTTTCTCTTTTTTCTAACCTGAGCACCTGATGGCTTTGAACTTTTGTTGTCCATCTTCCATTGGTTTGAATTTTGCGCTCCAGTACAAACACAAATCCCCCAACCCGAGGATCAGCACAATTAACCTAACAGACCTACACCTTAGTTCACAGATTCACTTTGTCTAAGGTTGATTTCTGGGATTTCACACAACCCAGGATTCAGATCGTGAATCCATGATGGGCTTGGATTTACATCATTATAAATGAAATGTGCTCTACTTGGAAGCAGCCGGCCCCGCCCCTTTTGACGGGTTGTGTGAGACTTTAAATCATCAAACTGTAAATTATAAATTTAAATTGTTATTGATCCTTTACCCCGAGTCCTAAAGTGTAGATTTATTTTCTTACTCTTCTTATATTTATTGTTTGTTTACTTGCACCGCTGTAACTGCAGCCTCGTCGTCTCGTCTCTCTATATGCTGGACTGTCTGTAGCGGAGATGACAATAAAGTTTACTTTGACTTCAGCAGCGCGCAGGCGCACCGAGGGCTCTCGCGCTCACTTTATAGAATGTAGAAAAAACATGGGTGCAGATTATAAATCTGTATCATAATATCTGTTTGTTGTTTTTATTTTGTTTTGCGAGTTGGTTATTAGATGCCGCTCCAGCCAGCCAGAGACTCCCCGCCGCCCCGCCCTCTCCTCCCTGTGCCGCCAGCAGCAGGCGCACCTCGCAAACGGAGGGCGCCCTTACTCCCAGCAAATGGCTGATAGAAAACCGATCGGTGCCTACGAATTTCCCAATATGCGCTGGCATGACGTCGGGGAAGCATGGGTACGACCGATTCTTTTATTTTTTTCTTGCCCGTGATGCCCCCCCCACCACGATGCATTCTATTGGTTTGCACACTTACACACACCCAGCTGTGGTTTCCTGTTTTGCTGGACTCTGGAGAGCCCCGCCTTTAACGCTCTTCTCTCACAGAGAGCAACAGAAAACTTGGAAAAACTCCAGATTGACTGAACTCAGTTCAAAGTTACCTTGACACCTTTAGATGTGAGACGTAGTGATGGTCCGCTTGAAGCTGACGCTCCGGTGCGTGTGTCAGAAAGATCAACACGCTGCTTCAGAAGCACCGTGTCGAGGCTTGATTCGTTTGGCCAGAGTCACGTGATCAGTGACGTCTGAAGCTTCGTTTAGAACGTACCTCTTTTTAAATCGAACTTTATTGAAACACAATGAGTATACAACATACAAACAGATGAAGTTTACAAAAGAACAGAACATGAACATACAGAACCAGGAGTAAAAAAATGATGATATGAGTAGGCGAAAAAAATCAACATATTGTAACGTGAAGTGGAGATGAAGCCAGCCGCGGAGGTGTGCAGGTGGATAGCGAATGAGCAACAGCTTCTGACTTTCCAAAAAGTACTCATTTATTTACAATATCAAAAATAAAAGTGCTACCTCTACCACACATTACTAAAGAGCACACTAGTTCGCGTACACACGGGAGCATCCATTACAGGAGGAGTGCGAAGAAGAACACAAAGGGGGTGACACCAGTCGTGAGACAGGAGGCGCCGCCATGTGGTGATACACTGCATTACAATAGCAACTGTTACAATATAAATATTGTTCTGAGAGGCTTTTTGTTGGTTGAGTCTGAAATTGATTGTATGTACAATTCATATCCTTATAAAACGGCAGAAATATGGTGTTTTATTAATAAACTTACATTTATGGATATAAAATAGCTAAAAGTATTAACATGCCTCAGAGAAATCACTAATAATCACTAAGGGCTGGACGGATTTGATTTGCATTCTTCAAGAAGAGTGTGGTGTCATCAGCTAGCTGGCTGATGATGAGCTCCTTATCAGCTGTGCTGATTCCTTGTATAACAGGTCAAATCTCGGGGTGGAGTCTTAATCATTTTAATTGAGCTATTGCCATTCGTGTACAAGGTTTTGATAGCTTTACAGAAAAATGCCAAATTTTTCCAAAGAGTGGAAAATAAATTGATGTTCAATTGTATCAAAAGCCTTTTAAAAATCCAGGAAGAGAATGAAGCTATAGTCAGATACCAAATCAGAGTAATCAAGTAGATCTAAAACCAGTCTCATGTTCTTAGAAAGGTGTCTGTTTCTCATAAAGCCTGATTGTGTCTCATCGATAATTGTGTCCAAGAACTCTTTCATTCTGTTAGCAAGTACTACAGCCATAATCTCATAGTCATCATTGAGCAGACAGATGGGTCTCCAATTATCAATAAGAAGTAAGTCTTTGTTTGGCTTTGGAATAAGTGTTATGAGACCCTGAGTAAGAGTAGGAGGGAGGATGTTATTCTCTACACTTCCTATGAAAAGCTGCAGTAAGAACGGAGCCAGGAGATTAGAAAATGATTCATAAAACTCTGCAGTTAAACCATCTGTGCCGGGAGATTTGTTGGCCTTAAGTGCAGAAATAGGATTACAAACGTCCTCCACAGTCAGAGGGCTGTCACAGTGACTTCTATCTTCCACAACAATAGTTTTTAGGTTTTTAATATTATTGAGAAACAGCGTTGAGACATATATATATATATATATATATATATATATATTCTACTTTTCTAAATGATTGACTATTTCAATGGAGAACCTAAATGACACGGACCCGTGTTTGTTATTACATATCTCTATTTTGAATGTGACAAGTCTATCATTGCCTGTTATTCATAGGTATTAACAGAGTTTTTGGCCTTTTTTTCCTCTATAACAGTTAATTGACTCTTTACAGTGGCCTGCTATGGTTAATAATAACATGTTCAGTCATGAGTGAAATCAAAGCTTTTCTTCACTTTAGCATTTAACATTCCCAACAATATAATGTGATACCTTAATTAAAACACAGCTAATAAAACACAATTTTCTTAATGCAAACATCAGTGACTCAACATTAGCAACCAAAGGGTTCAGTCTGCAGCTCACACTCATGTGAAGCTACAGCCTCCCCCTTTAGTCTCTGTCATCCTTCTGCTCCTGCACAAACAAAGCAAGACAAAACCTCCACCCTTCTTCTACAGGCTGGGTGAATTGTTGTGGACATTCACTAATCCTAAAGTCGGCACCGTTTTTGTCTCAGTATCAAGTCAGTTAAACTTTTAGTCGTCAGTCCATCACAGTCCAGTCACATGCATACATCCACACACATTCATACCAGATATTGCTGATAATGGAGTCTCACGCGCAGCCTATTCGAGCCTCCATCACCAGCAAGATGACGTCATCATTTTAAAGGAAAACAGCTCCTTGTTTTTGGACTGGATTGACTCGCTGCAATCCTTTTAGGCTCAGGACTTCTCATGTGATCAATGTCACATATAAGTGAATTTCTCCCAAGCCCATTATAATCATGGAGAAAAACACTTTGCCACTGTTTCCAGTAAGAATATTTTATAGCGCTTTAAAGTTCAACCTCTCAGGTCTGGATTAAAGAGCTGATTTGTTAAATCGGGAACTCACAAAATACCAAAATATCACCACCGGTGGATCACACCTCTCAGATGTTCTTATCTCAGTGCACTGTAACAAAAGCACAAACAAACGCAACCAATAAAATACTAATAAAGTAACAAATACTGGGGCCCATTGCAAACATGTCCAAGCATAAAACCATCTTTCTCTCTCTTAGAGAAAGAAAACAATCCAAACCTCACTGATAAAATCAACCTAGTGTCAAGCAAAACCCAAAAATCAACCAAAACTTCACCAGAAAGTTTTCCTCCCTCCCGGGACAATATTGTGCAGGAATACAGGCACCGTAACTCCTTTTGCACTGACAAAAACATGTTGGATTGACTTGATTCAATAGTGGACACTGGTTGCACACAAAGGTTTTGCTTTGGCAGAAACTTAAACAACTGAGTTAAATCAACACAACCTTTTCATATTCAGTAAAGCTGCATGTTGTGTTCATAAAACACGATTGAAACATGTTCAGATGGAGTAAGTTGAGCTCCTGGAACATTTTAATCCTTCAATTTAAATTGAATGGGTCTACAACAACCACCATCCTCCTATCTCTATCCTGGTTGCAGCAGGGCTGGGAAATAACCCTGAAGTGATAGGTTACCAGGCAGGGTACACCCTGGACAGCTCACCAGTCTATCAGATAGAAACACACAGCCGTTTACATTCATGGATAATTTAGCCCAGGACCTTCTTACTGTGGAGCAACAGCACTAACCAGCATGCCAACAATGGAGGAAATACAGGAAAGCTATGATTTCCTGTATTTGAGGCAGAATTCTTTTGTTCTTGCTCTTGACAGGTTAATCCACAATAAATAGCAACAGCATGCATGTGGTGTGTGTGTCGTTGTCTGCCTCTTATAACTCCAGTGATTTTCCTGTAGTTTGAAATCTTATGCGGTGTTGACACAATAATTTGTTGTAAAGCAGGAAATTCCCAACTGTGGTAGAAAGCACAGCTTAGCCTGAGCAAATGTTCAAAGAAAAGTCGTCACTTCCTGATTTCTGCTTCACTGATAAATATTGTCACACTGGGGTTTTTGCAAATGATATCAGTGAGCACTGTGTGGCAGCTGGAGTCAGACAACTGAAGCTCCCACAATCAAGACCACAAACAGCTTTCAAAGGAGATTTGAAGCTTTTCTGGCAGCAAGCTTCATGATTTATGGGACTGGAACTGGAACAGAAACTACCTGATCACCAATGGTGAGCTGGCATGGAATTATTTTTATGACATTTTATCAAAGTTATAAATAAGCATGCCCATTAACACATAGTGAGTGAGCATGTTGTCTTCCCACGCAGTGAACAGCGGATGCTAATGTTTTTGTCACTTTTTACAGAGTCAAACTCAAAGTAAGGTCAGTGCTTCCACGCTTTAAACGCTGCACGCTCACACTCTCTCCACACTCGATAGATTATCCATTGTTCATCTGCACACAGCTGTGGTTTTAGTAACGCAGTAACGCAGCGTGCTTACGGCAAAGTAACAGTAATCTAATTACCTTTTTTGCAATAGTAACTTTACTCCCTCACTTTACTCGTTTCTTGGAAAAAGTAATCGGATTACTTCCCATCTCTGGTTGGAGCTGTGCACATGTGGGTTCCACCTTGTGTACACGTTTATCTTTGCTGTGTGTACTTGTACCTCTGAGTGGAAGCTGAACTCTTGAGTTCGAGTATCGAAGCATCAGCTGTGACGTTAAAGTCCAAACAGCTCGTTCATTTGACGTGCAAATGAACGAAGGTAACGCCGTTTTCATGTGGATGTGTCACTGAGACACTTTCCACATCCACAGCTCACAAAATGGGAAAACTATAGAAGTATAACAATGAAGAAGTTACTATGTTACGGGTCCCAAGGATGAAGACCTCGATGACAAATATGTTACCTGTAAAAGCAGGTGAAGAGCAGAGTAAGGAAGACACGATGCGTCTCTGCTTTCCTCCACAACGTGTCTGAGTCTGATTTATTTCACACAAATAAATGCTATAAAACACTAAACATGAGCTTTCAATATACTGTTCAGCTGGTTCCTCATTCACATCAATTACATTTACTTATTTCACAACATCAGTGAAATATACTCTTTTTAACTGGTTCAGTTTCTCACGTTCACACTTCTTTCCATAACAGCTACATCCTTTTATCATATCAATAAACACATCACATTGTCTTCTGCAGTGTCTTACTGGCTAAACAGTTCTATTCAATAACAGCATTGGTAAATACATTACATTTGTTCCCTCCAGTAATTTACTGGCAAAATCACTATTTAGTGCATCATGAAACACAGCTTGTTGAATCAACCCATGAATGCCTCTGTTAGCTACACAGAGTTGCTCAGAGTGCTTGTGTTACACTAGCTAATCTACTCAGTCACTTTAACAGAACTATTAACATTCACATCTCACAGAACTGATTTGATTGGAGCATTACAACACGTTTGCACAGAGCATAGGAGCGCACTGACTCTGCTTCACGAGCGCTCCACCTAACGAGCGGGCTCGCGGTGCGGTCGCGCGGGACACTCCTCTGGTTTTCTCCCGTGTTTACATATAAATAACTTTGGCGGACCGCCTTAACTCTCCCATTCACATTAACGTGGGTAACCATGGTGACAATAAACAACATTTTCGGTGCGAGCACCGTGTACCGACCTGTAAAAGCAGGTGAAGAGCAGAGTAAGGAAGACACGATGCGTCTCTGCTTTCCTCCAGAACGTGTCTGAGGAAGCAGCGGAAGGTGGGCTCCACTTACTGCTCCCCGAAACCCCGGAGCAAGCACCAAAGTTCCGCCCTCACTGCTTTCTAACATAAAATGAATCCCTGTTACATGGATTTTCTATCCTCTTAAAGAAACTGAAAATAAATACATATAGCAATGAAAAATGTCCCGTTACATGAGTGTTTTACACAAAATAATATTCATGTGGTCATTCCCTCACAGGGGTGCCACAACTACACTGCTGTTTTGACAGAGACACAGTGTGTTTATCTAACTTGGCTGAAGCCAAAGTTCTCCAGACAAATTCAGTCTGTTTCTGCCAAGTGTGAACTCACTGGATGAGCGCCAGATACACAGAATCAAAAAGGGATAAATTCCTTTTCTTATGTCATGTTCCCGTCACAAACTGGCTCAAGGAGAGGGGAAGCAGGAGTCCACAGATGAAATGTTCCTATAAATAAAGTGGAATTTATTCAAACTTTACCAAAACTTCAACACATCAAATACAAGCAGCTCAGCAGGGAGTGGATGTGTGTTGCATGTGCCAGGTGGATGCAGAGAGAGGCCAGGGCCACGTTCAAACCTGAACACGCTGCACAGTGTTTTCTTCCATTTGTTAGGGATGAATGAAATGCTTCCTTGAAAGGATGTGTGCAGTCACCAGTGGGCGTGGAAGCATGTGCGCCCTCATTTGGTGGGTGTGCAAGAAAAGTCATCCTGTCACACAGCAATGCCTACATAAATCACACCACTCTGCTTAAAATAATAATGTTTAGTGAAGCAGGTGAAGCAAAGGGCTGCTTTTAATAGGCTGGGAGACCCAGGTGTGCTGCTTTAGCTGCTGAGCCTCTTATGACAGAACAGCGGAGAGTGGTAAGAAGGGAGGAGGGGGTCTGGCTGTGTTTGTGAACGATAGATGGTGTAACTCTGGGCATTTCTCTATCAAAGAGACGCTATGCTGTAAGGACATTGAGCTGCTAGCGGTTAGCATGAGACCGTACTATCTACCACGAGAGTTTACACACGTGATTATGATAGCTGTGTATGTCCCGCCCTCTGCTAACGCTGCAGCAGCCTGTGAGGTCCTGCACACTGTAACCAGCAGACTCCAAACACAGCACCCTCAGGCCCTTTTCCTGATCTCTGGGGACTTTAAAGATGATGTAACCATTTAATTATGGTTACATAACTAATTATGTAATTAATTATGCAAAATGCAAAACGCTCAGCTGTGTCTCCAATCAAAGCTCTGTAACTTCAGAGGTGATGTTCATATGTTGACTAATGGTTTTCTTTCATTTTTGATGTACTGCAGAATATTTGTATAAAATCCAGGCCAGGAAAATCTCCTTCATGTGTTTCTGTGTTTTGTCTTCAGCTACGTTGACACAAAGGCCTCTGCTGTGACGCTCACACCTTTGATAAAGTCTGGAGAGTGTCAGCTTCCTGTTTATAGATACAAAAATATGTAATGTTGTGAACTCTGGCCACAGCGGCGCAAGAAAAAGGAGAATTACGGGAAGCACTCACAACAGGTAAAATCAAAATAACAAAGTAAAGTAGGATAAAATAAAAAAAAAACAAAAGAACAACACAATATACTTCCCCGTACTGTTACTGCTAACCTCTGTTAACCTAGTAACTCTTACCTTCTAACTGACAGCTGGTCAATAAACGAGCTCCATAAACGCTCCATATTCACCTTTACATGGAACATAAAGGGAAAAGAAGAAACACAGTGCTGTGTCAGCGTTAGACATATAGATATATCCTTGCTTTTAATACATTTGAAGGTGGGTGGGAGAGGTGCTTCTCCGCGTAGTCTACGGTCTCTTTGGGATCGCTAAAGCTTTTCCTCACATCACCATGGGTCACTAACAGCTTTGCAGGGTATAGCAGTCTGTACCTGACGCCGGTCATCCCACGTAGTCTTCCTCTCATATTTGCAAATGCGGCTCTGCGTTTCCAACAGAGGGAGGGAAATCTGGGAGGATGTTTATTTTAAAAACCCTTATACATCAGGTTCTTGTTCTCTGCAGCTTTCAGCAGAATCTCCTCACCAATGTGGTAGTAGTGCAATCTCAAGATGATGGGCCGAGGAAGATGACTTTGTTTGGGACGCTGGCGATTCGCTCTATGTGCTCGATCGATGAGTGGCTTCTCCTCGAGAGATAGCGCCTCCGCCAACAGGTGTGAACCAACTCAGTCATCTTGGGTCCCTCTGTGCCTTCTGGTATTCCTGCAGTTCTTAAATTATTCCTCCTGGAGTGCCTCAAGAGCTCCACATCTCTCATCTAACTTCTTTACCTCCGCAGACAAACGCTCCACAGTGGCCTGGAGAGTGGCGATGGTGTCAGAGTGGTTCGAGGCACAGTCCTGCAGTTCAGTCAAAGTGTTATCATGCCTGGCCACGTCGCTTTTTATGTCCGAAATTGAGGGCTGGATGCTCTGGTTCAAGGATGATATCTCGCCTCCTATGGTGGTAGAAATCTCTAATATGCAAGTGTCCAGTGCTAGTTAGTTAGTTCTAGTTCTAGTGGTTAGTGGGGCTTTATTTGATGATTCTAGTGTGTGTTACATTGTTGTCATATTGTTGAGTCGCAGAGCTGTACAGTGTTACAGTTTCTGTAGAGTCTGGTATAAGGAACTCAGATCCCTCTGTGAATAATGTTCACTGAAACTGATCTGTAGTTAATGAACTAGTCAGGATTTACACTAGAGAATGTTTCTGCCATTACATGGCCTGTATTTGTAGAGCGCTTTACTCGTCCCTAAGGACCCCAAAGTGCTTTACACATCCAGTCATCCACCCATTCACACACTGGTGATGGCAAGCTTGTAGCCACAGCCACCCTGTGACCACCACCAGTAGGCAACGGGTGAAGTGTCTCGCCCAAGGACACAACGACTGAGACGGTCCAAGCCGGGGCTCGAACCGGCAACCTTCCGATTACAAGACGAGCTGCCAACTCTTGAGCCACGATTGCCCCACATATTGTAGATTTTTGTGACATGTTTCACCCCCTATCTTAAAATGTCTAAATCAAAAGCATCCAATGGTCCTGCATAGTTAAATAAGTCAAGCAGCGAAACAAACATGTTGATCAACTTTCTATTAAAAACAACTATATAATCAGGTGCAACACTTTGACCAGATCTGTAACTGTTTTCAGATCGTCCTGCAAAATAACTCAGAGAATGAAGAGCAAATAAAGCAGAGTCTGCAAGATCTCCTCACAGACTTGGACTTAGAAGAGAATAATAAAAAAACAGCTTTCGTCTCGTCCACCATCTGCATTTCTCAAAAATCCCAAACCAACAAATCAGAAAGGTACTGCGGAGTCTCCATGTCCACCAAAGGTCCTAACGCTGGGAAAATTATGATTGCTGCCTCCTGTCTTAGCAAATGGCATAAATATGTATCTGGTGCGGTGATGACCTATTATCCAAACACAGTCCAGAAAGATTACTTTGATGGAACAATTGAAGTACCTGGAAATATCAGGTGTGAGGCTTTTTGTCTCCGTGATGGTGCCAGAATGAAGCCTTGCAGATCATGTAAGAATTTGTTTGGCTTGAACACAGAAGACCTCAGAGAGTGGCCATATGGTAACTGTGCTGAAGCTGAGAGCCTGAGCAATTTGCTTGAAAATGAGAGAGAAGTTGAAACACATGTGGATGAATACTCAGCTGAAAAGGACAACAGGCAGAGAGCTGAGGATGAGGTTGGTAGGGTTCTTAGAACCGTGTTGCAAAGGATTCGGTTTAACTGGACAGGTGAATTTTACAACCCAGAACAAGAGTGAGATTTCATGAAATCATTTGCATTCATCATTCTGATAAATCAAAGATTCTCTGCTCTGACAGCATCTGTGTGGATTTTCTGTAATCACAGAGACGTGTATAAGCATGTTTACTTTCCATCTCCATGTAATTGTCACATTTAATAATTAAAACTGGCTTCTATGGGTTTTTGTTTGTTTGCTCACATATCTAGTGTTTAATGCAATATGAAGCATTATCAGACAGCATTTATTGGGAAGAATCCCATTTTTATACTGGTCTGTACCCAGGGTACACAGAAAATAAAAACACATGTTTTCTTATTATGATCCCAACTATAATTTACTTAAGCAAAAGCACTACATGTGTAGTTATAATATTTATAGCAGTTACTGTTGAGCTTTAAATTTATCATCTTAAATGTTTATATGCTGATTATATTGCTTTATATAAGAAAGGCCTAACTCTGAGTACACTCTGTGCCAAAAAGTGCTGACAGGAAACTGCATGCTTTTGCAGAAACGTGCTTTTGCAGCTAGAAAGTGAAGCTGATATATATCAGTTTTAATTAGTTTTTACCAACTGCTTGCTAGGGCAATCCCACGAGTTTGGTGTTTTTGTATTGAACATGATTCCAAGTGCTTTCTATAACACATAGCAGAGGTGCCACAACAAAGACTGAGAAGAGGACAGGAAGAGACAGTGAAAGAGATGCACTCCTTCGCCATTCATGTTAAAGCGTTGCATAGCTTTAATTTTAGAGAGTGTTGCATAACTTTAGTCATTTTTCTACCACAGGTGAAGCCAAGAATTGTGAAGCTCTCTTTTGGCCAAATACCAGAATCTGTAAGAAGAAGAAAAAACAAACAATCAAATAGGTCATTATTAAGAGGACAACAATCTCTTGATGATTATCCACAGTGTCTTTGATAACTCTGAGATACAAACTGTCAAGGATATACACATCCCAGCAAACAATAGCTGTGTTTGACTAAAGCGATTAATAACAAGGACAGAGCTACAATCACTACAGTCAAACATAAAGGGCTTAATCCTGAATCCAAGTCTGAGCTGTGATGCCGTTGGTGCTGAAAGCTGCTCAGATCCTGAAGCTGCACGTTTTGTCTCTCTCTAACCAAACCAGCAGCAAAAGAAGACACATTTCGCTTGACATAAACATTGTCATGAATTCCCTCTTACTTTTGCTGGTTTGCTTCCACCACCATTAAAACACACACAGAAAAACAACACAGCACAGCTCTCTGCCTCTCTCAGTGTACTTTAAGAACACCGTTTCCCATCTCAAATCTCTGTTTTTGGCATTATTCGCTTGCTTGTTATGAAGCAGTCTACCGTTGTTTACAGCCATTTTTTTTTAATGACTTCCGACAAGACAGCCTCATTTCTGCTGTTCAATACCAAATTTTATTTATTTTTTTCAAATTAAGTGAAACTGCAAAATGCTCTGCTGTGTCTCTATTAAAACCTCTTATTAAAACCTCTGAATCACTTCAGCAGCATCAGCCAATGTACATTTGTTGAGTCGTGGTTCTCGTCTGCTTTTGTTCTACTGCAGAATAATATTTTTAAGGTTATCTACTGTAAAAAGCTAGGCCAGGAAAATCTGCTTCATGGTTTTGTGTTTTATCCTCAGTTACTTTGACACAAAAGCATCTGCTGTGATGCTCACACCTCTGATGAAGTTTCACAAGTGTCAGTACTGATAAATGATCAGAATTATAATGTTTCTGACTCTCTGAGTAAGAATTAAATGGAATCTAATTGGGACCTTGTGAATTGGAATTGAACAGGTTCTAGAAATCAGTGATGATACTCAGCTCCAATACCCACCTATGATATTAGGCTGACGAACGCTGACTGGGTTTCATTTACCAGCTTTTTATGTTCTTCCTGCAGTTTCCTCCCCACATCACTCATCTTAACTTTTTTCCAGTCCTCCTCAGTCTAAACAGAACACACAACAATACAAAGAAAAGCTCAGGTGATTGATCTCTAACACTAGGCATCCCCAGTCTTATTCTTAGCAGTCTAACTTCTCACCATATCTTTGAAGGCCTCTCCATTGTAGTAGCGCTTGGATGCTGGATACTCTATCGTTTTGTCACATAGTTCCAGGAAACTGGAAGCCACCAGATGCAGCTCCTCTCCGTCATAGCCGTACAGCTTTTTGTCCTCACGCGTCATCAGCACAAGCTCGTCACATGGACATGAGGTGCCCTTTACCACACCAATAACCTGCATTTTTACAATCTCGGGAAGGTAGAATTTTCCCCAGGCGTTAACTTCATCATCATCCCCGTTGTATTTGGTGTTCTCAAGCTCTTCTATCCACAGGTCAGCACCACTTGGCTTCTTCAGGTGAACGCACATGCTTTTGTTTTTGGAAACAAAATCTTTCACCCATTTCAGGTACTTTTCACCTGGAAAGAAGCAGACAAGGAAATATGGATGAATGTAGAAGTGTTGGAAAAGACAAATAGCAAGGTTATCCTACAGCAGTTTGTGAAAATGTTGTATCTTGAAATAAGCAGGCAAAATGAGGATCTCACTTATCTCATATGTTCTGATACCGACTTTCTTCAGTTAAAGGACAAAAAAAGGGAACACTGGAGGCTGACAGAGTGTGCAATGGTGGGAATCATTTTGCAGAACTCACTAAAGTTTGTTTCTCCTGGAACAAGCTTTCTACACTTCGGCAAATGAAAATACTGTGTTAAACTAAAAAAGAGCACCAGACCAAGGTCTACAGTACTAACAGAAAAACATGCCGTTACCTGTTGCCTGTCGACACAGCTGCTGATCTTCCTCACCAAAAAAATGAGGATCCCTGAAAGGAATAGAAAGGTTATGTTAAAATGAATGACTGTCACGGTGATCATGGGAAGCTCCGAAATATCACAACAATAGCTACGAAATCACAAAATGCAGTGTGATGTCTGTAAGCACCAAACATGACATCTCTGCAAATTCATCTTGAAACATGTAGGTACCTCACACGTACAGCTGCAGCCATCTCAGCCATTTATCACTGTGGCTGCCAAGTGGCTGCCACTTCACAAGCACATGGCACAACATAGAAGAGCCACCTCCACAGGACAAGACTCAGCAGTCCATCTGCATCTTAAGGATAAAGGACACTCTTTCGAGGATGCTAATGTTCACATTTTGGGCAGAGAGGACAGATGGTTTGAAAGAGGAGTGAAAGAAGCATCTATGTCCACTGTGAGCGACCATCTTTGAACAGAGGCGGGGTTTACGACACCAACTGTCTGCCATCTATAATCCTGTTTTGAGATCCTTCCCAGACGCCTTAACGCCCACTCACATCCTGGGCCATCTGACCTCAGGAATTCGCATGATAAGGTGGGGCCAGGTTTCACAATGAACTCACCCGAAACTGGCTGATTGGAGCCCACACCCAGTTTCACACCTTGGCTCAGGTGATTAGAGGATCATCAGGGGGTCCTTTTGTCCCTCTGTGGGGGGTCACTCCCACTAGGCTTATATCTGGGACTCTCCACCATTTGACCTTAGAACTGAAGAAGCTTCTCGGATGAAGGTGAAACGTCTTCAAGTAACTTAAAGAAGTCCAGACGCTTTTCTTTGCAAGCTCCTTTGACTACGATGACCTGGATGACTGAGAACCTTCACAGACATAAGGTGAATGTGACAAACAAAGCGCCTTCTTGTTCTCTGTGATAATGTAAAGTTATTAATGAAAAAACAAACGAGTAAAAAACGGACTGGAAACATGTCTTCAATCAAAACTCGACAAAAACAAAGAAACAGCCTCACTTCTCTGCGACGCTCCCTAAAAATGACGTTACATGTTACGTACCAGAGATTTCTATACAGCCCTTTATCAAGCCGAGAGAAAGTGACGCAAAACCAACTAATAACGACTAGCAGAGAGGCTCAGCTGAGTGTAGTTACCTGGTTTGCAGACGCATACAGACGTTTCCTGTCCTCTCGGACGCAGCTGTGATAGAACATGTGGTGCATTACCGCCACCAACTGGCTTGGAGTGAGGACCGGAAATCGCTCATGCCAAATCAAAAAAAAAAAAAACATAAAGAAAGATTAAGTGAAGAGATAAATGAATACATTAAATCAAGAAGAAAAAAACCCACCACCGGACATATACATCCTCATATCCTTCTGTACAAATGAGTTTGTTTTAGAAACTGAAAAAAGCCACAAAACCTTCACATCTAGAAATCCTTTGCAGTAAAACTTGTTTTTTGGCAGGTTCCACAGGTTTTGAATCAGTTTTCTTCTTTATTCCTGATAATTTTGACAATGAAAAAGAACATGTTCTATAGGGCTTTGGAGTTGACGTCACGCCGCAATGCATTGTGGGAGCGCGGCACCATTTTCGAGGTCTACGAATCAAAACAAACACACTGTGTTGGAACGACGATTACAAGATGCTTAAAAGCAGCTCAAAAGAGAACGGACTGTATAGAGACCGATTGCGTCCAGAGGCGAAGCGGCGGTACTTGCAGAAAATAGCGTGCAGTGGAAATGTGGACCCGTATGAAATACGGCCGTGGAGTAGAAACCCTGAAGACGTAGCCTGATATATTTTCGTACCTTATCTGTGGAGTCAGCGCGTACAAGTCGTCATTCAAACAAAGGTAAGTCAGCTCGAGTACTGCGTGTGAAATGCGTTTGATTTCCCTGCAAACATTCACATTAGTGCAGCATAAATTCATTCATGAGGGGAAATTACAGTGAGAACATGTGGAGGCTGTTAGAGGGAGAAGATAGTGAGTTCAGTGCAGGGCTGTGCAGAGAGGTTTAAAGGGGCGGGTGCTCAAAGTTAAAAAGGGGCACATTGAACCAGGCTGAATAACAACAACACACATTCATCAAGAATCTAATATGGGAAGGGCAGGGCTGTGTTGGTCTGAGACTGTAGACATTAAAAAGTCCACAGGAGAGATGGTAGCTGATTAAACAAGTGTCATGAGATAATAACAAAATGCAAAGATTGGTGACAGCGCTTGGAACCATAAGGCAACAAAAAACTATGTATGTAAAAAAAAAAAAAAATAAAAAAATAAAATAAAATAAATATATATATATATATATATATATATACACAGTGGGGCAAAAAAGTATTTAGTCAGCCACCGATTGTGCAAGTTCCCCCACTTAAAATGATGACAGAGGTCAGTAATTTGCACCAGAGGTACACTTCAACTGTGAGAGACAGAATGTGAAAAAAAAATCCATGAATCCACATGGTAGGATTTGTAAAGAATTTATTGGTAAATCAGGGTGGAAAATAAGTATTTGGTCACCTCAAACAAGGAAAATCTCTGGCTCTCACAGACCTGTAACGTCTTCTGTACGAAGCTTTTCTGTCCCCAACTCGTTACCTGTATGAATGGCACCTGTTTGAACTCATCATCTGTATAAAAGACACCTGTCCACAGCCTCAAACAGTCAGACTCCAAACTCCGCCATGGCCAAGACCAAAGAGCTTTCGAAGGACACCAGGAAAAGTATTGTAGACCTGCACCAGACTGGGAAGAGTGAATCTACAATAGGCAAGCAGCTTGGTGTGAAAAAATCAACTGTGGGAGCAATCATCAGAAAATGGAAGACATACAAGACCACTGATAATCTCCCTCGATCTGGGGCTCCACGCAAGATCTCATCCCGTGGGGTCAAAATGATCATGAGAACGGTGAGCAAAGATCCCAGAACCACACGGGGGGACCTGGTGAATGACCTGCAGAGAGCTGGGACCAAAGTAACAAAGGTCACCATCAGTAACACACTACAACGGCAGGGAATCAAATCCCGCAGTGCCAGACGTGTTCCGCTGCTGAAGCCAGTGCATGTCCAGGCCCGTCTGAAGTTTGCCAGAGAGCACATGGATGATACAGCAGAGGATTGGGAGAATGTCATGTGGTCAGATGAAACCAAAGTAGAACTCTTTGGTATAAACTCAACTCGTCGTGTTTGGAGGAAGAAGAATACTGAGTTGCATCCCAAGAACACCATACCTACTGTGAAGCATGGGGGTGGAAACATCATGCTATGGGGCTGTTTTTCTGCCAAGGGGACAGGACGACTGATCCGTGTTAAGGACAGAATGAATGGGGCCATGTATCGTGAGATTTTGAGCCAAAACCTCCTTCCATCAGTGAGAACTTTGAAGATGAAACGAGGCTGGGTCTTCCAACATGACAATGACCCAAAACACACCGCCCGGGCAACAAAGGAGTGGCTCCGTAAGAAGCATTTGAAAGTCCTGGAGTGGCCTAGCCAGTCTCCAGACCTCAACCCCATAGAAAATCTGTGGCGGGAGTTGAAAGTCCGTGTTGCTCGGCGACAGCCCCAAAACATCACTGCTCTCGAGAAGATCTGCATGGAGGAATGGGCCAAAATACCAGCTACTGTGTGTGCAAACCTGGTAAAGACCTATAGTAAACGTTTGACCTCTGTTATTGCCAGCAAAGGTTATGTTACAAAGTACTGAGTTGTATTTTTGTTATTGACCAAATACTTATTTTCCACCCTGATTTACGAATAAATTCTTTACAAATCCTACCATGTGGATTCATGGATTTATTTTTTTTTTCACATTCTGTCTCTCACAGTTGACGTGTACCTCTGGTGCAAATTACTGACCTCTGTGCAAGTTCCCCCACCTAAAATGATGACAATCGGTGGCTGACTAAATACTTTTTTGCCCCACTGTATATATCAGCAATCAATCAGAAAATCATTGGTTCATATTACAATTAAATATGAACAGGCTCCTTAGATGTAAGCAGTTCAGATCTGATGTCATTTACATTCTTCACACAGCACATTCGTCCAGGCTGACAGGTAAACATAGAACTAATCTCAGGTAACATGACTCATAGTAGAGATCCAGTAAGAAAGATTGCAGGCTCTAATATTATTACCACACAATCCAAGGACACACCAACAGCTCAGATTTGTAGAACTATTTAAACAAATGTCTTCTGAATATTCAATTCAGGTTCACAGTGGGGGGGGGGGGGGGGGGGGTTTCGTGGAATTTTTTAAATAAAGTCTGCAACACAGAAAGAGCTGTGATCAAGCTATTTATTACTGCGCCAACACACATCAAACATCACAGTTCAGTCATGTCAGCGCTGCCACAGAGGTCGTGCTCCTCCTCCTTTACGCCTTCCAAGGAAGAGGGAGGAAGTTACAAACTGATCCTACCACACTTCACGTGTCTCGCTATGAAACCTAACGCATCAATGGTTGTGCTGTTTTGTGCCCTTGGCCTTATCAGCACCTGTAAAGGGAGTTGTTTTCTCAAACTGCTGAAGTAAGTTCATCTAGTTTTAGCAACTTTCACTGAACAGTAACAGTGTCACAACTAAGCATATGCATAAGCACTTAAACACTTTAAATGAGAATAACAGAACATTTCTATTACAGAGGCTGGAACCTGTCCCAGTAGTAGGTAGAGCACACCTGGACAGGTCACCAGTCTGTCAGAGGACTAACACAGAGACAGACATCAGAGTAACAAATCTATTTAAAATTAATGTAAGTTTGCTGCAGCTGTATGTATGAACATGTGTTTCTGTGCTCACAGTCCACCTCTCAGGAACCTGCAGTTCACTTTTAGTCTACTTTAAACAGACCTCACAAAAGGCTGATGTGGCTGGATCAGTAGTCTGATTTGAGTACGATACCTTTGGCCAGGGATTCATCTGGTGCATCGCTTCACTGCAGTCTTACGTATTTTCCCCACACCTGAATAAAAAAATACTGATATATACAAATAACAGCTTCAGCTGATGCAGCCTGACTCAATCCTAGATGTTCAGCACACAGAGACACAGAGGTGCCGTTTAAAGTTTAGTGTTAACCTGAGTCACTGATCATTTGCAGTATTACAGAGTCTGGCAGTCTTTGCATGATGTCCACGTCACTGTAAGTTTCTAGCTGACTTCACTGCAATTTCAATTTCAATTTCTGCTGTTCACAAACGCTGTCCATCTAATCTGACTGAGCTGGAGCTGTTTTGCAAAGAAGAATGGGCAAAGATTTCAGTCTGTAGATGTGCAAAGCTGGCAGAGACAGACCCTAAAAGACTGGCAGCTGGAACTGCAGCAAAAGGTGGTTCTACAAAGTGTTGACTCAGGGGGCTGAATAATTACGCACACCCCACTTTGCAGTTATTTATTTGTAAAAAATGTTTGGAATCATGTATGATTTTCGTTCCACTTCTCACGTGTGCACCACTTTGTGTTGGTCTTTCACCTGGAAGTCCAATAACATTGATTCATGTTTGTGGCTGTAATGTGACAAAATGTGGGAAAGTTCAAGGGGGCCGAATACTTTTGAAAGCCACTGTATATGTAGACACAGGACTACAAGTAGAAGATCAGACATGAAAGTGGAGATAACACAGAAGACCTGCAGCAAAGGTCAGAGGTCAGACTGGGCCCTGGATTCAACAATGAGCCAATGATCATCAAGCAGTGACTAAAGCAGAGCCCTGACGTTCTGACATTCATCACACAGTCAGAACAAATGTCTGCTGATGACTTCATCTCATGAAACGACTGATAGATGTCAGTTCATTGATCAGCTGAGCTGCTGATCTTCATCGTCACAGAAACATTCAGCTTGTTTCAATCAGTAAATAACTCCCACTACTCCCAGTTTGAACTGTTCCCACTCAAAATGCTGTGAGAACAATGATCAGCCGGTCGTCACGGCAAAGCTACGAGAGCGTCTCTCAGCATGGGCCCGAAAAAAGTTCTGTCAGCCGAGGAAGGAGACGATATTAAGAAGTCGCTGGAGTTTATGACAGAGGAGATTTCTACTGTCAAACTGCAGCAGAAAGCCATCCTGGACCTGGTCGAGGAAGTTAAGGCTCTCCGCATCCAGAACGCCGAGAAGGATCGGCGGCTGGCGTACCTGGAGAACAGAGTGGCGGATTTGGAGCAGTACACCCGGATGAACGATGTTATCATCACGGGGCTTCGCATCAAACCCCGGTCATACGCCCGGGCGGTCGCCACTGACAATGTAGGAGGGCCAGGAGAGGAAGATGTCAACTCCACGGAGCATCAAGTGGTTACCTTTCTACGGTCCAAAGGTGTGGAAGTGGATTATAACAACATTGAGGCTTGCCACCCTCTACCCCGAAAAAATGACAGTGACAAACCAGCCATCATTGTGAGATTTGCAAACAGAAAACAGAAAACAGCACTGTTAAAACAAGGAAGGAAACTGAAAGGATCCGATGTCTTCATGAACGAACATTTGATAAAAAGAAATGCGGACATTGCCAGGAAAGCACGTTACTTGAAGAAACAGGGAAAAATTCAAAATACATGGACCACCAACTGCAAAGTATTCATTAAACTCAATGGAACACCGGAACAAGCCAAAGTGTTGGTCATCAGAAATATGGAAGAGCTGGACAAATACTGAGGTCAACTTACTCTGGAGGTATGAATACACATGTGACGTGACACACAACACAACACATGGCACAGTCCAAAAGAACTTCATCTGCATCCGGCAACAATATCAACATGACTCATTGGAATTCTCTTTATGATAATCTGGAACTGAGAACATTTCGATACACAGACCATAATGTTCTAGACTTAGAAAAGGATATAGACCCGGAAAATAATTTCTTCTACAACATCAGCTGTAACTGCTGCTACTTCACTGATGAACAGTTTAAGCACACCATCAACACGGAAAATAAATTATCAATAATCCATTTTAATAGCAGAAGTCTGTATGCCAACTTCAACAATATAAAGGAATATCTAAATGAGTTGACAAATCCATTTGGAATTATTGCCATTTCTGAAACATGGATCAATGCGGAGAAAGGAATGGACTTTGGACTGGAGGGATATGAAGTGAATTTTGTAAATAGAAGGAACAAGAGTGGAGGGGGAGTAGCTGTGTATGTGGATAAAAACCTAAATTACAAGGTGGTAGAAAGTATGACAACTGTAATTGATAATTTACTAGAATGTATAACAATTGAAATTTATAAGGAAAAAGAAAAAAATGTAATAATTAGCTGTATATATAGAACACCTGGCTCTAGTATTCAAGTATTTAATGACTTCATAGAGGAAATATTCTCTAAAACAAATCAAAAAGTTATGTTTATCTGTGGTGATTTTAATATTGACCTGTTGAATCCAAAAAAGCATAAAATGACCGACGAATTCCTAAACACTATGTACAGTTTGAGTTTACATCCTAAAATAACCAGGCCTAGCAGAATTACACCACATTGTGCCACCTTACTTGACAATATTTTCACTAACAATATGGAAAACAACATTGTGAGCGGAATATTAATTAATGACATCAGTGATCACCTACCAGTTTTTGCAGTTTATGACACTAATTATAAGAAAAATCAGCATGAAGAACAACTGAGATACAGACGTGTAAGGACAGAAGAAACTATGACTGCATTTAAGAACGATCTATTAAATCAGGACTGGGACAAGGTGTACAAAGAAGCTGATATTGATATTGCATATGGCATATTTTTAAGAATATTCATGGAGTTGTACGATAAAAACTGTCCAACAATAAAATACAACAGAAAGCACAAATATTCAGATAGACCATGGCTCACTAAGGGTTTACAAAATGCATGTAAAAAGAAAAATACACTCTATAGGGAATACCTAAAACAAAGAACAAAAGATGCTGAAAATAAATATAAAAAATACAAAAATAAGTTGACCAATATTATACGTGTATGTAGAAAGGAGTATTATAGTAAAATATTGAACAACAATAAACATAATATGAAGGGAATATGGGATGTTTTAAACGGTATCATTAAAAATAATTCTGGACAACAAAGTTATCCACAATACTTTATCGATAATGGCAATATTATGGAAAACACTGCTGATAAGGTCAACAGCTTTAATCATTATTTTGTAAATATTGGACCAAAACTGGCAGAACAAATTCCTGAGTCACTGCCATCAGTAGACTGTAGTGAAAACCTGATTGATAGGAACCCTAACTCAATGTTCCTCACATCAGTGGAGGAAAAAGAAATAATTGACATTGTACACATGTGTAAATATAAAACATCCACTGATTGTAATGATATTGACATGAAAATCGTCAAGAAGGTCATTGAAGGAATTGTAGGACCTCTAACATATATTTGCAACGTATCATTTCAGACGGGAAAAGTGCCAAACAAAATGAAAATAGCTAAAGTTGTGCCGCTGTATAAAACCGGGGATAGACGCCACTTCACAAATTACAGGCCTGTTTCTTTACTACCACAATTCTCCAAAATCCTAGAAAACCTGTTTAATAAACGATTAGACAAATTCTTAGATAAATATAAATTACTCTCTGACAGTCAATATGGATTCAGATCAAAAAGATCAACATCTCTGGCATTAATCGAATCAATTGAGGAGATTACGAATGCTATAGATCAGAAACAGTATGCAGCTGGAGTATTTCTGGATCTCAAGAAAGCATTCGACACAATCAATCATGACATATTAATTAATAAACTGGAACGGTATGGGATTAGGGGGGTTGTACTGCAATGGGTGAAAAATTATTTAAGTGACCGGAAACAATTTGTGAAGCTGGGTGTCCATTCCTCATCATGCTTGGACATTGCTTGTGGTGTTCCACAAGGCTCTGTACTGGGTCCAAAATTATTTATTATTTATATAAATGATATTTGTAATGTAATTTGTATATAATTAAAATTAGTATTATTTGCAGATGACACAAATATTTTTTGTTCTGGGGGGAATCTAAAGGAGCTGCTGGATACAATTACTTCAGAAATGTGCAAAATTAAAAAATGGTTTAACAGGAACAAACTATCGCTAAATCTAAGTAAAACTAAAATTATCTTATTTGGGAATTCCCTTAGAAATGCACAAGTGCAGATTCATGTAGATGGTGTGGAAATTGAAAGAGTACTTGAACATAAGTTTCTTGGTGTGATTATAGATGATAAATTAAACTGGAAGTCTCATATAAATCATATACATAACAAAATTTCAAGAAGTGTCTCAATCTTGAGTAAAGTAAAACACATTCTGGACCACAAATCACTCCACATTCTCTATTGTTCCCTGATTGCACCGTATTTGAATTACTGTGCAGAGGTTTGGGGCAATACTTACAAATGTTCGCTATCATCAATCTTTATATTACAAAAAAGGGCCATAAGGATAATCCATAAAACTGGTTACAGAGATCATACAAATCCACTATTCTTAAAATCAAAAATTCTAAAATTCACAGATCTGGTTCATTTTCTCACAGCACAAATTATATATAAAGCAATAAATAACCTGCTTCCTGACAATATTCTAAAAATGTTTTCTAAAAGGGAACGGGGATACAATTTGAGGGGGGAATTAAATTTAAAACATCCTCGTATCCGTACAACATTAAAAAGTTTTTGCATCTCTGTGTGTGGAGTGAAGATAAGTAAAGATATGAAGCAATGTCCAAGCATGGCGCAGTTTAAAAAGCGGTTTAAGGATATGGTTTTTACAGGGTACAGGGAAAAGGTAGAGATTTGATAGGGTGTTCTTGTCTAATATTTTCATGTGTGTGCGCATGCACGGGTTTGTTGGTATGGGTATATATGTATGTGTATATGTATGTATGTATATATATATATGTGTATGTGTATATGTATATATATATATATATATATATATATATATATATATATATTAAATATATATAAAATTGTAGGTTGTGTATCCTTCAGGTGTTAATGGGGTTATTGAAAATGTGTATATGTGCGTATGTGTGTATATACGTAGGTATGGATAGATAGAAACATATATGTGTATATATTAAAAAAAAAAAAAAAAAAAATTACACATAACATATAATGTAATTACAAGGAGGTATTTCTGTAGTCTATTGATACTAGATAGTGGAAAAGGGGTGGGATTAAATAAGCTTATGCTTCTTCCTGCTCCTTTTTGAACATGGACGTTATTTGGAGTTGTGGTTGCTCGTTTTCCTTTTGTTTGCTTTGTTCATTTGTCTCTTTTAATTCTATTTTTTTTTTATACTTTTTCAACATGTTCAAAATAAAGATTCAATCAATCAATCAATTGTAGAACTTCACAAACATCACGTGTTGTTTTCCACATGTAAGATCAGCAAACACACAGAAACTTCCTGTTGCCACACACGGCCTCTAAAATCTCTTCCACGCTTTCTGTCTGAAGTCCACTCTCTGTGTCGGATCCACAGGAAACAACAAGATCTTATTAACATGGTTTTCAATGTGTCTCCTTCCAAAAAGTCCAACCAATGAACAAATGTGTGTATTTGTGGAGGCCGAACAAAAGCATGACACATTTCTCTGTTTCTATAAACTGGAGTCAAACACAAACATGAAGAGTTTCACTGACAGACTCCAAAATGCCCCCACAGTGGATCAAAGGGAAATCCTACAGTGTGGCCAGAGACTCTTAATGGCTCCAACATCAACACATCCACAATGTTGGATCCAGTTCTGCCTCACAGAGTTACTAAGACACACCCTCTGCAGCATCACAACAGCTCCACCTGCTTCACCTGCCTCCTCAGCATCTGTACACCTGAAGAGAAAAGAAAGGCTCCAACAGCTCAAATCTACAAAGGATTCATGAAGTTTCATCCAACAATAACATGTTTGCCTTCCACAGTGTGCTGTTAGACACCACTGTACCTCTGCCATTTCAAAAAGAGCAGCTTGGGAACATTTTGGCTCCAAACACTTTGTGTTTAAGTTCTTTGTTTTCTTTGTGAAGCCGACAACATCTGGAGCTTTGTGACTCATAGAAACATCATTTTGTTCTTTAGATGACAGCAGATTGGGACTGAATAATCAATCACTATCAAACCAATAAAGACAAACATGCTGATTTTACAGGAACTTTGTTGGAGAAGCTGCAAAGACATGAAACTGGTGGAGATCCCAAACCAGTTGATAGTGCTGGTTATTCCAAATAAAGCTGTTTCCCTTTGAGATGAAATGACTTTGTGTCCTGATATATAATAAAGATGTTGTTGTTTTTGAGCCCCTGTATTAAAAGTAGTTTAAAGTCAGCTTGAGTTTGATGTCTTTATGTCAAAGCTGCTCATGATGTTGAGCTGCTGATGGAATAAAAACAATATAAAAGCATGTAGTCCAGACTTAAATGTAGCCTGTTGTTAGCTGAGGTCCACACACAGTGTTTGACAGTGTAAAGTGTGTGAAAGGGCTGCTGGTGGAGCTCACTAGGATGAGCAGGTGACCACGAGGTGGAGAGCAGCTGGCCTGGCTTTGACCCGGGCCACGCCCCCTTTCTCTCTGCTTTGCTGTCACTTATCTTCACTGCTCTGTCCAATAAAGCTGAAAAAGGCCCCGAATCAAAGAAATCTGCTGCAGCCTCTGAAACGTCTTCTGTTTCCTTCCCGACGGCTTTTTCACCGTCAGCCCATCAGACAGTCCAGCAGCATTTATGATGATGTCATGATGTTGAAGAGGCTGCTACGGTGGCCTCCCATGACCCCCAGCCTCATCACAGCTGAGATGCAGACATTTGAAAACATTCAGTAGACAACTGAATAACAGTCCAACACAACAGTCTGTGTGCAGACACACACTGACCTTTCATAGAGTCAAACACAGCTGGTTGAGTCATTTCTCTGTGAGTCTAAACACAGCACATACAGAGAAATGTAGACAGGATGTGCAGCCAGTGCAGTAAATGGTCTCAATATCAGCTCTTTAGAAAATGATCCTGATGAACATGAAACTAACATCCAATGAGAAACAGCTTCCTTGTTTCATGTCCAATAACAATAAATGCAGAGCTAATAAAGAGCTGTTCTATTGTAAAATGCTGAGATGATTATTAGACAGAACCCAGCGGCTCACCAAAGCCTGCATTGAAAATCTATATGAAAGTCATCTATGCTCATATATGGCAAAATCCTGTAACTGTCACTGTGTTTTTCATCTGTGCTCTTGTTGGTTGGACAAGTTTGTAAATGACAAAGAGCTCAGTGAACTTTGCATCCATCAGATCCTGTTAGATGTTTGTTTTTCCTTCACAGCTTTGTGATGAAGGCTGAAGAACAGAGATATGAACTATTGTCAACATGAATCCTGATGCATGACTTGGGCAGAGACCCACCAAAGCAACACTCAGCTCACCTCATTCCAGGCGCTTGTCTGCTGGAGACCATGAGCCTTGTTAGTCACACATCAGCACCGTGGTAGGAAACAGCCTCCATCATTTCATTAGATCTGAATTTGGACTGTTTCCCTCTGGATGAACCAAGTCTGTCAAATCTATTGATCCAACACAAACAAACACATTGGCTCACAGTCAGATTGGCTTTGTATGGATTGTGTAACAGGGGGCTGGGAAAGGATGCTGAAAGCTGAATATAACACAGAACAATAACAGGACATATAATAATGTAGAAACATGATCTTCAACAGGCACACTTCTGTTATTCATGATCACAAACACAAAGAACTTGTGCAGCCCTGATATCAGCCCTAATATATGAGTGTGTTTGCCCAAAGACTGAAACAGCATCAACATGACAGCTGTAAGAAATCTTCTCTCAGCCTTGTTTGGCAGAAGATCCCTGCAACAAAGATTGTAGCTGAAAGATGACGTGTGTAAAGTTTGCTCTGTGGGAGGGTCGAGGCTGTTTTTAGACCTTTGATAGTTTCCAATCCAGTTCTGACAGACAGGAATAAAAACAACATCATTAAGATCAGATCATGGAGCTGTTTGCTGCCTTGTTTCTATCTTCACATTACAAGACTTTACTACAATAAAGATGCTGACATGTATCTGTAGCAACAACATCATTGAATCTGTAACAACTGGAGCCAAACCAGTGGCTCTGCTGGGATCACTGGTGAGCCAACACTTCCTTGTTGATGCAGATTTCAGGGCTTCCTTTTGCTCCTCCGTTATAACTGTTCTCTCTTCTCAACACATGATGACACAAAGGAATCAGCAGTGACAAAGATGATGCTGAAGAGAAGCACACACTTCACACATATAACAGAGCAGTGCAGTTACACACACCTCTGCTCGACATCAGGCCTCAAACAAAGACACAAAACACTAACTTGACTCTAAACAGAAGAAACGAGCAGCTGTTTCTGTTCTGTGCTTATTTATATTTGACACACATGCTTCTCTTTGTGCAAACACACATCGCACTATAAGGGTAACCTCGCACACAATGATTGGACAGCACAGTGATGATGCTGGGAGATCCTATACGCAGCAACACAGAAACACTGAGAACTTTAAACAATGATGGAAAGTGTTATAAATGACTTGTTGGCCTCTGATCTGTCACAAACAGCTGAAACGTGTCTCTCATGAGTCACATGAAGGTTTTTGACAGAAAGGACAAAAAGTAGCTGCAGTCAGTTTGTGTCATTTTTAGATTTATTCATCTGGGAGAAAAATCTGAGGGACATTAAAATGTGTTTTCAACAGAGACAAGAACATGAATATAACAGAACAGGTAAATGAACATGTTTCAAGTAAACAGCTGGACTGATCAGGTCCAAACACAGAGTGATAAACTTGTCAAACAGCTGTCATATCTTTATATAGAAGCTCTTTATAAATGCTGCTCACTGCAGTCTGTTTACTAATAATGTCAAAGTGTTAGAAACACAGAAACATCAGAATGGTCTTTGTTCACAGAAACCTGTCTGGGATCCTTTGTTGTTCTTTTGATGCAGAGTTACATTATAAATATAAAGAGTTATTTCAGAGTCTCATCAGTTTTCCTGCATGTCTTTATTTAACACATCAGCAGGGCTGAAGCTCTCATGTTAAACACACACTGATCTATGGACACGTTCATGTGTTTCTAACAGAACCAGGCTGTTATCAGCCTGCACTAACATTATGTCACACACACTGAATGTAACAGTGACAGTTTACATCATCACACAATCAGCTGTGATTGTTTCACTGTCATCAAACGAGTCAACAGGAAGTAGAATCAATAGAAACCAATCATTTACTGACAGCATGTCTGATGGAAATAAGTGCAGATTATGTATGAAGTCTAACTGCACACAGTAACTGTGTTACAATAAGGACTTAACAGCGCCCTCTGCTGGAGTGTTTCAGTACTGCGTTAACTAGAATACACCACCTCCTCCTCACACCACCTGCTACAGCTCTACTCTTCTATGACTACAGTCATCCACAGCACTGATGTGAGGTCACATGGTTCATATGTAAGGAGCACAGCTGACCTCAGGTCAGTTTAATGACTGTGAGCAGCAGCTGTGTTATTGTCACTGTGACAGGGAGACACTCTCAGACACAGCGCTCATGTCAGCTTGTTCTCATGCAGGAGGATCAGGAGCTCCATGTTTGTCTTTCTGTTTGAATCATGATGTGTTTGTGCCATCAGAGTCTGTCATGAGTACTCAGGGTTTCACAGCAGCTCTTCTGGATGCTGACGAGGACTCCAACCTCATGTTTCACCTCTCTGAGCTTCTGATGTCTGTGAACACTCGTGTTTCTTCTCTGGGCTCATCTGGACAAAAACACCTTTCTGTGTTTGGCTGCAGCCTCATTCTGACTGACAGGAAGTGTGTTATCCATGAGCTGCACTTCTGTGAGGAAGTTTCCTGCTGTGTTTCCTGTCTGTGGACAAACACGAGTGTTCCAGCTGAGGACTTGGTTCCTTCCACCTGTCCATACAGGACATCACGCTGTCTGCAGCTCTGTAAATGCAGCTCCAGGTCCTTCCACGTGCTGCTCTGTATTTGTGCAGTTTGTAGTGTGTCCTGGGAAACGTAGCACACATGGTGTTCTTCTGCTGTTTCCTCCTTTCACTGAGTGTGAAACACTGACGCTGTGCTGTTGTTCACAGAGGGGAGCTGATTCTAGCTGCAGCTGGACTCTGTCATCTAACTGAATGTGTTGGTGCTGATCACGGGGCTCTGAGGGGGGAGCAGCAGGAGGACTCTGGATGCTGACGTCAGTGTATCTGTGGAAGCTCCCACAGCGTGTCTGTCATTCAATATTGTGCTGTATATTGTATCTATGCAAAGATGAACAGACTGTGTGTTCACTGGTCTCTGTGCTGCAGCTCTGATGTCATCATCACTCCCTCCTCCACCCTCAGCAGTCCCAGCATGCTGCTGTGGTGCACCCCACCCTCACTCTACACCTGAGCCACAGACCACACCCTCCACCTCAATATACACCACAGTTTTCTCTGCTGTGGAAATGAGATCAGGAGGAAATCATCATTATTATTATTTAATAAACGCTCACATTAATGTGGGCTTATTTGTTTCATATTAGAAACATTAGTTGAGTGTTTTTAGTATAAAATGGTCAAAGTCCCTCTTTTTGCTCCTCCCCTCACCTGTGGATGGACGCTGCTGTTACCGTGGTGACAGCTTGGATGTGTTTCAGTCCTGCCTGGTTATCACTGCAGGAATCTTTCACATTTATTACAGGTAATAACTCTGATTTTTCTGTGTATTATGAACCAAATGTATCCTGATACACACAGAGATGGATGAGCAGAGGGTTTTTTTGCAGTTTATGTCGTTACTATGGACTTAATGCATACATATTATTAAAATTAGGGCTATAACAGTTGTATTGATGTATAGCAACTTGAAATGCTCCCACAAATGGCTCCACAGCATGTAAAAATATAACAAAAGCTCTGGCGGACTTGGTTCTGTGGTCAGTCTTAAAGGGTGAAGTTAAACTCTGTAATCTTCACTGTGTCACAGAGTTCAGTGAGTCCCGTTATTCACAGTATCAATCAGATCATCAGAGAACAGCTGATCAGCAATCAGTGGTGCCAACAGCGCCTCCTGTGGTGAGAGGATGCAATAATGCAATGTAGCATTTTTCCACTCAACACTTGCAGTCATGGAAACTGTCTGTTGGATCTGTGTGACGTTGCTTTCTTGGTTAGAGTTCCTCACAAATGTCCAGATGATTCTTCTAATGAGGCGTCGACCATGTTTGCAGCTCTTTGGAAGAAAACGTCGCCCTTTGCCATCCTTACTTTTCTTTGACTTCTTCAAATGCAGCTGAACTCCAGCTGGTATTTTCTTGGACTTTGCAGCTGTTTCTGGTCATCAGTTCATTCCTGCAAACCTCTGAAGCTGAACAACAATGATGCTGCATTGCTGGCTGATCCCAAAAGGTTGATTCTGTTCATCTGGACGTTTTCAGAAACGTTTGCTCACTGATCAGGTGACTTCTTCAGTCTCAGCTGACTGCAGCTTTACAAGCTTACAAACAGCACATTTGCACAATGACTGAAAGCAGCAGCACCTGATATATATGATACTAATATAATACATATACATATATAATCCATACTAATGATGAAGGAACTGAGCTCACAGTCCATTGTTCATTCAGTGAACTACTCAGTTTATTTTGGGCCTCAGAAATGCTCACTCTGTTTGTACATCACTGTCAGCAATAGACTCATTCTGCTGTGTGGACAGGAACACATGTGACATCACTTCCTGTTTGTTTGTGACTGAAGAAGTTTACAAGGAATCATTTAGAAGAGTTTCAAACATCAACTGATTGAATCCATGAATCTGAAAACGTGTTTGTGAGTGAAAGAGACAGACATGTACAGACTGAACTATCTGTTCAACAGTCAGAGTGTTTCTGTAACAGGAGACACTCTTTACACTCCACTCAGCACAGGGACACTGAGGAACCAGGAGACCAGACTCTAAACCCAGGATAAAGAGTTTGAGTGAATGTGGTGTTGAAGGTGTGGAAGTGGATCAGAGTGTCAGAGGAGACTCTGTAGAAGGACAGAGTGCCAGCAGGACAGTCCACATACACTGCTGCTCTGTTAGAGACAGAGGAGGAGGAGGAGGAGGAGGAGGAGGAAGAGGAGGAGGAGATGGGTGTTTTTATTTTATTGTGCCAGACAGAATCAGGACCATCATCAGAGCAGCTCAGACTCCAGGACTGATCATTGTATCCAAACAAACAGTCATCACTGCCTCCTTTCCTTCTGATGCTTCTGTAACTCACTGATATATAAACGCTTCCTCTCCACTCGACCTCCCAGTAACAGCGACCAGTCAGACCATTTCTACACAGCAGCTGTTCCCAAACATCAAATCTGTCTGGATGATCAGGATATGACTGAACCTCCTCCACACAATGTGCCTCAATGTTATTGATATTATTATTATCATTAATATATAATAATAAAACCTTTATAATAAAACCACTAAAAACCTTTATTCTAGCGCAACTTGTAAACGAACTTGACTTTCAAAATAAAAGCACAAAGCACCAAAACGTTGACTACAAAAAACAAACAGTAATGTACAGCTTAAACAATTTACAATCATGACATAGATCTTGACAAGATAAAGAAATAATCGAAATTATATACAATGTCATCATGCCAACAGTTACAACATCGATGGAGGATCTGTGTAAGCGCTGAGGATCGTCCTGATGGACAGAACAGAAGGAGAGTGAGACAAGTGAAGATATACTAAACAACACTGTGACATGAACTGAGCCACACACAGTTTGATTCAGAGGTGATTGACACATTATTTGACCACAAGTGTCTGTGAAGGTTCTCAGTCATCCAGGTCATCGTAGTCAAAGGAGCCTCTTTGCTGACTTTAAAGTCAGCAAAGAGGCACAGAAAAGAAGACCAGACACCAGCGAGGGAGGATAAGAAAGACAGACGCAACAACATTGTCATCCCCTATGTAGCCGGTGTATCAGAAAAACTCAGGAGAGTTTTCTCCAAGGATGACATCCCGGTGTATTTCAGACCCAGCAACACGCTCAGACAAAAACTGGTTCACCCGAAAGACAAAACGCCAAAACACAGACTTAACAATGTGGTGTATTCTGTACAGTGCAGCGAGGAATGCCCAGACCTCTACATTGGAGAGACAAAACAGCCACTTCACAAGCGCATGGCACAATACAGAAGAGCCACCTCCACAGGACAAGACTCAGCAGTCCATCTGCATCTTAAGGATAAAGGACACTCTTTCGAGGATGCCAATGTTCACATTTTGGGCAGAGAGGACAGATGGTTTGAAAGAGGAGTGAAAGAAGCCATCTATGTCCACTGTGAGCGACCATCATTGAACAGAGGCGGGGTTTACGACACCAACTCTCTGCCATCTATAATCCAGTTTTGAGATCCCTTCCCAGACGCCTTAACGCCCACTCACACCCTGGGCCATCTGATCTCAGGAATTCGCATGATAAGGTGGGGCCAGGTTTCACAATGAACCCACCCGAAACTCTGGCTGATTGGGACCCACACCCAGTTTCACACCTTGGCTCAGGCGATTAGAGGATCATCAGGGGGTCCTTTGTCCCTCTGTGGGGGGATACTCCCACTAGGTTTAAATCTGGGACTCTCCACCATTTGACCTTAGAACTGAAGAAGCTTCTCGGATGAGAGGTGAAACGTCTTCAAGCAACTTAAAGAAGTCCAGACGCTTTTCTTTGCAAGCTCCTTTGACATTTGACCACGAGCAATCTTTTCTGGTTTGACGCCGTCTTTGTAGCCAGAAACCAGCTCTCTCCTCGGCTTCCTCCACTACACGCTTCCCCCACGCCAGTCTCCTCCGTCACTATAAAGGGGAGAGTCATGAGCTCCATCACCCTCACCTGTGCCGTCCAACGTCCCGCCACCAGCCTCCACTGCAGCAGGCCAGAGACCACACCCCTGCCACAATAAGTAAAAGTATATCCTTGCTGTACCCTTAATGCTAAATGTGCTAAATTAACCGCTGCCTTTGCCCCTTTGGGATTATTCTTATGTCACTGGGATGTTGACCTTTGACCTTCACATTAGAGAGATGGGCAGACATAATTAGTGTATGAATTTTAAAGTAACAGGTAATAAAGAGAGTGTAGCAAATGTAGTCAGGTTTATTACTCTGTATCACACATGAGTGCCCGAGGGAGGCGGGGCTGACTGGGGAGACACAGGAAACAGAGAGACAGGGCTGACTCGACATGAAACGATGAAACGTGGGACACGGGAACAGAAACTAAACACAGGCTGAAATGAACACTGAGGGAGGGAGAACTAAGATTACTGAGAGCCTGATAAATAAGAAGAACAAAAACCAAGAAAAACAAGAGTCAAAGAAAACCAAAAACACAAAGCATTGGGCCAGGACCCACTGCTGTGACATTTATATGTGATAAAAACATTAAAAACTGCTCAGATGTTGAACTCTTTCTACGTATACTTTAGGTTCAGCTCTCCAGCCTGGCATTTGGTTAAGCATGATTCAAACATTTGATTTTGTTTAACTGGTTTTAATTATAGTTACTTTTTGTGAACATTTGTTGCAGCATTTAAAAATACATCATTTATTTTCAAACTTTTATTTGATTTAGAGCATCATATTTGACCAACGTAAATGTTTTAATTTCATATAAAATAACTGAAACAGTGAACTAAATATCTGAAATCTTTCCTTCCTTAAAAGTTATAATCCTACTTAAGTTATAGTGCAAACGCTTAAGCAACAAATATACTTGATGCTAATTAATTAATATTTCCCTTTGATGTTGCAACTATGCGGTCACTTCTGTCTTTAAACAAAATAATATTTTCCAATGTTAAGATTCAAGAATTGAGAAAGGGTACAAGAGGTGATCGAAAAATAACCACACTGGTCCGGCCGGGTGAAGTCAAACGAAGATTTTAATTCACATGTGGGAAGATCACTGAACACAGCAATTGATCTTCGACTTACTAAAGCACAAACAATTATTTTATAACATCAGGGTTTATTTACTGACGCCCCTTCATGCGTCACAGATACATTTTATACATAGATCAGATCAACATCATCATGACTTTTCACCTAGAAAATCATCTTCTATTTTCATGGCTAGCCCTTCCTGTCTACCTTTCAGTTCTTGTCTTGTTCCTCTTTCTTGCCGAGACACCAAGAAACGGTTCCTCTTTTACCAAGACAATTTTGCAGTTACAGCCAAACATAACTAACCTCTCCTCTAAATAAATCTAATTTAAAGTGTGTGTGTGTGTGTGTGTGTGTGTGTGTGTTGACCTCACATGCTCTTTGTGTCACCTCTTCACCTACTGTCTGTGTCTCGTCCTCAAATGCTCTTTCTCAATTCACCTGTTGCACTTCTGACCTTTTACCAGACCAGAAGCTCACTGAGACTATGTGTATATCTTCTACTAAATAAATGTTTTAACCAAGAACCTCTACTAAAAGCTTAATACAAGAATATGAACATATAAAAGATAATAAAATAAACTGATATACGTGTTTTGTAAGCATGTATTGCAATTCCTTCTATGTTCTAGTTTTCCCTCAGCATGTATCACCTGAACAGTCACGTCAGTGAGGCTTACGACCTTTAAAGAACCTGAACATCAACTCAAATAAGCACAGATATGCAATATGTATAAAATAATTATAACTGCCCCTGAAATACAAAGTTAGCATCATCATAAACATCTTAAGGCCATCTTAAAGCTATCTATTACATTGTTAAAGCAATGATCATACTGCAGATTATATTATGCTGGTAAAATACTTTTTGTTCATCCCCACAATTCCCCCTTTCGACCTCTGGCACACCAGAGGTCGATACACAGGTTGTTGTTCACTCCTCATTCCACTCGACTACTTCCAGATCCATCATCGGCATCATGGACATAGGGGCCACCGCCCCAGGGTCCACTGCCTTTACAATCACTTTCTCTACCAACCTTCGGGCACAAGGAATGAGACAACAACCACAGGTCACCAAAATACCCACCAATACAGATAGAGACAACATAATTGACAGAACAAGCCCCTTCCACTTTCCTTTTTTTTACTCTTTTTATTTAAACCACCCCTTTTCAAACTCTCAATTTATTACCACTCCTTTCTGTAGGCGCGGCGATCTCCTCCTAGGCTGCTCTTCTTTCTTCGGCCTTCCAGGTGGACTACTGGTCGGCCCGTGGCACAGGTGAAGAGGTTTATTCTGCCTCTGTTTCTTGACACCTGCGTTCTTTGAAGACGAATTTTCCTCCACCAAGCTCTCGTGTGCGGGTGCACACTGCGACCAGTAGTACCAGGTGTCGCCTTTCCCTTTCAGCTGGACTGCTGTAGCCGTCCGGGCGGTCACCTCATACGGACCAGTCCAGCGGGGCTCCTTCCACTTTCGCTTAATGACCTTCAGCCACACTGCCTTTGCGTCCGGGACCTCTCCGTTCCCCGTGGGTCTCTCACAAGTGACCTGTTTTGTAAAGCTGGACGCAAGAGCTTTCAACTCATTAAAATATTCTGCATGAGACCTGTTGCTTGTCCTGGGCTGCTCCACCAGGACCACTGTCCAGGGTGCTGGAAACTGTCTCCCAGTCAGCAGCTCATAAGGGGTGAAACCTGTGGATTGGTTAACAGAACATCTTATGGTCATCAAAGCAATGGGCAGGGCTGCGACCCAATTTAGCCCTGTCTGCGCACAAATTTTAGCCAACTTGTTTTTCAAATTTAGGTTCATCCTCTCTACCTTTCCTTGAGATTGAGGATGATAGACCGTCCCGAACTTATGTTGCACTCCCAACATCCTCTCTACCTCTTGCAAATCTTTGTTCTTGAAGTGAGTACCATTGTCTGACCTAATTCTCTTGGGAAACCCATGCCTTGGAATGTAATGATTGATTAAGCACTTAATCACACTTTTCGCGTCTTCACGTTTGGTCGCCCATGCTTCGGGCCATCCGGTCAGAACATCCACACACCAACAAATACCTCACCCCACCTGGGCCTGTATCAATCATGTCGGTATAATCAATCACGACCTCTTCTCCTGGCCTTTCTGGCATGAGAAACTTACCAGCTTCAGGTTTTACTGCTGGCTTTGGGTTGTGTGCCCCACAAATTAGGCACGTTCTGGCCTTTTCCAGTATCATCCTTCTCAAATCAGGATGCCACCATCGGCACAAATTTCTCTCCATCTGTTTCACTCCCACGTGACCAAGCCCGTGAGCCTCATTCACCTTTTGTTCCGCCATTTTGGCCGTTAAAGCGGGACGCCCATCTGGCCCCCTCCACAAACCGCCATCTTGCCAGGCTCCTTTGTTTTCCCACACCCCCTTTTCCTCTGGGGATGTCTCCTCCTGAGCCTTTCTAACTTCTTCCATGCTGTTAGTGCTAACCTCCTCTTCTGGGGTTACCTGCACCAGTTGTCTCTGTCCTTTGTAGCCCGCTGCTTCCTTTGCGGCTTCATCAGCTTTCTGATTTCCTTTTGCCACCATACTGTCTGCTTGTGAGTGGCCTTTGCATTTTATAATACTTACCTCGTCTGGGTCCTCCAGGGCCTTTTCCAGTTCCTCCATTTCCTTTTTGTGACAGATGGGTGCATTAGTGGCCGTCCTGAACCCGGCTCTCTTCCACTGAGCCAGTTCCACATGAGCTGCTCCAAACGCATATGCTGAGTCAGTGTAGATGTTCACTCTCATGTTTTTAGCCAACCTCAGGGCTCGAGTTAGGGCTATCACTTCAGCTCTCTGGGCCGACTGTTGTCCCTCAATTTTTCCTGCTTCTTTCACCTGAAACTCAGTTCCTACTCTACAGACTACTGCATAGCCGGCTTTCAATCCTTCTTCATCTCTGTGGCAGCATCCATCTGTGAACCAATCCTCAGCTCCGTATATGGGCTCTGCCTTCAGGTCTTCCCTGATTTTTCCTTCAACCTGGGCTTTCTTAATACAGTCATGTGGTTCTCCTGACCCCATTAGGTCTGCCATATTTATTCCTTCATGTGTGAATATCAAATTTGGCGCCTCTAAAATTTTGCTCAACCTTTGTTGCGTCAGTGGAGTCATTGTGAATACCTGTGAGTTCACATAGGCCACTACACTGTGTGTGGTAAGCACTTTCAGTGGGTGTTCCCTCACTATATGTGCTGTTTTCTGAATTATCTTTGCTACTCCTGCTGCGTGTTGTGTGCATGTGGGATGCCTTGCTTCTGTTGAATTTAATCTTATGCTGACATACATAAGTACATCCCTACCTCCCCCTTTTTTCTGAAACAACACACCATTCACAACTCCCTTTGTTTCTGAAACATCAAGATAAAATGCCTCATCATAGTTAGGTGTGGCCAGATCTGTGGCTCTTACTCACTTTGAGCCACACTCTACCAATCTGTTCAACACCACGAGCGATGCTGCCGTACAGGCCGCTGCTGACGGGGCTGCAATAAGAAGATCATCAACATACTGTATTAATGTACAGCCCCCTGGCAGTTGACATGGGGACAATGCCTCTTTCAACACCTGATTAAAAATTCCTGGTGAGAGTGCAAAGCCTTGTGGTAGGCGTGTGTACCTAAATTTGCGGCCTCTGTATGTGAATGAGAAAATATCTCTGAGTGACTCGTGCAGTGGGAGACAAAAGAATGCATTCGCTAGGTCAATACATGTGAACCACTTTTGGTCCCCAGTAATTTCGGTCAGAGCCGTGTAGGGATTTGGTACAGGCACAGTGTCAGTCCTCAGCATGGCATTTATTGCTCTCAAATCATGTGCCATACGGTACTTCCCTGTCCCATGTTTTTCCACTGGCAAAATAGGTGTGTTCCAAAATGACCATGAGGGCTCAAGCACTCCTGCCTTCCACAATCCTTCAATGGTTTCAGCTATACCTTCTTCTGCTTCAGTTTTGTGCTTATATTGTGGTCTGTTAATTGGTATGTCAGACTTCAGCTGGAACAGGACAGGCGAACAGTTAGCTAGACCTACATCTGTGGGCCCTGCGGACCACAAAGTACCAGGCAATTTTGAGAGCTCAGCTACTGCATCAGGATGATCCATTCTTTCCCTGCCATGTATTCTGGAGATTTCTTTATGTTCTAAGATCACTGCATCATTGGACAAACAAGTTATACGATATATTTTACATTTTGGTGCATACCAGACATTTGGAATTTGGGTGCTTTGCCAGCATGCGTCGTCCAGCGCCCGCTTAACCATTGGTCCCAGATCTCTTGGCCCATGACCCTCGTGGACCGCCAATGTAATGTGAGGGGCTAAATCCTCTCCCACATTGTACCAAGGCAGTTGTTCATCAGTAAATTTCACAGCCGCGGCCACACCTTCTGGTCCAACATAAATGTTATGTGTTTGCACATTCCACGTCTGTCCCTCAAGATCAGACTGGAACTGTTCCCGATAGATATCGTTATCTTCCCTATCATAAAAGAGTGTAACGTGGAAAGGATCTCGCGGAGGGGAATAGACGGCCAGGCTCATTATCCAGGGTTTCCATAGCTGATAATGTCTCAAAATGCCTTCTTCCACTAGCCTCCCCCAGTAGATTTCGGCAGTGGGTTATTCAGAGTTCTGGACTAGATATTGAGTCTTTGAAGGTGCTCCCAGTTTCACAAGCAGGTCCCTGCCCATGAGATTTTCCAGGCACCTGTGAGGACACCACATATTGGTGCTTCAAAGTCTGTTTTCCCAGCTGTGTCAATGCTGGATCTGTCAATGGCAGTGTCATTGGAATCCCGGAAAGGCCTACCACATTAACTGTGTGACAGGAGAGTGTTGCACTGTCTGGTGTGTCTTTCAAAGTTGAGTATGTTGCTCCAGTATCCACCAGGAAGGGCAATTCAGTGCCTTCCACGGTCATTGACAGCATGGGTTCTGCCGCCCCCGCTGTTCGGTTTCTCCGGGCTCCGTCAGTATTGCTCCCTCTCCCAGCCCCAGTCAGCTACTGGGTACTGGGCGGCTGGTGCTGCATTCGGGTTTGGAGCTTGATGTGCTCCCCTGTAAGCAGCTCTTTGTCTTGGGCCTCCTCGTGCCTGGGATTGATAGCCTCGCCTCTGATAATTTCGCTGCGATTCAGGGCATTCTCGGGACCAGTGTCCTTCTGCTCCACAGCTGTAACAGGCAGTCCAAGACACATTGTTAGGATTCCCTGGATTCCGAGCCCTTTGTCCTCCCCTCACGGATCCACCACGCCCTCTCTGCGGTCCACCGATCCCCCAATTTCCTACTGGTTGACGCTGCCTTGGTGCATTGGCGGGTCAACGGTCATCGGGGTAGAGACCCGGATCCTGATCTGGCCAGTCAGGCACAGGATCGGGCTGAGGCCTTGCCACCATTATTTTCCTTGCGCTCTCCTTATCCTCTTGCTTTCTGTCTCCTGCTTTGCTTTTTGCTTCTGCCAGCTGCAACTTGACCAGCCACGCCTGGGCTTCCTCCAACTCTTTCTTTTGTTTGTTTGCCAAATCCTGTTCCTGCTGAAGTCTGTGGGTCACATGTCTGTCCCACTGCACCGAGTCTGCAACGGCAAAATCTGGGTTCTTTTCCAAATCCACTGCAACCTGATTGGGCAGCCCTGCCAGCACCGCCGAACGAAACCACGCTCTACTTTCACCCTCCTTCCCCGGATGTATTCCTGTTTCTAACAACCATTGTTCCTTTGCTTTAGCTAAACACTCTCTGGGTTTCTTTTTGGGATCCCAAATAATTTTTGGAATGGCTCCAGAGTTAGGAATTGGGTACTTCTCCCGGACTGCATCTGCTAAGTCATTCTGCACCTCATGGTATTGTAGGTCATTTGCATATCTGGTTGTTTGAGCTATCTGCTCTACATCTGCTAACCCACCACCCAGCATACAACGTCCGGCCAAAGCGCGAAAGTCGCCCAGCGCTAATTCTTCTCCTTCCCAATGTTCTCCCTTGGTTATTGGTGGAAGTTGTTTAACCAATGCTTCCAAATCTCTCACCTTATAGGCGCGATAAACTGGTTCGTTCTTTGGACCTGCTATTAGAGGCAGATTTAAACCAGGGTCAGGAGTTCCTTGTTCAAAACTCACTTTTCTACTCTTTGAGCTCTTAAATATGGGCCGTCTCTGTGCTTGGTCTCTCTTCACACTTCTTTTCCTCAAAATTAGGCTTGTACTTGGTTGAGGTTCAGCTCCTCCATCTTCGTCCTCCTCATCGTCTTCTTCTTCTGATGACGTCGCACGGTCTTCATTCTCCTCTTCTGGCCCTCCCTGCATTACTCTCTGCTTTATAACCTCCAATGCCGTTAATGCCTCTATGGACGCACGTAGGGCCTCATGCATTTGTCCATACACTTCTCCTTCAGTTTTTAACACCAAGCTCAGAGGTATTTTATCACCCAGCCCTTTCTGTTGGGATGTAATAAGTTTACTTACCTCAACCTCCATCGCTTGGCACTCTTTCTCTGCTGATTTTAATACTCCAGGGGAAGCCAAACGAATAGCTTTCTTAAGCTGTTCAAGCTGATCCTTCAGAGGTTTGCATCCCCTTTTCCCACTAGGTGTCGCACCCGAGCTGTCAGCCATTCTCTGAAACACAGACTTACCTCTTCCAATGGCGTCGGTCGACTCCACCTTCTTGGTCTAGGTCACCCAGACACGCTTAACTTTCGGTTTCAGTCTTCGTCTCGCTGTTCTCGCAACCACTGACTCCTCTTCCCCTGCTCGGTGACACACAAAGTTTAACCCAGCACTTTAGACGCTGTCCTCGCGTTCTCAAGCGTTGACACTCAATCAAAATTATTCACCCTCAAAGTGTTAATATATGACACCAGCAACCCTTATGCGCAACGCGCTCACCTCCGTATACTTACCTCTCCAATAGTTCCTCGGATTAGTGTTTTTCATTTATTTTAAACCCATTAACGGCGCTGCGCGTCCCTTATATACTTTACAGCAACACACCCTCAAGGGTCCCTCAACTTGTCCCGTACTAATAAATCTAAAACCAAGAAATCACCTTTATGTCATTATGTCAAAGCTTTCTCCATTTTGCGCAGCCTGCCACAGGTTTAACAAAAAATCGCTGCCCGAGAAGGCTCCCACATATCAAGGTGGTCGTTTTCACAAACTTCCAGCAGACCCTCAAATAAACAAAAACAACGACCCAGGCAGGCTTCCAGTTCAGCCTCCTCAATTTCTATGCACACCGAAAACTCATGGGGAGATTCTTCTGTCTCCCCGTGTCCTACACAATTCACCTCCAAATGATCCCCTACAATTGAAATTTCAGTGTGGAATGACGCAGAGATTAACATTTCCTTATTTATTCACTATATGTAACCTGAATTTTCTCTCTCTTATCAAATAACAAAGGTTATCTTTACAATTTGTTATTGAATCTACTAATTAAGTTGCTTTTTATGGTGTCAGTGATAAACTGCCCCTAAAAAGTCCACTTTATTGCGTGTTCATTGAGTTACTTCTATTAAGGCTATTTAACAAGTTCAATTTACACATACTCATTAATCTGTCACGCTTATTAGTGGCTCATGGTTGCTTAAAGCCTATGTCTGACTTGACCACAGAGTTAGAGCATCATTCAATCCTCTCAGGATGACCACTCCACTTACTCTGCATCCAGTCAGCTCATGAATTAACAACACTTGCAGACTGTAACCCTTTTATTTTTTGTTTATGCCTTCAAATCCACCTTAAATCTTCTTACCTAAACGTTGGTTTTAAACACAAACAATTCTTATATTCTATTTTGAAACGCTGTCACCATTCATATATTTACAATGTTATTATATACTAAGCCAGCATTTTAATCGCAGACATTTATCCACATTTGCAAACAATAGTTATAGAGCTGAATAGCACACAAAACCAAAAGCATAGTCCTCTCATGCGCTCTGCATCAACTGCCTCATTTGCATGCACACACACTCTTCATCTAAGAATAGCAGCAGGCAGTCAGTGCATTGCTGACTCGACCCACAGAGATCTTTTTTATTACAGAGACGTCTTATATTTACAACTGCACAGATTTTAAACCTTTTAACACCTATCGAATTTCGACAAATTTAACATAACCGTTTAACCGATAAACTCCCTGAGTTTTTTGCGATCAATTAACCAGTATCAAGACTTTAACTGTTTCTGGCCTCATTTCTAAAATCCCTAACTCAATTTAAAAGCGTCAACCAACCCAAACTTTTTTGAAGTTTTAGGTTAAAGTTACACGCCCGAAGTCCACTTCTGCTGGCCAACAAAGCGCAGATACCGTTTCAAACGGTAAGGAGACTCTAACTCCTAGCTTAATTCCGGGATGCCCTGTACCCCACAGCTAAACCACACTGAACTAACCCTCTTCGCCGAGAGGTCAATGTCGCGCGTCCACGACAAGGAGGGAGCGTAACCTCCGGGCTCTGCGCTTCCTAGCAGACTCGAACTGCCGTTCTAGAATAATTTATAATATTTTGAAACAACAATCAACACCCGAAACAAGTGTATAACTGAAGCAGGTGCAACCTAGTGGTCAAATGGAGACTCCAACTCACAAAATGACCGCTCAGGTCCACTCTTATGACCAAATTTGGACTCTAACCAACACAATAACCAATTCCCTACCAAACTACTTGAGACTCTAACTCAATTTCTTTGGGACTTCAACCCAATATTTAAACTTTTTCCTGGCAGACTCAAACTGCTTTAGCAGACTTTACTGCTTTCATTTCTTCTTAGCAGAACTCTAACTGCTTCAACTCATGAAATTTTCATCAAAATCAAAACAGACATCCACCAGTAACTTCAGTGAGTAGACTTAAATTTTATCATGTCCAATTTGGCACACTTTGGAAATAATTCAACAGGTAGTGCCTTACCTTTTGGATAAGCCGGCTTATGCCCACTCACTTCGGCCACTGGAATTCATGTCTGCCCGTCTGACCACCTCGGACCACCGCTCACACCTCCACTTTTCTCCCTTACTCAACCACCGGACGAAGCCCCCAAATGTTAAGATTCAAGAATTGAGAAAGGGTACAAGAGGTGATCGAAAAATAACCACACTGGTCCGGCCGGGTGAAGTCAAACGAAGATTTTAATTCACATGTGGGAAGATCACTGAACACAGCAATTGATCTTCGACTTACTAAAGCACAAACAATTATTTTATAACATCAGGGTTTATTTACTGACGCCCCTTCATGCGTCACAGATACATTTTATACATAGATCAGATCAACATCATCATGACTTTTCACCTAGAAAATCATCTTCTATTTTCATGGCTAGCCCTTCCTGTCTACCTTTCAGTTCTTGTCTTGTTCCTCTTTCTTGCCGAGACACCAAGAAACGGTTCCTCTTTTACCAAGACAATTTTGCAGTTACAGCCAAACATAACTAACCTCTCCTCTAAATAAATCTAATTTAAAGTGTGTGTGTGTGTGTGTGTGTGTTGACCTCACATGCTCTTTGTGTCACCTCTTCACCTACTGTCTGTGTCTCGTCCTCAAATGCTCTTTCTCAATTCACCTGTTGCACTTCTGACCTTTTACCAGACCAGAAGCTCACTGAGACTATGTGTATATCTTCTACTAAATAAATGTTTTAACCAAGAACCTCTACTAAAAGCTTAATACAAGAATATGAACATATAAAAGATAATAAAATAAACTGATATACGTGTTTTGTAAGCATGTATTGCAATTCCTTCTATGTTCTAGTTTTCCCTCAGCATGTATCACCTGAACAGTCACGTCAGTGAGGCTTACGACCTTTAAAGAACCTGAACATCAACTCAAATAAGCACAGATATGCAATATGTATAAAATAATTATAACTGCCCCTGAAATACAAAGTTAGCATCATCATAAACATCTTAAGGCCATCTTAAAGCTATCTATTACATTGTTAAAGCAATGATCATACTGCAGATTATATTATGCTGGTAAAATACTTTTTGTTCATCCCCACACCAGTTACAGAAATCATAAAGTCCAAACTAAAGTGCTACTGTTGCTATATGCATTTTATATAAATCATGGATGATGGTCCTGACATGAAGGAAGAGAAAGTTACAGGTTGCATCCTTTGACTTTGTCTCCGTGCCTTTGGGCGATTTTCAGAAGGACAGATGTTTCTGTTCAATTCTTAAATCAATTTTTTCAAACACAAACACTATTTTAAAGCTTCTAGAGAGTAAAATATTAATGATAATTATAATAACAATAATAAAAACAAAAGCTCTCAGCTCCATCAAACCAAGCAGCAGAAAGAACAATAACTGAAGAGAAAACTTTAACCTTGTAGACTTCATTATGTTCCAGCTGCTCTACAGACGCTGTGACCTCGAACTTAAGCAGGTCGTAAAGTATGTGCAGCTCAATAACTTCATAATCAGACCCTGTGGTATTTAGGCAGCAGAACAACTAAGAATAACAACTACAAATAATGTTTTTAGGTTTCTGTTGTACTGCAAGGTTCTGTATAGGAGAACCAAACCAAGAGCAAATATTACGTCTCATTTACACCTGAGCACGAAGAGCCATCAACATTTAGCAAATTGAATCATCTTTGTTTAGATGCAAGAAGAATCATATAGAAATGAAAAAGTAGAAATAGAAATCCAGAGCAAAGATATCCTCTAATTCAGCGTAGCACATGTGCAGCTGCTGCGATTCACGTAAGCATTCGGCTCGTTGCTGTTGCAGATTTTTCTCTCGCTGTTCTGGCTCACAGCGCTGCAAACACAAAAATAAATATCCCCAAAGGTGTGAAAGGGAGCTAATTAGTAAGAGTATTGTTACTCTCCGCAGGAGTAGTCCAGCAGTAGAAATCAGTCCAATAACAAGGTGTGTAACATCTAGCAGGGTGACAGAAAAACCCAGGGTAACTTCTAAGGACCTCAACGTCTCTCTCACATTGTGTTTTTTAAACATGCTTCCATTTGTCACTTCAGTCTTTACTCTGAAATACAGGAAGAGAAATCATGGCTGAAACAATTTCTCATGAAACCAGGGGTGTGGTCCAACAGTCAGTTTGGTGAGGAAGGTTCCTAACTGAGAGAAGTGACCCAGAAGTATCTGTGTAGCAGCCACAATGAATCCAGATCATGAGCTTTATTAACTGATCAAAGTCTCTTCTTTCATCTTCTGTATCATTCAGTTTGCATTGGTAATGCCCATTATTGTAATGCTTTTTTAAGACCAGCAAAACTTTATTTCACTTTGGGTTAGCTGGGATAAGTGATGGATGGAGGGAATTTTACTTCAGCCACAGAAATCCTAAACAGGAAGGAGGAGCAGAGTTACAGTGGATCACTATCCAGCAGGGAAACAAGGTTTATTTCAATTTCTTGGCCATGAGTGAGATTTACTGAGTGGGCAAATTAGGGAGACGACACCATTAGATCCCGAGCCCTCCATGTGTTAATCAAGAGACGGCTGCTGTGCTACATCCATAAATAATGAATAAATTAGGAGCTAAAGCTGAAAGGACAGTTTATTTGTACCATCTTCACGTGAACACATTCAAGAACATCACAGATGAAGAAACATTAAAAACTTCCACACTACATAAAGCAAGAAAAATAGTTTTTCTTTCAGGTGGTTTCAGAAAAACAGAAACATCAAACATCTCCAAGACTCTCTTTGAAAGAACTAAAAACCTTTGTTCTCATGGTCCAATCATGAGTGAACTCCCCGATGAAGCCTTGTGTGCTAAAACATGTCAGAGTTTTAAAGGTTAAACATGAGTTTCCAAAACGTTTTGCTGGAGAACAATGAACTGTTTGACTGAGTTTCAATCATTTACAGACGAGCAAAACCAGGACAGAGAAAAAAGGACAAAAACTGACTCAGTAAAACAACAGAAAAGAAGATCCCATGTAGATCTGTATTATGTAGAAGTTCAGCCCAGCAACCAGTTCAGTTCAACACAAGTTTAAATGATTCTATCTGAACTCTGTGGAGCCTGATCTCAAGCTTTTTGAGTCTGACACAGAAACCAGAGGATCTTTCTGTGTCTTCAGATTCACTGTGATCCAGTGATGGGAGTGATTTCAGCCCTGAGTGATGGCGCTGATGTTTGCACAGAGCAGACAATGAGGTGAATGTTTGGGCACATTGGTAACAGTGAAACAGTTTATTAGTAACGTGGGATCGTTTGTGTGCAGAGTATGAACTGAGATTCCTGAAGCTCTTGTCACACTGGTCACAGCTGTAGTTTCCTTCCATGTGTGCACGTTCATGCCTGTTACGAGTACTTGAATGTGAGAAGCTTCTCTCACAGTGTCTGCACTTGTGTGGTTTCTCTCCTGTGTGGACTCGTTTGTGTGTTTTAAGCTCACCTGCAGTGGTGAAGGATGACCCACACTGATCACAGAAGTGCTTTTTAACCCCACTGTGAATCAGTTCATGTTGTTTTAACTCACTTGGTGTGGTGAAGCTTCTCCCACATTCTTTGCAGTATTTCAGTTTGTCTCTAGTGTGTCTACGTTGATGTACTTTTAGGGTCTTTTGCCGACTGAAAGTTTTTCCACAGAGGTCACAATGAAAGTCTTTCCCACCACCACAGTGATGACAGGGTTGAGAACTGGATCCATCTGTGTCGCTCTGCTTCTAAACAAAGACACAAAGACAGTGTAAGTCAGTCCTTCAACATTTGTATCCTGAACGTCGCCTGAAATAAAGAGCATCTCTGCAGACGTCCAACTACATTTGACTGTTTCAGTTAACACACTCAGTTTACTGGGCTGCAATAACTCCAATACTACCACCATAATACTACAGTAATACTAAAATCATAACTGAAAGGAAAATCTGAATAATCACTCAGAGCTGCTTTTCCATGCAGTAGAATTGCTAACATGCTAACACAGTTTAATGAGCAGAGTTGTTCCAAACATCCATCCATCCATCCATCTTCATCCGCTTTATCCGAGGCCGGGTCGCGGGGGCAGCGGCCTAAGCAAAGAGGCCCAGACCTCCCTCTCCCCAGCCACCTCCTCCAGCTTATCCGGGGGAACACCAAGGCGTTCCCAGGCCAGCCGAGAGATATAATCTCTCCAGCGTGTCCTGGGTCTGCCCCGGGGCCTCCTCCCGGTGGGACATGCCTGGAACACCTGACCCAGGAGGCGCCCAGGGGGCATCCTTGTCAGATGCCCGAACCACCTCAGCTGGCTCCTTTCAATGTGGAGCAGCAGCTGCTCTACTCTGAGCCCCTCCCGGATGGCCGAACTTCTCACCCTATCTCTAAGGGAGAGGCCAGCCACCCTTCGGAGGAAGCTCATTTCTGCCGCTTGTATCCGCGATCTCGTTCTTTCGGTCACTACCCACAGCTCGTGGCCATAGGTGAGGGTAGGGACGTAGATCGACCGGTAAATTGAGAGCTTCGCTTTTACACTCAGCTCCCTCTTCACCACGACGGACCGGTGCAGCGTCCGCATTACTGCAGCCGCAGCCCCAATCCGTCTGTCGATCTCCGGCTCCCTTCTCCCATCACTCGCGAACAAGACCCCGAGATACTTGAACTCCTCCACTTGGGGCAGGAACTCATCCCCGACCCGGAGTGGGCACTCCACCCTTTTCCGGCTGAGAACCATGGCCTCAGATTTGGAGGTGCTGATCCTCATTCCCGCTGCTTCACACTCGGCTGCGAACCGTTCCAGTGCGAGCTGGAGGCCCTCACCCGATGGAGCCAACAGAACCACATCATCTGCAAAAATCAGAGATGAGATTCTGAGGCCACCAAAGCGAAAGCCCTCCGCCACTTGGCTGCGCCTAGAAATCCTGTCCATAAAAATTATGAACAGAACCGGAGACAAAGGGCAGCCCTGGCGGAGCCCATCACCCACCGGGAACGAGTCCGACTGATTGCCGGCAATGCGAACCAAGCTCTTGCAACGGTTGTATAGGGATCGAATGGCCCGTAGCAATGGGCCAGACACCCCATACTCCCGCAACACCTCCCACAGGACACCCCGAGGGACACGGTCGAATGCCTTCTCCAAGTCCACAAAACACATGTAGACTGGTTGGGCAAACTCCCATGCACCCTCAAGTATCCTGGAGAGGATAAAGAGCTGGTCCAGTGTTCCGCGACCAGGACGAAAACCGCATTGTTCCTCCTGTATCCGAGGTTCGACTAGCGGACGAACTCTCCTTTCCAGCACCCTGGCATAGACTTTCCCAGGGAGGCTGAGGAGTGTGATCCCCCTGTAGTTGGAACACACCCTCCGGTCCCCCTTCTTAAAGATGGGGACCACCACCCCGGTCTGCCAGTCCACAGGTACTGCCCCTGATCTCCACGCAACATTGCAGAGGCGTGTCAACCAGGACAGCCCTACAACGTCCAGAGCCTTCAGGAACTCGGGGCGGACCTCATCAACACCAGGGGCTCTGCCACCAAGGAGTTGTTTAACTGCCTCAGTGACCTCGCCCCCGGAAATTGGTGGGTCATTCCCCTCATCCCCAGACTCTGCTTCCTCCTCGGAAGACGTGTCAGTAGGATTAAGGAGGTCCTCGAAGTATTCCTTCCACCGCCCGACAATTTTCTCAGTCGACGTCAGCAGCGCTCCGCCAGCACTATACACAGTGCAGGTAGAGCACCGCTTTCCCCTCCTGAGACGCCTGACGGTTTGCCAGAATCTCTTCGAGGCAGTCCGAAAGTCTTTTTCCATGGCCTCTCCGAACTCCTCCCACACCCGAGTTTTTGCTTCAGCCACTGCCCGAGCCGCATTCCGCTTGGCCTGTCGATACCTGTCGGCTGCCTCCGGAGTCCCACAGGCCAACCAAGCCCGATAGGACTCCTTCTTCAGCCTGGTGGCTCCCTTGACCTCTGGTGTCCACCATTTGGTTCGGGGATTACCACCGCGGCAGGCACCAACCACCTTGCGGCCGCAGCTCAATGCAGCAGCTTCGGCAATGGAGACGCTGAACATGGTCCATTCGGACTCAATGTCCCCAGTCTCCCTCGGAATGCTGTTGAAGCTCTGCCGGAGGTGTGCGTTGAAGATCTCGCGGACTGGGGCCTCTGCTAGACGTTCCCAGCACACCCTCACTACGCGTTTAGGTGCACCAGGTCTGTCCAGCGTCCTCCCCCGCCACCTGATCCAACTCACCACCAGGTGGTGATCAGTTGACAGCTCAGCCCCTCTCTTTACCCGAGTGTCCAGAACATATAGTCACAGGTCTGCTGATACGATTACAAAATCGATCATCGACCTACGGCCTAGAGCGTCCTGGTGCCACGTGCACTTATGGACACTCTTATGTTCGAACAGGGTGTTCGTTATGGCCAAACTGTGATTAGCACAGAAGTCCAATAACAAAGCACCGCTCGGGTTCAGATCAGGGAGGCCGTTCCTCCCAATCACGCCCCTCCAGGTCTCGCTGTCGTTACCCACGTGAGCATTGAAGTCTCCCAGCAGGACAACAGAGTCTCCAGGTTGAGCACCCTCCAGCACCCCCCCCCCCCCCCCCCCAGGGACTCTAAGAAGGCTGGGTACTCTGAACTGCCACTCGGCGCATAAGCGCAGATGACAGTCAGGACCCGTTCCCCGACCCTAAGGCGCAGGGAACAAACCCTCTCGTCCACCGGGAAAAACCCCAACGTACCGGCAGCAAGCCGAGGGGATATTAGAATACCCACCCCAGCCCGCCGCCTCTCACCAGGGGCAACTCCAGACTGAGACAGAGTCCAGCCCCTCTCCAGGAGACTGGTTCCAGAGCCCAAGCCATGTGTAGAGGTGAGCCCGACTATATCTAGCCGGTACCTCTCAACCTCACGCACTAACTCAGGCTCCTTCCCCACCAGAGAGGTGACATTCCATGTCCTTATTGCCAGTCTTGGCAGCCGGGGGTCAGTCCGCCAGGGCCTCCGCTCCTGGCCGCCACCCGGCACACAATGCACCCGACCCCTATGGCGCCTCCTGCGGGTGGTGGGCCTGCGGGAGGATGGGCCCATGTCTCCTCTTCGGGCTGTGCCCGGCCGGGCCCCATGGACTAAGGCCCGGCCACCAGACGCTCGCCCTCGGGCACCCTCCCCGGGCCTGGCTCCAGGGCGGGGCCCCGGTAACCCTATCCCGGGCAGGGTAAACTGTTCATAAGGGTCTTTTGAATCGCTCTTTGTCTGGTCCCTCACCCAGGGCCAATTTGCCATGGGAGACCCTACCAGGGGGCAAAAGCCCCCAGACAACATAGCCCCTGGGATCCCTGGGACACACAAACCCCTCCACCACGATAAGGTAGTGATTCAAGGAGGAGTTGTTCCAAACAGTCAGGCTAAAATGACAAGATAACAATATAAATACATACCTCACAGTAGCTGCACTTGTAGAGTCTCTTTCTGGTGTGGATCTGTTGGTGTTGTCTCAGGTGACGTGGAGATTTAAAAGTCTTCTCACACAGGTCACATTGATAAGGTCTCTCCTCAGTGTGGGTAAACATGTGTCGTTGTAAGTCTGCGTCTGTTGTAAAGTATTTGCCACACTGTTCACAGCAGTACACATCATGTCTGGTGTGAATGCGTAGGTGTGTATTTCGGCTCCCTCTCTGGCTGAAAGTTTTTCCACAGATGTCACAGCTGTATGGCTTAATTCCAGAGTGGGTAACTAGATGCCTCTGTAAGTGGCTACTGTGAGTAAAAGCTCTGCCACACTGATCACAGCTGTATGCCTTAATTCCAGAGTGGATAACTAGATGCTTCTGTAAGTTGCTACTGTGAGTAAAAGCTCTGCCACACTGATCACAGCTGTATGCCTTAATTCCAGAGTGGGTAACTAGATGACTCTGTAAGTGGCTACTGTGAGTAAAAGCTCTGCCACACTGATCACAGCTGTATGCCTTAATTCCAGAGTGGGTAACTAGATGCTTCTGTAAGTTGCTACTGTGAGTAAAAGCTCTGCCACACTGATCACAGCTGTACGCTTTAACTCCACTGTGGACGAGTTGGTGTTGTTTTAGGGAACCCTTCAAGGAAAAAGACTTTCCACACAAGTCACAGCTGAACGGTCTCTCTCCAGTGTGGATGACCTGATGCCGTTTTAGTGAAGCTTTCAGAGTAAACTCCATCCCACACTCGTCACAGCTGTATGGCTTAATTCCAGAGTGGGTAACTAGATGCTTCTGTAAGTTGCTACTGTGAGTAAAAGCTCTGCCACACTGATCACAGCTGTACGCTTTAACTCCACTGTGGATGACCTGATGCTGTTTTAGTGAAGCCCTCACAGTAAAACCCATCCCACACTCGTCACAGCTGTATGGCTTAATTCCAGAGTGGGTAACTAGATGACTCTGTAAGTGGCTACTACGAGTAAAAGCTCTGCCACACTGATCACAGCTGTACGCTTTAACTCCACTGTGGATGAGTTGGTGTCTTTTTAGAGCATCCTTGAAGGAAAAAGACTTTCCACACAAGTCACAGCTGAACGGTCTCTCTCCAGTGTGGATGACCTGATGCCGTTTTAGTTTACCCTTCTCAGTAAAACCCTTCCCACACTCGTCACAGGTGTGTTTTTTCTCTCCCTTTCTTCTGTGAGGTTTGTCGGCCTCCTGAGAGCGCTGACTTCTGGCTCCATGTTGGTCCTGCAGTGACAGAGATACAAACAGAGGCAGTGAGTGAAATGCAGTCGTGGAACAAACTCAACCTTCAAACTCCATTAACACTAGTTTTAAACCTGAAGGTGGAGCGTGGCACCAAACACCTTAAAGGTCTCTTATCCCCACCTGCTGGTAGTTCTAACACATTACATCCAACCTGCTGTTAAAGATAATTCATGACTGTTCAAACACTAAAATCATGCCCATCCCTCCTGATTGTGTACACACACACACACACACACACACACACACACACACACACACACACACACACAATTTTATAATTTTGATTATTTTGTTGTTTCCTATTACATATTTCTATAATTTGTATAGATTTATACATAATTATTCAGTGATAATAAATCCTATGTTTGTTTATTCTAAAGGAACTCGATATATGATCCAATGTTGATCTCCACACAGCTGTTGTCACTAACGGCGCACTCGCTTACGTCACTGTCGTGAGACATTCTCGCAAAGAAATCACGGTTTTAGTAACGCAGCGTTCCTACGGGAAAGTAACGGTAATCTAATTACCGTTTTTGCAATAGTAATCCCTTACTTGGGTTACAAGTAACGCGTTACTGCCCATCTCTGGTCCTGAATCAGTCTTATTAGGTAATGTTCAAATAATGTGATCATCCCAGTGTTTTCAGTGTGGGAGAAAGTACTCAGGGCCTTCAAGTTACACACTATGAAAGGCAGCAACAAGTTTAATGTTCAGAAACCTAAAGTCTGTATCAGCAGCAGGATGGAGCTAAAAATAAATGTTGGTTTCAGTTCTATGAAGCTTTGAGTATTTTGGATCAGTAGCTGCTGTGTTTGTTGCATCATATTGCTGTAACTGTTTATATGCTTTATATATTCTGAGCTAAGTTGATCTATAGTGTTACATCATATTCTATAAGGATGTTATGTGTTTGTAGACTTTCTGCCCAGTTTGACCCATTTAGCAGAAGTCAGCCTGTTTAAGGCTCTGATATCTATTCTGTGTGACTTAAAGCAGTTATGACATGGTCTGATTTTCTCACCCAATAAAGGAATATTTCATATATCAGTCTACTCTTCATTCTATCAGACACAGTTATCACAGCTCCTACATTTGCTTTTTACACATATATGTAAGCACTGAGCCACATTTAGTACCAACATATTAAAGGAACAATATTTGTCTCTTATATATGATACATCTGTATACACACTGTCACAGATACTTGTCTGTGAGTGAAGTGATTAAAATAATAACTATAATATTGGCCATATTATATTTACATTACCACAGTGAGATGACTTTAGTCTCATGAACAACATCAGCTAATTGTTATTTACAGCTAATCTTAAACGACTGTTCAGCACAGAAATGAAGCCCAACAATCATGTTTCACAGTCCTGTGGTCTCAGCCTCAGATACTCATCAAATCACACAGAGCTCATGTAGAAACAAATGAACTAAATATGTTCTCCTTCATTTCTGTCAAACAAAGCTGTATGAAACGTTTCCAGCTGTTAGTATCATGGTTGCTAGGCAACCTGGGCAGCGCGACGGAGGCTAGACGTCCCATTTCACGAGCCTACGAGCCTCGCACTTCGGCCTTAGCGGTCTTTGAGTACCCTTGAGGACTTTAAAGCTGCAGAACCTGAATCGGGATACAGCCATGATGATCTCCAGCCTCGTGCTCGCCAACATTCTCACCTGAGTTAAGAAGACGATCACTGAAATGGTCTCAGCAGGTCCTTTGATGACAGCAATGAAATGCAGTGGTAAGGCTTTTTGGGGATTAAGTTCGTTTTCATGGCAAAGAAGGATGATGCAGTTCATCTGATCACTCCTCATAACATTCTGGAGTGCAGGCAAAATGCTATTATAAAAACTTAAGCAGCAACTTCTCCAGGTTCCAATATTTATGCAATTCTCAAACCTTTTGGCCACGACTGTATAACCTCTTCTGAAGTTTAGTGGATATTATACATGGTTATGCTCAGGATGTGTCGGCCAGTTTCCACTGGAAACGCCTTTTGGTTAAACTGTCAGCGAGGAATTTGCATTTGCACGGTTACATTTTTATATAACTTTAATGCACATAAACAACAGCTGCTTGTTTCAGTGAAAATACATTGATGGGTTTTTAATAAAGTTGTGCAGCTGTAAAGTATTTTGTCTGGTGTCAATTCTATCGTCAGCTACATCGTTATGGCAAATGTTCAAATGTATATGGTGATAAATATCTTTGGTCATATGGTCCTGCTCTGTCTGTCACCTTCTGTGTTGAGCTCATTGTTTCCTCTGTAGTGGCTGAGCTGAGTCCAAGTAGCTGAAAATGTTCCTCTGCTGCTCCGTCAGACTCTCCTCCTCCTGCTGATCAGCTGGGACACAAAACAGATCTTTGTTAGGCTCCACACTGCACTGAAGAGTCAAAGTGTCTCATATGTTCATCTGACAAGTAAAAGAACACATTTTTGTTTCCCGAGGTGGGCAACTTGTTGGAAACAAACACAAAAGGTTTGAGCACTGATACCTGCCATTGCTGGCATTGAAAGATGCAACGCCAGCAATGTGGATTGTCAAGACTCAAACCAATCATCAAGCAAAGACAACAGGGATCATTTGTTTCTGTTTATTTAGCATTCACAGCATTTGTAGTTGCCTTCTGTGCAGGGGAAGTCCACGCACACTGTGTGGTACCGCCATCCACAGAAGGTGCATTCAACCTCTGTAAGAGAAACGAGATTGTCTGAGACTGAAATGATATTCACTAAAGAAGTGGTGATTTGTAAAACTTCAAGTGTATGATAAGGTGAAAACAAATACACAACTGCATGTCATGTAGTTGAAGGTTTTTTTTCCTTTGGAAGACCGGAAAACACTGAAAGTTACAAATTAGTCCTTTATTTATCCAGGTAAAAAAAAATCTCATTGAGATTAAAAATCTCATTTCCAAGAGAGACCTGGCGTCATGGCAACACAAGTCACATACCACACAGGTATATAACATTTAAAACAAACACAATATCCCAACATGTGTAACAAATGTATTGTGCTTGAAACAAATTCAGAATAGGTGATAAAGCAGCTGCACATGTGTGTCACGAGTAAATCTGGCTGTATAACAAACAGAAACAAGTGATCCTGCTGTCTTTGCTCAACGGTTGGTTTGAGTCTTGACAATCCACATTGCTGCCATCTTTCAATATGTTTGAATGCACCAGTGTAAGTGCAGCCACTCAGACTCAATGTGTTCATAGAAACAGGTGCAGATGTGTCACGAGTTCATCCAGCAGTAGCTATGGCACTTGGCCACAGGGGGCAGCAGTGGACTGACCTGCATTCGAGACTGCTCCAGCTGCTCTGTGACAGTCAGTAGATCTGCTACAAATTGCAGATCATATGCAAGTTTTGGAAATGACATTATAAATATTCTTAACTTAGCCACGGCAGCATTGTTGATGTATTACCTATATACTACAAATTATTCCACCTGCTGAAAAGTGGATCTAATGTGGGCGGACTCACACTTAGCAAATAAACCTGTGATGTGAGAATGTAATCAAACTGTTGATCAGAGGCAAAGTAATTTAAAGTTTATGATGCTATCGTCTAATGTTAGCTGACATGATGTTAGCTTGTAAACTTATGTTGTTGTCTGGGTCTCATGTCTGATCTGATGATAATAACTGTGACAACACAGAGATTAAATAAAGGACGTTGGTGGGACTTCTTATGTTAGAACTACAACTTCAGTTAAGGAGTGAGACGTAAGGTGACAAGGAGAATGAAGAGAATGAGAAAGAAGTAACTGGGAAGAGAAAATGAAAACAAAAATTTGAAATGATCAAATTTGTGTTGACAGATGATGGTGATTTCAAAAATTCAAGTAATTTAAAGGTTTTATCCTATTTGTTGTTGTTTTTTTCATATTCTTCTATTTGCAAGAGGTTATTAATAAAACAGGTTCTCTTTCTGGTTTCTCTTTTTGGACGCACTCTCTACAGCTTATCACATCCAAAATGGCGGATGTCAAGTACAAAACCTCGACAGAAACAATCAGCAAGAATTTTAGCATCAGTCCAAAATAAAACTGTCCAACTACAGAGTTTTAAAATCCAACTAAACTATGAACAGAGATCTTTTACAAATAGGCTATTGATGAGATGACAGTGGTAACAAAAACGTACACATCCGCGCACACAGACAAAATGGCGGGAGAGCGTTTAACGGTCGACCTCATGAGTCCGTTACCGTGAACTATGGAGCGGCAGATTTGTGCTGGAACTGAGCTGCACACAGCTGATGTTAGCCAGGAAACATTACACACTGCTAACGTTACCTTCACACGGAGCTCCACACGGAGACGATCAGCGTCAGGCACAAACACCAAGTTCAGAAAAGAGGAACTTTGAGCAGGAAGGAAAGAGTCAGAGCGGCGTTTGAGGACACGTTTACAACCACGAACATCAGAATCTGTCTGTGCTGCATTCAAGTGCAAGTTGGAAACTCACTAATCTCTGTCATGTTGTCCAAAGATGATTTATTTCTGCTGGTTTTCTTGTTTGAAACACAAACATGTGTCAGCACTTTGTTGTTCTTCACCCTGCAGCATTTGAATATTTCAGGAGTAAACTGATCATAAATTCATGAAGTCATGACTGAAAGTGCAGACTGAGAGTGGATCACATGATGTTTGAGGTGTGTCATGTGACATGTTCAGTATTGTCACACATGTCTAGATTGTCCCTGATATCATAGCTGCTCAAACACTGATGATTATATTTGAAGAATTATTCCTGATGGCAGCAAAGTTTGAATGGAGCTCTCTGTCTGTGTTGATTTGTCGCCCTCTGGAGGTCAAAGCACAAACTGCATGATGTCACTGTAACCACCACAGAGACAGGAAGTGTTTTTAAATGATGAAATATGTCAGTGATGCTGATAGTGTGTTCATCACAGACGTTCAGGCTTCATGTTGACATGAATCAAAGTTAATGTCATTATGGACCAAGGACAGTACTCTGGGTCTCCTGCAGAACAACTCGAGCTGTGATACCTGAATGAAGAGCCTCTGCTGCTTTAAAGAAGGAGGCTCGAGGCAGCGGTGAGGTGCAGACCAACCAGCTTTTATTCAGCAACTTTAACAGAAGGATCAGAAAAATAAAACTATACAGCACAGTGATGCTGACTGAAGCCACAGCATTAAACTAAACAAACATCGGATCATCTTTAACAACATCTAATAAATAATGACAACTATTTAATCCTGTATTTCCTACAATAAAGCCTGTTCAGATATTTGTTGCTGATGGAAATGTAAAAGGCTCCCAGGAACCAAAGGACAAAAACAGAGGCAACAGTCACAGCTGCAAAGGATCCCCTAACACATAAACTGGTTCGAAGATATTTTCTAGCTCTGCAGAGGAGCTTGATTGCACGGACAGTAAAAAGTGGATTCAATAACAGCAGCGAGCGCTGAGTGATATAACGGTGCTGCGAGCAGCAGTGCAAAGGCTCACACAGAGACAGCAGCTACACTGTGTGTGGATGTGATCCACAGTCACAGCTGTGGGTTTCAGTCAGTGTGTCTCTAACTTCATGGTCACATTTCAAAGCTTATTGGAGCCAGAAGATGTTCAAGTAAAAGATTTATTGCTGTACTCGTCTACCAGGATAACAGGAGGTTCATAAAGCTGTGTAATACTTCAGCTTTCCATCATGGAGTAGTAGTTGTGTCCCTTTGTGTTTATTAGTGTGTTCACACGTCTACTTTAACTTCACTCTGTAATGAAAGGATTCAAATCCCTGATAAATACATACATGCTGACTCTGAGTCTCAGTGAAGGAGGAAAGGATGGATGAAGGCAGCCTAGTGTGGGTCATGTGTGTCCAGCAGTCATCCAGGGCCTGGATCCATCTGTAACAGGAAGACAAAGTCCAGCCTGTAATCATCCTATCAGGCACAGCGTTTCCATCCAGCATCCTGACGACGCTAACAACCCGTCAAACGTCTCCTCTGGTCCACAGAAGTCACACTTCCTGTGTCATGTTTACCTTTTTAAGTGTGCTATTCAAGCCTGTGTGACCAACTCTGACTCTCCAGATTCCATCCTGGTCTCTGCTGCAGCTTCTTCTACACGACTGTTTTCTGTATAATAATATCTGCCTTTCCCGTCTCTGTCCCAGTGTGCCTGCCACTCGTCCTTCATCTTTACCTTCATTATACTCTTCACCTCACTTTCACTGTATTTTATAGTCAAACCTGCACGACTTCTTCTTGCTGCACCTTTTTAAACTCATCGTCCTGTTCATTGCATCAACACCGATATTCACAGGGAGCCATAAGAAATCCACTTCTATCCCTCTGTGTTTGATTCTATACAGTAAATGAAGTATATCAAAAACAATATGTTGCCTAGAGTCTGAAGACATATCACCTGTGCTCACTAGCACGCTGCTAGAGTCCCAGCAAACCACATACCTCCATATTAGTGCGTCCTCCACCCAGTTCAAGCCAGTAACATCACTACCAGCTCCCAGTATAAACTGCCACATCATCTGTAATTCTTTTACTCATCACCAAACTTATTTGTGGGAGAACAAATGCAGATGAGAACAGCTCCACTGTTACTTTGGTCCAACCAAGTTTCAGTTAAAAACATAAAATCAAGGCTGTGCTCAGTGATTAAATCATTAATTAAAAATGTTTTCCCAGCTAAAGATCTAACGTTTAATAAAGCCAACTTAAGTGTTTTAGAGGCATTACTTGTCCCCTCGTGTTTGGGAGCAGTCTGTGGCACACAAGGTATGTTTACTATGTTTAAAGATCTTTTAGAGTGCAGCTCTCTGTGTTTTGACCAGGCCACATGTCTCCTTCTGTCACCTGAAAGTACAGAGATTTTAAAACCTTCTAGTAAACAGGGTCCCAGCTTCTCCTGGGAAAAGTCACCACTGCCATAATCCTCATAGCCCGGACCCTTCACACATCACACATCAGACTGTGGAGACAGAGCGTGAAGGTGGTAAAGAGGAACTAAGGGGGGCGAGGCTGGGCAATGTGACTTCGATTGCTCTGTTGAGGGTGGGGCTCGATGGCGAACCTTTGGCCGCTCTGGTGGGGGGTTTATGGGGGACAAAAAGGGATTGGGACGGGGGGTAGATCTGAGCCCAGCATTGACCCGCTCCATCATCTCCTCAGTGAATTTCAGGTGTGGGGGGGAGGGAGAAAGGGAGGGGGAGGAGGGTGATGGCCTGTCAGGGGTTTGGGGGACAGGGGAAGGTTGTGGTCCCTTGTCCTGGTCGTTGGTGTTGTTGAGAGAGTTGGAGGCAAATAGGGACCCCTCTTCTTGCCTTTCTGAGGCTCTTCCCGGGTGGGGGCAAATGGAGCTCCTCCTCAAGGTTTCTGCTGGGCTTTGTCTGTTCTTGGAGTACTGTTTGTTCCTCTTTATGAGATAACTCCTCGTTTATCTCAGCCTTGGCACCAAGCACAGATGGATAACGTATGGAATAAAACAAGTTGGAGGTTTAATAAACTTAAACCTACACCATCCTTCCTATTCTGGTATTTTAAAGAGTACTTAGCGTAAATATTAAGCAACCTAACTAATAGGGTTCCAACTCCCAGCAACAACAAAAATAAATAAATAAAAAATAGGTAACCACCCCTCACGCGCCACCCCATGATGCTTAATCGACGTAATCAACCTTAATTTGATGCAGTGTGAAAAAAAAATGCACAGAAATCAATTATTTTTCAAGAAATATTAAATAGATTCAACATCTTTCTTCAACAAAATTGCAGACTGCACAGATGGTACCTTCCCAAAGGAAAAAGTACTATAGCTTACTAGGGTATATATATTAGACTTAATAGTCACTATATACAGTAATGGACTTCTATTCATTTTACATCAAATTAAAACTTTGGGTGTCAGATAAGTATTTATTAAAAGCTGGACATTTTAAATGAGAATAAGAAAGAAAAGTCTGTCTTTGTGCCCCCTTTTCCCTGTTAATGCCCTATCGGCCCCCCTGGCTAAACTTTGCTAGATCCGCCCCTGCACAGTTACCAGCGTCAGCTACGTAGAAAAAGATCCTGGAGTAGAAAGTAATATTAAATAAATTGTAACAACAGCTTATCAAGCTTAAACGTGCTGCTGTTGTTCAGCCGCTGGTTTCCTCTTTCTGGTGCAAAGTGGGCCAAAAACAAACAAGAGAGACGGACTCGCGACAGAAAAGCCGATCAGCTGATCATTAAGCGAGAGGCAGTCGCTTGTTAAGCTTAACGTGGGAATGCTTTACAAACATTCAGAGATGGACTTACACACTTGCTTTACTTCTCTCGGGATAACTTTGTCGGAGATGAAATGCTGGGTTGCTAGCGAAGCTCCAAATGCTATCCAGACTACCGACAGGTCCCGCATGCCACAGCCGCTCTATCACGTGATGCATACTGCTCCGACGTGCTAACGTTCTGAGGCGAGTTACGGCGTGTTGCAAGTTTTGTGAGGTGCTTTCGTGATATTTAATGGATCGGATTACATTTTTTATTTTTCTCCGATATCCGATCCAGTAATTTAGGTCAGTATCGGACCGATACCGATACGTAATATCGGATCGGTCCATCTCTACTACAAATTGCAGATCATATGCAAGTTTTGAAATGACATTATAAATATTCCTAACTTAGCCACGGCAGCCATGTTGATGTATTACCTATATTGGTATCACTGTGGGGTTGTATACTGTTGATCTAAGGTGGAATTACCCTGTGGAAATAGGAATTTTCCATTTTAGAGCATTTTGAAATCACTGAAAGTTAGGTCAATTATGGACAATTTGAAAGGGCTTTTATTTTTGAAAGCAAAATCAGAATGACTTGATACTGATATGGTATCACTGTGGGGCTTTATACTGTTGATCTAAAGTGGAATTACCCTGTGGAAACAAGAATTTTTCATTTTAGAGCATTTTGAATCGTTAGAAGATTAAGTCAAATATCCGCAATTTCAAAGGGCCATTACTATGAAAAGCAAAATCAGAATGACTTGATATTGATATGGAATCACTGTGGGGCTGTATACTGTAAATATAGAGTGAAGCTATCCTGTGGAAACAGGAATTTTCCATTTTAGAGCATTTTGAAATCACTGAAAGTTAGGTCAATTATGGACAATTTGAAAAGGCTTTTATTTTGGAAGGCATAATCAGAATGACTTGATATTGATATGGTATCACTGTGGGGCTGTATACTGTTGATCTAAAGTGGAATTACCCTGTGGAAACAAGAATTTTTCATTTTAGAGCATTTTGAATCGTTAGGAGATTAAGTCAAATATCGGCAATTTCAAAGGGCCATTACTATGAAAAGCAAAATCAGAAAGAATTAATTTTGATATGGTATTACTGTGAAAAAGCCTGCGGTTGAAAAGTGTTGATACAAAGTTCAAATAGTATTTGGAAATACGACTTTTGCTTTTAAGAGCATTATGAATTCATTGAAAGAGTACTTCAAAAATGAAGATTCACAGGGCTTTTACTTTGAAATCCAAAATAAGATGGCCTTGATAGTGACAGGGCACAATTAGGGTACAAGGCTGTGTCATATAGATGTAACATTAGAGTTTGCAAAAAAAAAAAAGCCTAAATTATATGTTATTATGTTCTTAACATATCTGTTTATTCACTCGAAGTTGGCTTTTATTTTGAAATCCGGTTTCCACATCCATTCCCGTAATACTTTGAATACACAGGGAACGTAAAACAAACTGGAGGCTGGCTTGACATCAGTGAATGCCTCTGTTAGCTACACAGAGTTGCTCAGAGTGCTTGTGTTACACTAGCTAATCTACTCAGTCACTTTAACAGAACTATTAACATTCACATCTCACAGAACTGATTTGATTGGAGCATTACAACACGTTTGCACAGAGCATAGGAGCGCACTGACTCTGCTTCACGAGCGCTCCACCTAACGAGCGGGCTCGCGGTGCGGTCGCGCGGGACACTCCTCTGGTTTTCTCCCGTGTTTACATATAAATAACTTTGGCGGACCGCCTTAACTCTCCCATTCACATTAACCTGGGTAACCATGGTGACAATAAACAACATTTTCGGTGCGAGCACCGTGTACCGACCTGTAAAAGCAGGTGAAGAGCAGAGTAAGGAAGACACGATGCGTCTCTGCTTTCCTCCAGAACGTGTCTGAGGAAGCAGCGGAAGGTGGGCTCCACTTACTGCTCCCCGAAACCCCGGAGCAAGCACCAAAGTTCCGCCCTCACTGCTTTCTAACATAAAATGAATCCCTGTTACATGGATTTTCTATCCTCTTAAAGAAACTGAAAATAAATACATATAGCAATGAAAAATGTCCCGTTACATGAGTGTTTTACACAAAATAATATTCATGTGGTCATTCCCTCACAGGGGTGCCACAACTACACTGCTGTTTTGACAGAGACACAGTGTGTTTATCTAACTTGGCTGAAGCCAAAGTTCTCCAGACAAATTCAGTCTGTTTCTGCCAAGTGTGAACTCACTGGATGAGCGCCAGATACACAGAATCAAAAAGGGATAAATTACTTTTCTTATGTCATGTTCCCGTCACAAACTGGCTCAAGCAGAGGGGAAGCAGGAGTCCACAGATGAAATGTTCCTATAAATAAAGTGGAATTTATTCAAACTTTACCAAAACTTCAACACATCAAATACAAGCAGCTCAGCAGGGAGTGGATGTGTGTTGCATGTGCCAGGTGGATGCAGAGAGAGGCCAGGGCCACGTTCAAACCTGAACACGCTGCACAGTGTTTTCTTCCATTTGTTAGGGATGAATGAAATGCTTCCTTGAAAGGATGTGTGCAGTCACCAGTGGGCGTGGAAGCATGTGCGCCCTCATTTGGTGGGTGTGCAAGAAAAGTCATTGTTACGCCCCAGTCTAGGGGTACAGGAACGCAACACAAGTTTGGAAGGATTGCCCCGCCCTGGTCCCCAAAACCATACACAAAGGGAAACCAATTTCTTAGTGAATCGTGATTTATTTTTCTACACTGCAAAAAAAAAGCTCCGGGGTGAACAAAGGCCAAAATAACAAACAAAACAAGCTAAGTCAGGAGAAGGTGTTATCTAAAACCCTATGTGAAATCAAACATCAAACAAAAGACAAGCGCTACACCTAACTCCCTAACTGAAATAAACAGGAGAAAACAGTGCAAGGAAAAACAATAAGGCAGCTCACCCCTTCTGTTGCAGTGCTATTTACAATGAAAACTAATGTACACACTATATACAAAACTCCGAAAAGTCGCAAAAAGTCACAGGCACAAATGTCTCAGGTGTTGGAGGCCAGGGTCAGGTCTGCTGCTGCTGTCAGTGGCTGCCCCAGGACAACTGCTGGTGAGGGATTTGAAGAGGATCACATGGCCAGGGGACCAATCAGCAGCCGTCAGCTCATCCACTGCGGGACCTGCAAAACTTAAAGGCACAGACAACAACAGCCACCAAAACAGATTATGGACAGGGCCATAACAGTCATCCTGTCACACAGCAATGCCTACATAAATCACACCACTCTGCTTAAAATAATAATGTTTAGTGAAGCAGGTGAAGCAAAGGGCTGCTTTTAATAGGCTGGGAGACCCAGGTGTGCTGCTTTAGCTGCTGAGCCTCTTATGACAGAACAGCGGAGAGTGGTAAGAAGGGAGGAGGGGGTCTGGCTGTGTTTGTGAACGATAGATGGTGTAACTCTGGGCATTTCTCTATCAAAGAGACGCTATGCTGTAAGGACATTGAGCTGCTAGCGGTTAGCATGAGACCGTACTATCTACCACGAGAGTTTACACACGTGATTATGATAGCTGTGTATGTCCCGCCCTCTGCTAACGCTGCAGCAGCCTGTGAGGTCCTGCACACTGTAACCAGCAGACTCCAAACACAGCACCCTCAGGCCCTTTTCCTGATCTCTGGGGACTAGTGGGCCTAGTGCAGGGGTCAGCAACCTTTAACACCCAAAGAGCCTTTTGGACCCGGTTTCCACGCAAAGGGTCAGGGTTCGGGAAAACACTGGGAGCCGCAAATACTTTGTGACATCTAAAATGAAGATAACACTGTGTATATTGTTTTTACCTTTATGCTTTGTGTGAACAACTACAGTGTGTTGCTTATGAAATCCATGAAGTGCTACAGAGAAAATTACATTTGATTTATGTAATGAACACATTTTGAGCTCTTAAAGAAATATAACAAAGGAAAGCTGAACTCCAATGATCCATGTAGCAAACACAAACTGTTATATCGCCTTTGGGCTTTTGGAGCCTTGACCTGACTTTTAAAAAATAATTGGAAAAAAGCTCTATGCTGCTACAAAATGAAAAATAGATTTATTTTTTTTGAGAAAAAAAAGTAATAGAATATAAATGTATTTTTATATTCCAATATCACAATAATCTTCCAATGTAGAACTACAAGTTAAAAAAGAAGTAACATAAATCAAATCCACTTCAGCTAAATACTTCTCATTTATTTCCATCTTACATGCTGTGACTGCAGCCATTCCCACATCTCTGTGAATGGGACTCATGGACATGGATCAGTGGTTGTTGATCAATGGTCCTGAGAATCTGCATAATTAAGATGAAGGAACGGAGCTCCCAGCCCATCGTTCCTGCAGCTGCTTTCAGTCTTTATGCAAATGTCCTGTTTGTAAGACTGAAACCTGCAGCTGAGACTGAAGACGTCACCTGATGATGACGACACGTTTCTCCCACAAAACGCTGCGTCCAGATGAACAGAAGCAACAGACTCACTTTCCTGGATGATTGAGATGCATCAAGACTTCATTGTGTGTTACTTCTCATTCAGCACAGACACATTATTCCTGTTAGGTCATGTCAGCTGTCACTCAGTACAAGCACAACTGTGAACAACACAAACTTCTCTTCAATGTGTCACAGAAACACTAAGTGTGAGAGCCTGTATGACACACAGGACAGACTGTAAGCTCTGCTGGCTGCACAGCACTTTGTAGCAGTTTTCCAACATGTCCTCCACCCGTGATGTCAGTGGTGGGACCCCAGTCACAGCACTCAGCACCACCTCCTTTAAATGGATTTTATAGCAGTTCCTCCCGTTACTCGGTGCAACGCTTCTTAAATGTGTTTTTGCAGGATAAAACACAGCAGGTGGTGTAGAGAGGACGTCAGCTGACGGAGCAGAGGGAGGCAGACTGTGGATAAATGACAGAGTGAGAGGAGAGCAACCATGACAGAAGCACAGGTGTGGCAGATAGAAGTGGCTTTATAGACACTTATTGTCAGTCCTCGTGCATGCTGTGGAAATAAGTGTCTGTGTCATGAGGTGACATGTGAGCTTATCTTTGGTCAATAAAGCTGAACGACCAGTTTTCACTTTGCTTGTTACGCTTGTTTAGTGACGTCTGGGTTTCTGTGGAGCCCGAATTTTGATGAGTTCTGGTGAAATCATCTGAGATCATCTGAGCATCGGTGAAGAGTCAGCAGAGAAAGTGTGGGACAGAAGTTTGCTTTGGACACATGGACTGAAATCAAAAAGTAACAAACAGGATTTCCAATGGACAGTATGGAGAAGTGAAAGTACACAAAGGCTGTGCTGGAACACGTGTGTTACACTTTTTGACAGCTGAGAACAAAACACAATATTTTGCATCATCTCTGCAGTGTCTCTTCTTTCCTCTGCTGTTGTGCTTTTAGCTCCAAACTGTTTCAAATGGTTTGTCAGCAAGCTGACCTCTGACCTCTGCAGTACTAACTCCTGACCCGTACAAAGAGCGGGCCTTTCTGACCTTTGACCTGCAGCTGTATGTCTCTCAGTCTCAGTTCTTCTCTCCGTCACTGATGGAGCAGGTGTAGTTGCTGCTGACAGTCAGTCGTTTGTTTTCTCAGAGTGAGGCTGAAGTCTGAACTGTTCAGAGCATCAGGTCTCATCAACGTGCGCTGCTGTAACGCCGCTTTGTCCTCTGAGATCACCAGGTATGAAACCTGAGTGCTGACAGAGCAGCATGTTCCCCCTCATTCACCTCCACCACCACAGCCAAGGCATGCTGGGAAACTGAGGACACACAGACGGAGAACTGAAGTGTCTGCTGTGTGTTCATCTCAGAGTCCTCACAGGTGACACATTAGCTCCAGAACACCAAGCCAGGTGTTTGAAGCCTGACAGGGATTCTTCCCATCCAGAGGGAGGATTTAGCTGCACAACAATGAACATTAGTGTGTAGTTTAGAAACACAGACTGTGCCTGCACTGCATCTAGTGAAGAAAAGTGTTACTGCGAGAGAACCAGGCTCCTTTAAAGCAGCTGATATTAAGGTTGAAAAATCAACAATAAGCTGATGTAATCAACGTTTCACAAAATGGTCAGCAGCTAAAATCTGGAGCCGTTCTTTGGTGGTAATTAACAGTTTGTTCTTGTTAGCTAATTATGTCATTAAAGGTAGCAGCAGAAGCCTTGTGTTGAAAGCCCATTCACTCACACATTCACACAGTATGTGTGTGTCTGTGTTACACTGTGGACATCCCTTCTGTTGGAGCGCCATCTTGTGGCAGGTTTAAGAAATGTTCTTCTTGTAAATCCAAACTGATGCACCTCCATAGCAGACTGTGGAGGCTTTCAGTGACATGAAGACTTGATTTATACTGTCATATTCTCCTGTTACACAAAGCACAGCACGCTGAACATGGATGAACTGAAACTCCCAGCATCTGACTGAGGAAAAGCACAAATCATTCTCACACTGACTCCTGCTTGATTTTAGATTTGCTTTCAAATCCTCACACTTTCATATGAAGCACTAAATGGGCTCCAGACTGTTTATCTCAGCTTCCTGTCAAACACACTGCTGCTCACACCGAGGCTCAGTTTACTCCTCCAGCCTGGCTTAACCTGCTGTCTGTTAAAAACAGTCCCACACTCCTCTGTTTAATCCTTCTGATCAGACTCTTTGATTTTGTATTGTTTTTACCTGAAGTTGTGTTTTTGACATGGTTCTGTCTGTGAAATAAAGCTCACACACACACTGCTACAGTCCTTCATACACTTAGAAACGAAGCTGCTCCTTTCCTCAGTGCTGACACATAAAGAAGAGTTGGTTTTATATCCAACACGTCTCTGTTCCAGAAAACAGCTTCAGCAGCCTCTGAGTCTGAACTTGGAGTTGGTTATAAGCCACAGGCCTGTGTGCACAGCAATGAGGAAATATAATGCAGTAAGTGAAACATGGATGTGTGGAACAGATTATCCCAAAGGTTGATTCTGTTCATCTGGACGTTCTCAGTGAAACATTTGGTCTCTCGGTCAGGTGACTCCTTTAGTCTCAGCTGACTGCAGCTTTCCAAACCTTTGTCACTGGATCACTCACTTCATCTCCAACGTGTCCCTGACACAGACAGCTGGAGCCGTTACAGCAAAATCATTGATCATCGTTTTTAGAACATTAGCTGGTGTTGGTGGGCAGGCTAGCAGTGCTAATTGTTAGCACTAGTTCTGCTGCTCTCCCTTTGTCTCTGTTATTGTTGGTCTTTAGTGAACAATAGAAAGTGTCTTCATGAGACTGTTGCCTAATGTTCAAATGTAGATAACACCACCTGCACCAACCTGTTACACAGCACAACCCTCTGGTGTAGCTTTGGCTGGAGCACATATTGGCAGCTCCAGTGACATCACCACTCCATGGTGACATCATCTCTACAGACTGTGGCTGTTACATATCCTCACCTGGTAATAATAAGACTGTCCTCAGCTGCACACAGCTCCAAGATGAACAAACTGAAGTAAATACAAATTAGAGTTACGATAGATTGAAATCTTGTAATCAGAGCTAATTCTTAGTGAAACTCTCACAACATCATATCCTGATCCTGGGTTAGTGTCTCGGTCTCAGATCACAACATCAGCACAGGCTTGGCTTGGGTGAGGTATTGAGTGGTTCTTGTCCATGACAGCTGCAGGTACAGTGCCATCAGCCATGCTGCACCACATGTCTGCCCAGGAACATTAGTGTGGCTGAGTCTCATGTAAACATTGTGCTAAAGTGGTGGGAAAGTGGCTGCAAGCTGGCTGCACTGTGTCCAATACTCTCAGTATGATATCCACAAACCTCTGAGTGTCACAGAGTGGGCCTGTGCTCAGCTCACTGTGCCCCATTCAATTCTACTTGCATAGTTTTACAAGTAAAATTAAAAGTTGCTCAATGATAAGTTATTGTAGTAACAACTAAGTCCATGGTCATTATTTGTTAATAGTAGCTTAAAGCTTCTGCACCAATCATGGAGCAGCAGGTTTAGAGCATGTGGATCTACAAAAGTAAGTCCCAGTAAGATGGGCTGAGCCTTACATACTAGAAGAAACATGTCATTCCCAGCAGATGAAGCGCCCTTTAAAGCAGGATCTCACTTTAAACCTAAAGAACTTGCTATGAGCATGCAGTGCATTCATGGTTATTATTCATACGATTGTGGGGAGCTAATAAAGTGCAACTATCACATTACATTTTATTATTAAATTGTTGTTAACAATCCCTTCACTTCTGCTTATCTAATTCATGGTTGCAGGATGGCTGACAGCTTCCATTAGGCAGGAGGTAATGTCCATTCTGGCCACAGTGCAACCCACAATGTGTAACTGACACTATTATATTGCATTATGTCACATTGTTACATCTTTTTAATAAATGATGACAGTCAGCTGAATTTGCTGCCCCCTTGGTGGAGGACATCAGGATCAGCAGCTCCATCACAAACACCACAGAAGAAGAACAACACTGGATCAGATTATCTGGACGTGTTTGACAGGGACAGTGTTCATGTTCATGGACATCAGGACAAAAACAGACGATGGAAACCTGCCAGATTTGAGCTAAACTGCTCGTTTCCATGTGTAGTCCCTGGGAGGTCACATGACCAACAAAGACACACAAGCTGTGTCCCAAAATGTCGGCTGCATCCTCCGGAGGCCGCATTTGAAGGCCGATGACGTCACAGCCAGGCGACGAAGGCTGTCCCGATTCCTCGACTCCTTCAAATGCGTCCTTCATTCCCCCGAGTTTGAAGGATGGGTCGGGTGTGTCCTTCGTGGCCCACCATATCCCAGAATTCATAGCGCGGCCCAGCCAAATTTCAGCTGCCAACAATGGCGGCCGCTACTAAGTTTTAAAATTTAACGAGGGAGTACTACTTACTTACAATGAATTCCTTACACTATATAATTTTCCCGTCAGTGTTGGGGAATTCTCAATGGTGCTTGGTGCCATACCCTCAGGGACTTTAATGTTATATAAAAACACTGACAGCTCAATATCTGCCTCAGTCACTCTCCCTGATCCAGCTGAGTCAGCAGTGGGAAAAATCTGCTTTTCACAGGAACTTGGTAACAGCAATAAGAGAATACGTAGTTTATTCCAAGAAGATATCATGTCTCTCCCATATATAGAATATCTTACTGGAACCGACATGTTCCAGATATCACCTGGAAGACAGTCTGGATGATCCCATAAATATCTAATTGTGAACAAGGTGAAGGAAATCTCATATAAAATTCTTCATAAATGTGACCCAGCCAGTCACTATATGGTAACATTTAAAAGAGACATAAATGCTAATTGAACTTTCTGTGGGGATCATCCAGAAACTGTGGCACATCTCTTTTGGTTCCTCTACACAGAGATTCTGGAAGAATTTAGCAGTTTTGTTATTGTCCATATTTTAAGGGAGTTTTCTTTACGATGGGAAAATGTTTTATTCTTTTTCTTTAAGTTCCCCAGGAAGAATGATAAATGTTTTTTATAAAAAATTTGTTAATACTTTTAGCTATTTTATATCCATAAATGTAAGTTTATTAATAAAACACCATATTTCTGCCTTTTTATAAGGATATGAATTGTACATACAATCAATTTCAGACTCAACCAACAAAAAGCCTCTCAGAACAATATTTATATGTTGATTTTTTTCGCCTACTCATATCATCATTTTTTTACTCCTGGTTCTGTATGTTCATGTTCTGTTCTTTTGTAAACTTCATCTGTTTGTATGTTGTATACTCATTGTGTTTCAATAAAGTTCGATTTAAAAAAGGTACGTTCTAAACGAAGCTTCAGACGTCACTGATCACGTGACTCTGGCCAAACGAATCAAGCCTCGACACGGTGCTTCTGAAGCAGCGCGTTGATCTTTCTGACACACGCACCGGAGCGTCAGCTTCAAGCGGACCATCACTACGTCTCACATCTAAAGGTGTCAAGGTAACTTTGAACTGAGTTCAGTCAATCTGGAGTTTTTCCAAGTTTTCTGTTGCTCTCTGTGAGAGAAGAGCGTTAAAGGCGGGGCTCTCCAGAGTCCAGCAAAACAGGAAACCACAGCTGGGTGTGTGTAAGTGTGCAAACCAATAGAATGCATCGTGGTGGGGGGGGCATCACGGGCAAGAAAAAAATAAAATAATCGGTCGTACCCATGCTTCCCCGACGTCATGCCAGCGCATATTGGGAAATTCGTAGGCACCGATCGGTTTTCTATCAGCCATTTGCTGGGAGTAAGGGCGCCCTCCGTTTGCGAGGTGCGCCTGCTGCTGGCGGCACAGGGAGGAGAGGGCGGGGCGGCGGGGAGTCTCTGGCTGGCTGGAGCGGCATCTAATAACCAACTCGCAAAACAAAATAAAAACAACAAACAGATATTATGATACAGACTTATAATCTGCACCCATGTTTTTTCTACATTCTATAAAGTGAGCGCGAGAGCCCTCGGTGCGCCTGCGCGCTGCTGAAGTCAAAGTAAACTTTATTGTCATCTCCGCTACAGACAGTCCAGCATATAGAGAGACGAGACGACGAGGCTGCAGTTACAGCGGTGCAAGTAAACAAACAATAAATATAAGAAGAGTAAGAAAATAAATCTACACTTTAGGACTCGAGGTAAAGGATCAATAACAATTTAAATTTATAATTTACAGTTTGATGATTTAAAGTCTCACACAACCCGTCAAAAGGGGCGGGGCCGGCTGCTTCCAAGTAGAGCACATTTCATTTATAATGATGTAAATCCAAGCCCATCATGGATTCACGATCTGAATCCTGGGTTGTGTGAAATCCCAGAAATCAACCTTAGACAAAGTGAATCTGTGAATTAAGGTGTAGGTCTGTTAGGCAGGGCCGTGCAGAGAGGTTTAAAGGGGCGGGTGCTCAAAGTTAAAAAGGGGCACATTGAACTAGAGATGGCACGATACCACTTTTTTATGTCCGATACCGATACCGATATCATAAATTTGGATATCTGCCGATACCGATATGAATCCGATATAGTGTTTTTTAATCAACAAAACTGTTTTTTTAAAAATATCTTGCTGCATTTTGTATAAGTTCATACTCAAGTTTAAAACAACAACTACACTAAAGCTATTCTGTTATACCTATATGCAAAAAAAAAAATATTTATAGTTCAGCAATACTGATCAATCTAATAAACTTAGACCTACACCATCCTCCCTATTCTGGTATTTTAAAGAGTACTTAGCGTAAATATTAAGCAACCTAACTAATAGGGTTCCAACTCCCAGCAACAACAAAAATAAATAAATAAAAAATAGGGAACCACCCCTCACGCTCCACCTCATGATGCTTAATCAACGTAATCAACCTTAATTTGATGCAGTGTGAAAAAAAAATGCACAGAAATCAATTATTTTTCAAGAAATATTAAATAGATTCAACATCTTTCTTCAACAAAATTGCAGACTGCACAGATGGTACCTTCCCAAAGGAAAAAGTACTATAGCTTACTAGGGTATATATTAGACTTAATAGTCACTATATACAGTAATTGACTTCTATTCATTTTACATCAAATTAAAACTTTGGGTGTCAGATAATTATTTATTAAAAGCTAGACATTTTAAATGAGAATAAGAAAGAAAAGTATGTCTTTGTGCCCCCTTTTCCCCGTTAATGCCCTATCGGCCCCCCTGGCTAAACTTTGCTAGATCCGCCCCTGCACAGTTACCAGCGTCAGCTATGTAGAAAAAGATCCTGGTGTAGAAAGTAATATTAAATACATTCTAACAACAGCTGATCAAGCTTAAACGTGCTGCTTTTGTTCAGCCGCTGGTTTCCTCTTTCTGGTGCAAAGTGGGCCAAAAACAAACCAGAGAGACGGACTCGCGACAGAAAAGCCGATCAGCTGATCATTAAGCGAGAGGCAGTCGCTTGTTAAGCTTAACGCAGGAATGCTTTACAAACATTCAGAGATGGACTTACACACTTGCTGTACTTCTCTCGGGGATAACTTTGTCGGAGATGAAATGCTGGGTTGCTAGCGAAGCTCCAAATGCTATCCAGACCACCGACAGGTCCCGCATGCCACAGCTGCTCTATCACGTGATGCCTACTGCTCCGACGTGCTAACTTTCTGAGGTGAGTTACGGCGTGTTGCAAGTTTTGTGAGGTGCTTTCGTGATATTTAATGGATCGGATTACATTTTTTATTTTTCTCCGATATCCGATCCAGTAATTTAGGTCAGTATCGGACCGATACCGATACGTAATATCGGATCGGTCCATCTCTACATTGAACCAGGCTGAATAACAACAACACACTTTCATCAAGAATCTAATATGGGCAACAAGGCAAAGCAAACGTAGCCGATGCTTTACCTGATGGGTACAATGTTGCTGTTGAGGGGTTGCTGTGGATAGTGCTGGAGGGCAGGCAGGGCTGGACTGGGACAAAAAATCGGCCCGGGCATTTTGACTGGAGACCGGCCCACCAAAAATGTGACGTCATTCATGGATAAAACCGCAAAGGATTCTGGGAACTTTTGGCAAGCGGTACTAGCGCATACAGGCTTTCAATTGAACTCAGTTACACAGCGATAAAAAGAAACACAAAAAATGGCAAGAAGCTGCTGTATTATTAACTGCAATAGCCGGTGTTGTGCCAAAAAGTGATTGTCTGCCAAAAACTGATTTCCGGTATTTGCAAAGAAACTGATTGCTCGTATTTAAATTGCTATAAATAACTTGTTGGGCTATAATATGTGAAACATATGTCAAATGCATCCCTCATGGATGACATAAAGTCATACTGAGCTACAAACAACATTAGTGTAACAAGGTAGAAGCCGCAATCAGTCTGTGGCAGTGACTTTTATATAACCTTTATTTATGCCGTAAAAAAAATCGAATTAACATTAAAAATGTATTTTTTAAGAAGTAGTTGGACAGCAGAAATGGCTCAAATATTACAATTATTTTTCAACTACTAATTAATTACCGTTGAGCTCAAAGGTTATATTAATACACGGTTAACGAATGTGTATTTATGAAGACGATTTGTGAGACGAACAAAGGTAAACTTACCTTTGTTCGTACGATGGTCTTTCGGTGCATTTCAAGGTCCTGCACCCATCCGTCGGTAAACTGTACCTGGGCTTGTTGCAGTGAGCTGAAGTTACTAAACTTCATGAGTGTATGCACTCACTCCAAGAAGCGTATAATTATAAATCTGAGCGTGGTGAAAGTTGGGCAGCACGCTAACGTCTTTTGTCCCTCTGTGTGCTCGTAAGGGTCTGACCCTTTCACTCCTTTGATTTTTCCTCGTATCTTTTCTTTGTCTTTTCGTTGAGTCTGTCTTTGTACGGACCGGCATTGTTCTCCGTCGTTTTGTACATACCTTTTTTGTGCGGCAAAGAAAAAACAAGAAGGTATTGGAACCGGAGAATGAACGTTTTGCGGTGCTGCAATTGCAAATGCTTGTATTTGATGCGGTACTTGGATTGTTTTGCCAGGAGTTCCCGGCATGCAATGCGCAAAGTCACGTGGTCTGTCAATCGCTATAGGAAAAACCATAAAGCCTTTGCATGAAAACAACTGCTTTGATGTACACTGCCTTGTTGGTATATATGTATCAATCTAATAAAGTTAAACCTACACCATTCTCCCTATTCGGGATTTTAAACAGTACATAGCGGAAACAAAAAGACTGCTTGGTAGAGTTAACCTCCTGAACTATCTACAACACATGGTAGAAACCTGAAATTAAGACCAAGAACACTAGAGGTGAGACATGATCATTAATTAATATTAAAATTAATAAATGACAGATTTAGGGATATTTTCATAAAGTATTTATTTACCAAAACAATAGAAAACAGCATGGTAGCACAATATATTTTGTTAACACAGCAACCTTTAAATATGAAAGGAGACAGAGAAAGAAAGGTGAGAAAGAAGAATAAGAATAACACTTAATTGAGTTTTTGATGGCATTTTACACACAGTACTAATACAGTATCTAGAAAATATGGGAAAATACTGGCATCATATACAGTACTTACTTCTGAAGAAATTATATGGGACCCTGAAAAACAGGACACAAGTGAAAGGACAAAGAACTGTGAATGGCAATTGATGGACTTGCTCAGATGATCACAGTACTGGCATCTTTATTCCAGAAAGGAATTAGAGAAATCATATACACTAGTACTTACGTTGATGAACTTAAAAAGTTGAATGGTCTCGAACCTCTTAAACAAACAATGTATGATCAGACCCTGACAAACAGGACAGAAAGGAATAAAGATTAGATGAATATTAAAATCTATAAAGGACAGATTATGATTGAATTGTATCACCAAAGACTATTCACTCACCAATAAAAGGTCACCTACAACACTTCCACAGCAGCAACACTGAACATATCTTAAGACATGGAAACCTTTATGAAGTGAAAGGACAGACAGTGAAGGTTGAGAAAGAATTGTACTTAATAGATTTTTTCAGACGATGACAGTACTGGTATGCTTACTCTAGAAAAATGGTTGAATCATATTCCATATAGTACTTACTTAAAATGAACACACTTCAGTCCTCCTAAAATGACTGACAGCATCTGAAATGAAACAATGACAGATTAAGACTGTAAGAATATATGTTTATAAATGCCTAATACTCCAATCTCATATTTATTCTATCTATTAAGATGGACAAATTCTAAGCATTTACCAATCACTTGACTTGTTTGAAGTGAAGGTAGATACTAAACGTATTCGTTTAGGCAATAACAATAAAGCTGAATTTAATATTAACAATAGATAATTAGGAATGTTTTGCTCATTTTTATTTCACCTCACCAGGTTACAAAAGGAGCTTTCTCAGCAGGTCACTCTTCTCAGCTACCCTGTCAATGACCATGTCAGAGTCCAATGACATGAGAATGTCCTTTTCAGTGGCCATCAGCATAAACATCTCCAGCTTGTTTGCAGACAGGCTGCTTCGGAGTCTGCTTTTAATGAACTTGAGTGTAGAGAACGTTCTTTCACAGGCAACCTGAGTGAGGGAGAGGGTCAGCAGGTACTTGTATGCCAGCCCAAGGAGACGATAGGCATCAGACAGCATGTTGAACCGCCTGAGTATTTGATAGCAGCACAGTGGGCAATTTTTGCAAGAACCACAGCTTTCGGTCACAATTTCACTTTCTTCGTCCCATTCTTCAGATCTGTCCTTTGCTGTTCTGGTCGTGTACTCATCTACATGTGATGTCTTAAGCCTTTCCCACTGTTCAGCAAAACGTTTCAGTTCTGACTGAAGGTTATTAACTGTAGCCCTGCTGTCAAATTTAAGTAGACAGGCGCTGAGGTTCTGAAATGCATTACTTGGAAGAGAAACTGTTCTGACCTGGCTAAACTTCCTGGGGTCCAACCATGCCAAATCGGCAAGAAGAGGGCCATGTATGACAAATCGTCTGTGGATTGCTTCAATAACTGTGTCCAGGATGATGTTGTGCACTTTCACCTCATATGATTTCTCAGCATTGATTTGCAACTCATCTTCAGGCATCTCTCCGGCCATGCCTTTTCTCCTTTTGGCTCTCTTTTTAGGTAGTTCAGCCTCCACTTCCATGTCTGTGTTGTTCACCCTCTCCTCTAGTTTTTGATTTGTCTGTTTCACAAATGTGTCTGCAGCTGTCTTCACAGTTGGAAAGTCCCTGGCAATACTTTTGAGGCCATCTTGTGTGGCAGTCACCATATGATGGGCAGAGAGAATGTCCATCCCCTTTGACTGGAGGTACTTTGACAGAGGAGTTGTTTGCTCAAACACTCTAAGAAATATCTGTGCTGTTAACACAGTTTCATGCTTCAAGAGACACTCTTTAAAGCCTCGTGCTTTGGCACGAACAGCTGGCTTTTCTTTTTCCCTCTTTTCAATGGCTTCCATCGTCAGCACTACATCAACGAAGAGGCCATCATCTGGTTTTCCAAAATGTCCAAAGATTTTCTGGAGGGCATCATGCTTGGCCCACCACCGTGTCTCACCTATTGGACTGAGGCATCTGTGTCTTGTGTTTTCGGTTTGTTTCTCCCACAGATTAAGCCTGTGATAGGACTCCTTGATGAACACAGCTATGTCATTAAGTAAATTAAAGAGTGATCCACTTTCAATGACACTTTGTGTTGTGTCAGCAATCACAAGATTAAGTATGTGTGCATAGCACCACACATGCACATGAGTTGGAGACTGGGCAGTCATAAGTGCTGAAAAGCCTTTGTACTGGCCCTGCATATTTGAAGCACCATCTGTTGCATTCCCAATGCACATGGCCTTGTCTAGATTCAGATGCTCTAAAACTCCGGAAAGCAAGTTTACAAAGTACTGCCCCGTGGATGCTTCGCACCTCACTATGGAGACAAGCCTCTCCTGCACAGACTCAGTAACATACCTGATGATTACTGAACACTGATCATAACCTGTGATGTCTTGGGTTGTGTCTAGCTGAACAGAAAACATCCCAGCTTTCTGGACATCACTGGCGATGCTCTCTTGAAGGAGATGGCCAAGTGCATCAATCACTGAGTTGACAGTTGTTTTGGAGAGTAGGGTGATGAGAGATCCTCTACCTCTTGATCCACTGGTCTGATGCAACTTCTTGCTTTTTTCAATGCAGTCATTCAAATGTTCTCCAAGGCACATATCATACTTGCCTAATAACACAATCAGTTCCAGAAAGTTACCATGATCGATGGTGTTATCACCTAAAGTGTATGCAGCCTCATTCTCCACATGCCTATAGCTGAGTCCCCTCTTCCCAAGTACTTTGATCACATCCACTATACGCTCTAAAACTTGCCGTCTCTTTTTCACTTGTGCTCTGTGAGCTGACAACTGACTGCCAGCAAACAAGCTCCTGATGTTGCCTTTTGAGCACCTTAAGAAAAAAGCTTCAGCACAGGTCTGGTGTGTGTTGCTCTTTTCATGCTCCTCTGTGCGCAGATGTATATGTCGCCAGTCACTCATGCCTGTTATAAATGTGCTGGTGTCAGTCAGCCTTGCAAATGCCAGACACACAAAGCAGAACAATAAATGGCGTTCTTTGCAATAAGTAAGCCACTTCCTGTTGGTGCCATCTTTACAGCTGAACACCCTCATCACAACTGCACTGCTACTGTTCTGCTGTGGGTGGTAATCTAAGAAGGCCTGTAATATGGCAGGTTCAGGGCGAGCAAAGTAATCGATGCCCTGGCTCTCTCTCTCTTGCTCTTCCATCTCTCTCTCTTGCTCTTCCATCTCTCTCTCTTGCTCTTCCATCTCTCTCTCCTGCTCTTCCATCTCTCTCTCTTGCTCTTCCATCTCTCTCTCTTGCTCTTCCGTCTCTCTCTCTTGCACTTCCGTCTCTCTCTCTTGCACTTCCATCTCTCTCTCTTGCTCTTCCATCTCTCTCTCTTGCTCTTCCGTCTCTCTCTCTTGCTCTTCTGTCTCTCTCTCTTGCTCTTCCGTCTCTCTCTCTTGCTCTTCCGTCTCTCTCTCTTGCTCTTCCATCTCTCTCTCTTGCTCTTCTGTCTCTCTCTCTTGCTCTTCTGTCTCTCTCTCTTGCTCTTCTGTCTCTCTCTCTTGCTCTTCCATCTCTCTCTCTTGCTCTTCCGTCTCTCTCTCTTGCTCTTCCATCTCTCTCTCTTGCTCTTCCGTCTCTCTCTCTTGCTCTTCCGTCTCTCTCTCTTGCTCTTCTGTCTCTCTCTCTTGCTCTTCCATCTCTCTCTCTTGCTCTTCCGTCTCTCTCTCTTGCTCTTCCGTCTCTCTCTCTTGCTCTTCCATCTCTCTCTCTTGCTCTTCCATCTCTCTCTCTTGCACTTCCATCTCTCTCTCTTGCACTTCCATCTCTCTCTCTTGCTCTTCCATCTCACTCTCTTGCTCTTCCATCTCTCTCTCTTGCACTTCCATCTCTCTCTCTTGCACTTCCATCTCTCTCTCTTGCACTTCCATCTCTCTCTCTTGCTCTTCCATCTCTCTCTCTTGCTCTTCCATCTCTCTCTCTTGCACTTCCATCTCTCTCTCTTGCTCTTCCATCTCTCTCTCTTGCTCTTCCATCTCTCTCTCTTGCACTTCCATCTCTCTCTCTTGCTCTTCCATCTCTCTCTCTCCTGCTCTTCCATCTCTCTCTCTTGCTCTTCCATCTCTCTCTCTTGCACTTCCATCTCTCTCTCTTGCTCTTCCATCTCTCTCTCTTGCACTTCCATCTCTCTCTCTCTTGCTCTTCCATCTCTCTCTCTTGCTCTTCCATCTCTCTCTCTTGCTCTTCCATCTCTCTCTCTTGCACTTCCATCTCTCTCTCTTGCACTTCCATCTCTCTCTCTTGCTCTTCCATCTCACTCTCTTGCTCTTCCATCTCTCTCTCTTGCACTTCCATCTCTCTCTCTTGCACTTCCATCTCTCTCTCTTGCACTTCCATCTCTCTCTCTTGCTCTTCCATCTCTCTCTCTTGCTCTTCCATCTCTCTCTCTTGCACTTCCATCTCTCTCTCTTGCTCTTCCATCTCTCTCTTGCTCTTCCATCTCTCTCTCTTGCACTTCCATCTCTCTCTCTTGCTCTTCCATCTCTCTCTCTTGCACTTCCATCTCTCTCTCTCTTGCTCTTCCATCTCTCTCTCTTGCTCTTCCATCTCTCTCTCTTGCTCTTCCATCTCTCTCTCTTGCACTTCCATCTCTCTCTCTTGCACTTCCATCTCTCTCTCTTGCTCTTCCATCTCACTCTCTTGCTCTTCCATCTCTCTCTCTTGCACTTCCATCTCTCTCTCTTGCACTTCCATCTCTCTCTCTTGCACTTCCATCTCTCTCTCTTGCTCTTCCATCTCTCTCTCTTGCTCTTCCATCTCTCTCTCTTGCACTTCCATCTCTCTCTCTTGCTCTTCCGTCTCTCTCTCTTGCTCTTCCGTCTCTCTCTCTTGCTCTTCCGTCTCTCTCTCTTGCTCTTCCGTCTCTCTCTCTTGCTCTTCCGTCTCTCTCTCTTGCTCTTCCGTCTCTCTCTCTTGCTCTTCCGTCTCTCTCTCTTGCTCTTCCATCTCTCTCTCTTGCTCTTCCATCTCTCTCTCTTGCTCTTCCATCTCTCTCTCTTGCTCTTCCATCTCTCTCTCTTGCACTTCCATCTCTCTCTCTTGCACTTCCATCTCTCTCTCTTGCTCTTCCATCTCACTCTCTTGCTCTTCCATCTCTCTCTCTTGCACTTCCATCTCTCTCTCTTGCACTTCCATCTCTCTCTCTTGCACTTCCATCTCTCTCTCTTGCTCTTCCATCTCTCTCTCTTGCTCTTCCATCTCTCTCTCTTGCTCTTCCATCTCTCTCTCTTGCTCTTCCATCTCTCTCTCTTGCTCTTCCATCTCTCTCTCTTGCACTTCCATCTCTCTCTCTTGCTCTTCCATCTCTCTCTCTTGCTCTTCCATCTCTCTCTCTTGCTCTTCCATCTCTCTCTCTTGCTCTTCCATCTCTCTCTCTCCTGCTCTTCCATCTCTCTCTCTCTTGCTCTTCCATCTCTCTCTCTCTTGCTCTTCCATCTCTCTCTCTTGCTCTTCCATCTCTCGCTCTCTTGCTCTTCCATCTCTCTCTCTCTTGCTCTTCCATCTCTCTCTCTTGCTCTTCCATCTCTCTCTCTCTTGCTCTTCCATCTCTCTCTCTCTTGCTCTTCCATCTCTCTCTCTTGCTCTTCCATCTCTCTCTCTCTTGCTCTTCCATCTCTCTCTCTTGCTCTTCCATCTCTCTCGCTCTCTTGCTCTTCCATCTCTCTCTCTCTCTTGCTCTTCCATCTCTCTCTCTCTCTTGCTCTTCCATCTCTCTCTCTTGCTCTTCCATCTCTCTCTCTTGCTCTTCCATCTCTCTCTCTTGCACTTCCATCTCTCTCTCTTGCACTTCCATCTCTCTCTCTTGCTCTTCCATCTCACTCTCTTGCTCTTCCATCTCTCTCTCTTGCACTTCCATCTCTCTCTCTTGCACTTCCATCTCTCTCTCTTGCACTTCCATCTCTCTCTCTTGCTCTTCCATCTCTCTCTCTTGCTCTTCCATCTCTCTCTCTTGCTCTTCCATCTCTCTCTCTTGCTCTTCCATCTCTCTCTCTTGCTCTTCCATCTCTCTCTCTTGCTCTTCCATCTCTCTCTCTTGCTCTTCCATCTCTCTCTCTCTTGCTCTTCCATCTCTCTCTCTCTTGCTCTTCCATCTCTCTCTCTTGCTCTTCCATCTCTCGCTCTCTTGCTCTTCCATCTCTCTCTCTCTTGCTCTTCCATCTCTCTCTCTTGCTCTTCCATCTCTCTCGCTCTCTTGCTCTTCCATCTCTCTCTCTCTCTTGCTCTTCCATCTCTCTCTCTCTCTTGCTCTTCCATCTCTCTCTGCTGCTCTTCTGTCTCCTCTGTCACAGACTTCTCCACTTTTGATGATAAATCAGCTGGTGCAACATGTAAGGATTGGCACAATTTGTTAAGATTTTGAGAAATTTGAGAAACTAACCTTAAGCATAAAATAAAATTTACTATCAGTAACTTCATAGCACCCGCCCAGCAGTATATAAACTCCGTCATGCTAGTTACGCTGTACTTGTTATTAACCTGTGCAGTTAATAAAAGCACAGGTAATGTTTGTCGCGCTGTTGCACACACAGCACGCTCGTTTGTTTCAGTTCGTCAGTAGCAACAAGACAGCTTACCAACGTGTACGTAATAAGCTAATACTCCTGGGTGCTACACACTACAGTGCACGCTGTGCACCTACTTACTGGTTGTGTGGCATCAGTCTGTGTCTCTGAGTTAACTTGTGTTTCTCCTACAGCTCCGGACCGCAACAAATGCGCGTGCTCTTTGTGAGCTCGTTCCCGGCTCGTAACCAGCGCGTTCTGCTGTCAAGGGCGATCATTGGTTAAATGTGATCATGTGACTGATGCAAGCCAGATCCTTTTATTTAGCAAAACTGTGATTAATAGTTAAATATTATTGTTTTAGGGGCACAGACAGGACTCCGCACCCACACACACATAAAAAAAATAATAATCTTTTTTTTTTAAAGTTGCCTCAACAAAAGGGCACCTTGGGCACCCATCAGGAAAGGGGCGGGTGCTCAAGCCCCTCTAGCCCCGCCCTCTGCACGTGCCTGCTGTTAGGTTAATTGTGCTGATCCTCAGGTTGGGGGATTTGTGTTTGTACTGGAGCGCAAAATTCAATCCAATGGAAGATGGACAACAAAAGTTCAAAGCCATCAGGTGCTCAGGTTAGAAAAAAGAGAAAAGATGCAGGTAAGCAGACGTGTGATTGGATAATGGCAGGTCATCCTGAACCAGTCAGACTAAACTCCAAACAATACATTATGTTACAGATTTTAATATTAATTAGTCATTGTTACTTGTTGATTTGTCCTTTTCTCATTGTGTGACGAATTATGACGACTGTTTGGTAGCTGTTATTGTCTCTCTCTCTCTCTTCATGTGTGTTTCTCTGGTGAAACAATAGTTTTGTGTTAATGTTAGGGCTGCACGATTTTGCATAAAATGAGAATCACGATTTTTTGGCTTAGAATTGAGATCATGATTCTCTCATAACAATAAATAAACATAAAACAACAAATGTCTCACGTTTTGTTGTTGCAGCAAAATGTTGTCCTGCTTGAAATTCCGTCTCCACCGTTGCTCGACGCTGCGTGTACAGAGCAGGTAGTGCAACAATAGAAAAATAGTTGCGGGACGGCACTGTGTAGCGTTTGTCTAGGGTGTTGATCGTTTTCCTAAATCCCTCGTTTTGCACAGTGTTGATGGAGCCATATCTTTGGTCAGGTGATAAGTGATAGCCTCCGTAATGTCTTTGTGCCTGCGGGAGTTCGACGTGTATAGGGAAGCGCTGTATAAGGTTCCCGTTATTGATGTTTGGGTGGTTGACCGGGACGGATTTTCTCCTGTCACTTTCTCGTCATCCCTGACGTGCTCTCCGTGGTTTTTTCCCTGCTAATTTTAGCATCACACGGCACAGCTTCTGTATCACGTGGTATAAGGCTCCGCCCTTGTCATTTGTTGAGCAGGAAGAGTGAGCGCTTGTTTTCATGCAGATTACGTCCCGGATCAAAATGCGGTACATTTGATCTCTGTTGTTTTTGCCTGATGATTGGTTTGAGTCTTGACAATCCACATTGCTGGCGTTGCATCTTTCAATGCCAGCAATGGCAGGTATCAGTGCTCAAACCTTTTGTGTTTGTTTCCAACAAGTTACCCACCTCGGGAAACAAACATGTGTTCTTTTACTTGTCAGATGAACATATGAGACACTTTGACTCTTCAGTGCAGTGTGGAGCCTAACAAAGATCTGTTTTGTGTCCCAGCTGATCAGCAGGAGGAGGAGAGTCTGACGGAGCAGCAGAGGAACATTTTCAGCTACTTGGACTCAGCTCAGCCACTACAGAGGAAACAATGAGCTCAACACAGAAGGTGACAGACAGAGCACGACCATATGACCAAAGATATTTATCACCATATACATCTGAACATTTGCCATAACGATGTAGCTGACGATAGAATTGACACCAGACAAAATACTTTACAGCTGCACAACCTTATTAAAAACCCATCAATGTATTTTCACTGAAACAAGCAGCTGTTGTTTATGTGCATTAAAGTTATATAAAAATGTAACAGTGCAAATGCAAATTCCTCGCTGACAGTTTAACCAAAAGGCGTTTCCAGTGGAAACTGGCCGACACATCCTGAGCATAACCATGTATAATATCCACTAAACTTCAGAAGAGGTTATACAGTCGTGGCCAAAAGGTTTGAGAATTGCATAAATATTGGAACCTGGAGAAGTTGCTGCTTAAGTTTTTATAATAGCATTTTGCCTGCACTCCAGAATGTTATGAGGAGTGATCAGATGAACCGCATCGTCCTTCTTTGCCATGAAAACGAACTTAATCCCCAAAAAGCCTTACCACTGCATTTCATTGCTGTCATCAAAGGACCTGCTGAGACCATTTCAGTGATCGTCTTCTTAACTCAGGTGAGAATGTTGGCGAGCACGAGGCTGGAGATCATCATGGCTGTATCCCGATTCAGGTTCTGCAGCTTTAAAGTCCTCAAGGGCCGCGTACTCAAAGACCGCTAAGGCCGAAGTGCGAGGCTCGTAGGCTCGTGAAATGGGACGTCTAGCCTCCGTCGCGCTGCCCAGGTTGCCTAGCAACCATGATACTAACAGCTGGAAACGTTTCATACAGCTTTGTTTGACAGAAATGAAGGAGAACATATTTAGTTCATTTGTTTCTACATGAGCTCTGTGTGATTTGATGAGTATCTGAGGCTGAGACCACAGGACTGTGAAACATGATTGTTGGGCTTCATTTCTGTGCTGAACAGTCGTTTAAGATTAGCTGTAAATAACAATTAGCTGATGTTGTTCATGAGACTAAAGTCATCTCACTGTGGTAATGTAAATATAATATGGCCAATATTATAGTTATTATATTAATCACTTCACTCACAGACAAGTATCTGTGACAGTGTGTATATAGATGTATCATATATAAGAGACAAATATTGTTCTTTTAATATGTTGGTACTAAATTTGGCTCAGTGCTTACATATATGTGTAAAAAGCAAATGTAGGAGCTGTGATAACTGTGTCTGATAGAATGAAGAGTAGACTGATATATGAAATATTCCTTTATTGGGTGAGAAAATCAGACCATGTCATAACTGCTGTAAGTCACACAGAATAGATATCAGAGCCTTAAACAGGCTGACTTCTGCTAAATGGGTCAAACTGGGCAGAAAGTCTACAAACACATAACATCCTTATAGAATATGATGTAAGATTATAGATCAACTTAGCTCAGAATATATAAAGCATATAAACAGTTACAGCAATATGATGCAACAAACACAGCAGCTACTGATCCAAAATACTCAAAGCTTCATAGAACTGAAACAAACATTTATTTTTAGGTCCATTCTGCTGCTGATACAGACTTTAGGTTTCTGAACATTAAACTTGTTGCTGCCTTTCATAGTGTGTAACTTGAAGGCCCTGAGTACTCTGAGTACTTTCTCCCACACTGGAAACACTGGGATGATCACATTATTTGAACATTACCTAATAAGACTGATTCAGCACAGACAGTTATGTTAAACTTTCCTAGCAGTCCTTCACAAACAGGGAACAGTCTGTCTATTCTCTCCATCTGTCAGCTGCTGCTGGCTCTTCCTCCTCCTCTTCCTCACACACTGCTGAGTTTGTCCTGGTGGATCATCAGGGCTGCAAAGCCTCACAGATGATGTGCAGCAGTGGCTCCCTCAGTCTGTCCTCACTCTGGACACTTGCAGTCGTCACACATGGAAATCAAATGTGTGATAAGCTGCAGGATTCAAACACAAGTGTAACTTATAAACACATGTTCATACTTTTATTCCACAATCAGAGAGAAAGAAACAGAGAGAGAGTGCAGGACAGACAGACAGGTGACAGTCTCAGGTGTACACACTGCTACACAACAGCACCAGAGAAGCAGGATTTAGTGTTTGTGTTATTACGAGTGTAAACAAGAAGAGTTCCAGATGGTGCAGTGGACACATGTGTGACTGCTGTGATTAAAGCATCTTTCTTTCAGCTTAACGAGTGAACCGTCAGCTCGTTCAAATACACGTTAAAGTGCGTTTGGCTTGACACCACCGAACAGAGGCAGCAATATAACACAGCTAACATTAACAGTGCAGTGAATCCTGCTTGTGCCGTGATGTTCAGGACTGCAAACCGAGCAGCATCACTGACTTTCAGCTTGTTGTGTTTGTGGATATATGACTGACTTTAATTATCCACAAAATCATCACATTCTCTGTCAGATGAAGGTCGACTATTGAACGGCGTATATTTTAAAGGCTTTAAAACCAAGTTAACGCTGAAAGTACAAACATCACTAATGTCACATAACTCTGCCGACAAGGCATAGCTATGGCTATGAAATGCTCTTTGTGTATCACTTCTTCATTATGAAAGATGTCATTAATGCACTAGTAATGTCTCATCTGGAGTATTGTTCAATCATTTGGTCAGCAGCTAATAAGACAGATCTTAACAGACTTCAGTTAGTCCAGAATAAGGCGTCCAGATTAGTGTGAAGATGTTCATACTATACTAATATTGATCAAATGCATAATAACCTTTCTTGGCTTCCTGTACAGGCTAAAATATTCTATGGCTTACTTGTAGTTCTAAAGAAAGCAATTCTGTTAAACACACCACATTTATTCTGCTCAGCTGCAGTATCCAGATGAAATACATCATCATATTACACAGTTTTCAACAAGCTGCAATTTAGTAAATGCTCGAGTTAAAAGTAACGTTTTGTTAAACTGTTACATTTAGAGCAACTTTTAAGTGGAATAAGTTGCCTTAAAAAATTAGAGAATTATTCAAAACTTCAATGAACACTTAAAAGCCGATTTACAGAGCTTTTAGTTGTTGTAAATATTGTAAGACATGATTTGTTTTTGAAATTTGTGTAATGTGCCTCAATGTTATTGATATTATTATTATTATTATTATTGATTGCTTATATTTGAACAATTGTGAAACCTCACTGTGGATGTAAGAGTGAAATTATGTGGATATCTTGAATCCACTTTATTGTGTAATATTTTATGTGAGTATTTGACGGAAGACGAGCAACATCTGTTGTGGAAGCTAACGGGGTTCCTTTAGAATAAACAAACATAGGATTTATTATCACTGAATAATTATGTATAAATCTATACAAATTATAGAAATATGTAATAGGAAACAACAAAATAATCTAAATTATAAAATAACGTGTGTGTGTGTGTGTGTGTGTGTGTGTGTGTGTGTGTGCGTGTTTAGTGTTTGAACAGTCATGAATTATCTTTAACAGCAGGTTGGATGTAATGTGTTAGAACTACCAGCAGGTGGGGATAAGAGACCTTTAAGGTGTTTGGTGCCACGCTCCACCTTCAGGTTTAAAACTAGTGTTAATGGAGTTTGAAGGTTGAGTTTGTTCCACGACTGCATTTCACTCACTGCCTCTGTTTGTATCTCTGTCACTGCAGGACCAACATGGAGCCAGAAGTCAGCGCTCTCAGGAGGCCGACAAACCTCACAGAAGAAAGGGAGAGAAAAAACACACCTGTGACGAGTGTGGGAAGGGTTTTACTGTGAGGGCTAAACTAAAACGGCATCAGGTCATCCACACTGGAGAGAGACCGTTCAGCTGTGACTTGTGTGGAAAGTCTTTTTCCTTGAAGGGTCACCTAAAAACACACCAACTCATCCACAGTGGAGTTAAAGCGTACAGCTGTGATCAGTGTGGCAGAGCTTTTACTCAAAGTAGCAACTTACAGAATCATCTAGTTACCCACTCTGGAATTAAGCCATACAGCTGTGACGAGTGTGGGATGGGTTTTACTGTGAGGGCTTCACTAAAACAGCATCAGGTCATCCACACTGGAGAGAGACCGTTCAGCTGTGACTTTTGTGGGAAGTCTTTTTCCTTGAAGGGTTACCTAAAACAACACCAACTCATCCACAGTGGAGTTAAAGCGTACAGCTGTGATCAGTGTGGCAGAGCTTTTACTCACAGTAGCAACTTACAGAAGCATCTAGTTACCCACTCTGGAATTAAGGCATACTGCTGTGACGAGTGTGGGAAGGGTTTTACTGTGAGGGCTAAACTAAAACAGCATCAGGTCATCCACACTGGAGAGAGACCGTTCAGCTGTGACTTGTGTGGAAAGTCTTTTTCCTTGAAGGATTCCCTAAAAAAACACCAACTCATCCACAGTGGAGTTAAAGCGTACAGCTGTGGTCAGTGTGGCAGAGCTTTTACTCACAGTAGCAGCTTACAGAGTCATCTAGTTACCCACTCTGGAATTAAGCCATACAGCTGTGACGAGTGTGGGATGGAGTTTACTCTGAAGGCATCACTAAAACAGCATCAGGTCATCCACACTGGAGAGAGACCGTTCAGCTGTGACTTGTGTGGAAAGTCTTTTTCCTTCAAGCGTTCCCTAAAACAACACCAACTCATCCACAGTGGAGTTAAAGCGTACAGCTGTGATCAGTGTGGCAGAGCTTTTACTCGCAGTAGCAGCTTACAGAGTCATCTAGTTACCCACTCTGGAATTAAGGCATACAGCTGTGACATCTGTGGAAAAACTTTCAGCTGGAGAGGGAGCCGAAATACACACCTACGCATTCACACCAGACATGATGTGTACTGCTGTGAACAGTGTGGCAAATACTTTACAACAGACGCACAGTTACAACGACACATGTTTACCCACACTGAGGAGAGACCTTATCAATGTGACCTGTGTGAGAAGACTTTTAAATCTCCACATCACCTGAGAGAACACAAACAGATCCACACCAGAAAGAGACTCTACAAGTGCAGCTACTGTGAGGTATGTATTTATATTGTTATCTTGTCATTTTAGCCTGACTGTTTGGAACAACTCTGCTCATTAAACTGTGTTAGCATGTTAGCAATTCTACTGCATGGAAAAGCAGCTCTGAGTGATTATTCAGATTTTCCTTTCAGTTATGATTTTAGTATTACTGTAGTATTATGGTGGTAGTATTGTAGTTATTGCAGCCCAGTAAACTGAGTGTGTTAACTGAAACAGTCAAATGTAGTTGGACGTCTGCAGAGATGCTCTTTATTTCAGGCGACGTTCAGGATACAAATGTTGAAGGACTGACTTACACTGTCTTTGTGTCTTTGTTTAGAAGCAGAGCGACACAGATGGATCCAGTTCTCAACCCTGTCATCACTGTGGTGGTGGGAAAGACTTTCATTGTGACCTCTGTGGAAAAACTTTCAGTCAGCAAAAGACCCTAAAAGTACATCAACGTAGACACACTGGAGACAAACTGAAATACTGCAAAGAATGTGGGAGAAGCTTCACCACAACAAGTGAGTTAAAACAACATGAACTGATTCACAGTGGGGTTAAAAAGCACCTCTGTGATCAGTGTGGGTCATCCTTCACCACTGCAAGTCAGCTTAAATCACACAAAGGAGTCCACACAGGAGAGAAACCACACAAGTGCAGACACTGTGAGAGAAGCTTCTCACAGTCAGGTATTCGTAACATTCATGAACGTGCACACATGGAAGGAAACTACAGCTGTGACCAGTGTGACAAGAGCTTCAGGAATCTCAGATCATACTCTGCACACAAACGATCCCACGTTACTAATAAACTGTTTCACTGTTACCAATGTGCCCAAACATTCACCTCATTGTCTGCTCTGTGCAAACATCAGCGCGATCACTCAGGGCTGAAATCACTCCCATCACTGGATCACAGTGAATCTGAAGACACAGAAAGATCCTCTGGTTTCTGTGTCAGACTCAAAAAGCTTGAGATCAGGCTCCACAGAGTTCAGATAGAATCATTTAAACTTGTGTTGAACTGAACTGGTTGCTGGGCTGAACTTCTACATAATACAGATCTACATGGGATCTTCTTTTCTGTATTTACTGAGTCAGTTTTGTCCTTTTTTCTCTGTCCTGGTTTTGCTCGTCTGTAAATGATTGAAACTCAGTCAAATAGTTCATTGTTCTCCAGCAAAACGTTTTGGAAACTCATGTTTAACCTTTAAAACTCTGACATGTTTTAGCACACAAGGCTTCATCGGGGAGTTCACTCATGATTGGACCATGAGAACAAAGGTTTTTAGTTCTTTCAAAGAGAGTCTTGGAGATGTTTGATGTTTCTGTTTTTCTGAAACCACCTGAAAGAAAAACTATTTTTCTTGCTTTATGTAGTGTGGAAGTTTTTAATGTTTCTTCATCTGTGATGTTCTTGAATGTGTTCACGTGAAGATGGTACAAATAAACTGTCCTTTCAGCTTTAGCTCCTAATTTATTCATTATTTATGGATGTAGCACAGCAGCCGTCTCTTGATTAACACATGGAGGGCTCGGGATCTGATGGTGTCGTCTCCCTAATTTGCCCACTCAGTAAATCTCACTCATGGCCAAGAAATTGAAATAAACCTTGTTTCCCTGCTGGATAGTGATCCACTGTAACTCTGCTCCTCCTTCCTGTTTAGGATTTCTGTGGCTGAAGTAAAATTCCCTCCATCCATCACTTATCCCAGCTAACCCAAAGTGAAATAAAGTTTTGCTGGTCTTAAAAAAGCATTACAATAATGGGCATTACCAATGCAAACTGAATGATACAGAAGATGAAAGAAGAGACTTTGATCAGTTAATAAAGCTCATGATCTGGATTCATTGTGGCTGCTACACAGATACTTCTGGGTCACTTCTCTCAGTTAGGAACCTTCCTCACCAAACTGACTGTTGGACCACACCCCTGGTTTCATGAGAAATTGTTTCAGCCATGATTTCTCTTCCTGTATTTCAGAGTAAAGACTGAAGTGACAAATGGAAGCATGTTTAAAAAACACAATGTGAGAGAGACGTTGAGGTCCTTAGAAGTTACCCTGGGTTTTTCTGTCACCCTGCTAGATGTTACTGTTGAGAAATCAGTTTTACCCCGGTTCTTCTTATTCCTCGAGCATCCAGAGATGGCACCGGACTCAGTAGTCATTTTCACAAAATCTTTATTCATCTACATTCATCTTCATTCATCTTTAAGCATGCACTTCTAGAAGGGAAGATGAGGCCGGTGTCCCTCTACAAAAATCTTCACTCCTTTGTTGGTTACAGTCAGCTTTATAGAAGTGACCCCATCATAAAACCCCCTCTACGGTGTGCTGCAAACTCTGTCTGTGTGTATGTGCACGAGCACGTGAATGCCTACATGTGCACGTTCCCACGTGTCTATGTGAGTGCTCGTGAGTGAGTGTGTGCGCATACCTGTGTGTATGTGTGAGTGCACATGAGTGAGTGTGCGTGTGGATGTGTGTGTGTAACAGTTAAAACACTGTGGGGGTAGATGACTCCCTAGAGGTCATAAACCCCTACCTTGCATCCTCTGGGGAATTTCCACTCAGTGGGGGAGAAGCCTTCTAAAATCTACTCCTAACTTCACAAGAGAGTGAGGCCTTTATTACTTTACAAACAGTGTCCCTACAATAATTCTACATTCTATGATAACATATTTCTAAACTCTAAAATAAGCTAAACATTCCTACAAGTCCCCCTTTTTTATCTGCTCCATGGCAGATAAAACTAAACTAAATCTTTCACCATAATGTTTTCATACTGTGACTCCCCATTTCCCAAAAGTGGCATCATGGTGTCGGCCTTTGTATCAGACTCTCCCACAGCACGATTGATGAGTCTTACGAACAAGGCTCTGATACAAGGCACACAACAACACCCACATGTCACTAATACTGCAATGAAAACAGACAAAGAAACCATAATTGACATACGTAATAAAATCTTTCCATTGCCCAAAGACAGAGGTCGTCCACGCTTCCAACAGGTCATCTAATCCCGAATGCTCATACACTGCGGTGGACGTCTTTAGGCCTTCCAGAACTCGGGTCACAGAGCCGTCGGGAACTGTGTTATTTGGAATGAAAGTACAATACATATCCCCAAACGCCCCCTTTTTATCCCAACAACATATCTAACGCCATCCGATTTAGTACTGCCATTAAAGACGTTGGACTCAACTGTTCAGTAAGCCCTTGCATTTAATGACAGCACAAAGATCAAATGCATACGAGATTGTGGACCCTTTAACGTAGTCCAACTCTACACCGCCATAATAATCCAAACACTCATCTGATTTACCTGTTTCACTACGTTTGGTTCGCTCCACCGTGGCCTGTGATGGTGGAGTTGCTGGAATGGATTCAGGTCTGTCTCTGGGCAATTCACTTGCAAGAAAAATCACAGTTACAATCACAACAGTTATCACTCCTAACACTACCATTGCTCTCCACTTTCCCCATAACCCCATTTTAGTTATTTCTCTCATCGCTTTTGTCCAATGTAATCTCACTTGTTCTTTTGTTTTGTTTTGTCTTTGTCTTTTTGTTTTTGTTTTTATTTACTTTTGTTTTTCGTCGTTATTGTTATTATTATTTTTAAACCTTTATCTTCTGAGTCGGGTGATTCTCTCTTACTCTTCTTTCTTCAACTTCCGGGGTAGACTACCCTTCAGTCGTTGCATGGATCAGGGATTTATTCTGTCCCTGGGCTGGGATCCATGTAGGGGGGTCTCAGCCGAGTTCCCCCTCTTTTCCTTTGCAGAAAGCCTTTCCGACCTCTTAGGCTCTTCCGCTACAGCACACTAGCTCCAGTGGTACCAGGTTTCCCCTTTCCCTTTCAGTCGGACCGCGTGTGAGGTCCTGGTCTCCACCTCGAATGGACCCCCCGTCCACCTGGGCTCGTTCCACTTTCGTTTGTAGACCTTCAGCCACACCCACTTTGCCTCTGGCACCTCACGACATCTACAAATTGAAAAAATAACACTCCTCTCGCCACACGGCTTTCGCCATGTGTCAACTCCCCAATGAGACATGCATAAGAATGTTGCACAGTCTCCCTAAAACAATCTAAATCAAACTTCACATTTGCAACCAACTATAGATCATGAAAGTGATAAAGTACTCAGCATAACAGACAAGTATCATGTGCAGGTTTTCTCCAATCATTAAATCACTATTATTACCATAATTTGTCCCAAATCATGAATCATCCCAATTTATTCCACAATTTAATCTGTGACTTCCCTTAAACAATGTCACTCCACCCATTTCATCACTATGAGCTCAATAGCCCATCTTCAAATATTCCATAAAAGCTGCATCCCTTATTTGTTTTTCTCATGTCACTTGTCCACTTCTGCTGAATGCTACATGCACTCTTAAAGAAAACAAAACCTGTAATAAAGAAACAAACATCCACCAATTGTTCTGCTAAAAACCACATCATCAAATCACATAAAAAACTGCAATGCTGTAGAAAAAATGCAAATGTTAGCGCTGCGCAGGTGTGTACACACTTTCTCACAGTAACTTCTGTGAGTACCACAAGCCCATGAATAACACACCTCTGATAGATTCACAAACATAAAAATGGCATTTAAAAGGTTAAACCATCACGCAACCTCAGATGTTGCTGTCATTTTTCTGCTCCTGTAACAGAGACACACACAGAGATACATCCACACCTTTGTCAGGTGGGAGTTGACTTCACGCAATGGTGTTAAGTCAGTCAGTCTTGTCAGCTTTTACCAGTCAGTCAGTTTGTTTTATTTCCATTCATTCATTCATTCATTCATCCATTCTTACTTTCTTTGCTGATAGTGGAACCTGTCGTCGCATTTAGTTTCCACTCTCAGCAAAATGACGTCATTTCAAAAAGAAAAGAAGAACTTTAGATCAGATTACATCGCTGAATCCTTTTTGGACAGGGACTTGTCCCAATAAGTGGCTTTCTCCAGAGCCCATTTTAATGTGGAGAAACCCACCCGCAACGGTTTTCTTCCCGACGTGCAGATCTGCTTAAAGAAAAGAAATTCACAAACAAAAATCAGTGCACTGTTCAAAAAATAAAAATAAAATGAAAAATGACAAATAAACCGAAAAACAAAAGAAAAAATACAAAAGCCCGGTCTTAGGACTTGTCACAAAATGTTCTTTCTCTTATAGGTGAGAAAACACCCGTACTTCAAAAACAAAAACAAAACAAAACAAAAATCTGCCAGTTTCACTCATTTAAACTCTGGCTGCAAGATTCTGATCACCCTGCTCTCATGTTCCCCAAAATAATACTAATTCAGTCGTCTATGTATCAGTTCTCAACCCACTCAATAAACCAGACAGGATGATGGTAACCGTATTGCCTACTTAAAATTGTGTGTGTGTGTGTGTGTGTGTGTGTGTGTGTGTGTGTGTGTGTGTGTGTGTGTGTGCCCTCACAGAAGGAAGGTCACAAACCAATGATTCTAAAGACAGAACAGAAAGATACAGTTGGAAGATGAATGATTGCGTTTTTATGATGCGTAGTAAAACGACCCCTTCTTCTTCTTCTCTTTGTTGGTGTTGTTGTTGTTCGTGTGCGCGCACGTGTGTGTGTGTGCGTGTGTGTGTGTGCCTTAGAAGTCAATTAATACATTAGCCATACTTAAAAAAACATCTGAATTTCATTTAGAACTGAGATTCTAAGTTGTAAGCAGAAATCTTATGCACAGCCAGAAACATGTTTCCCCACTTTCACAATGCTGAGGTGTCAAATCCACAACCCCCAACAAATGGTTTGTTACACGCGGGTGTGAAGGGCAAGCTTTACTTACACAGCCTCACACACACTAGATTTTTAAAGTTTTTGGGTACAGGGGTTTAGCCACAGATGCAACATCCACTTTTGATAAAGATCCCTCCACCTGTTTATTTCTTAAGAAATTAAGCATCTTTATTAAGCTCTTATTTATAAATGTCTACACAATAATAGACACTGTGTGCTCTGTGACATTATAGTCTTCTACTGCTGCTTCCATCGGTTTGCATTTTAAACTCCTGGCCTTTCAGTTTGTTATGAACGACTTTATATGTTGATGATGAACATCAAGTTCACCAGGGAAGACACAAAGGACAACTGTTTGCCCTTCCTGGACTGCACTGTGCACATTAAAGAGAACGGCAACCTCAACATCGAAATTTACCGGAAGCCCACACACACGGACCAGTACCTCCTCTTTGACTCCCATCACCCTCTGGAACACAAACTTGGAGTAATTAGGACCCTACACCACCGGGCAGAACATGTTCCCTCTAAGCCTGAAGGAAAAAAGAAGGAACACACACATGTAAAGGAAGCACTCAAAACGTGCGGCTATCCTAAATGGGCGTTTTTAAAGTCAGCAAAGAGGCACAGAAAAGAAGACCAGACACCAGCGAAGGAGGATAAGAAGGACAGACGCAACAACATTGTCATCCCCTATGTAGCCGGTGTATCAGAGAAACTCAGGAGAGTTTTCTCCAAGCATGACATCCCGGTGCATTTCAGACCCAACAACACGCTCAGACACAAACTGGTTCACCCGAAAGACAAAACGCCAAAACACAAACTTAACAACGTGGTGTATGCTGTACAGTGAAGCGAGGAATGCTCAGACCTCTACATTGGAGAGACCAAACAGCCACTTCACAAGCGCATGGCACAACACAGAAGAGCCACCTCCACAGGACAAGACTCAGCTGTCCATCTGCATCTTAAGGTCAAAGGTCACTCTTTCGAGGATGCCAATGTTCACATTTTGGACAGAGAGGACAGATGGTTTGAAAGAGGAGTGAAAGAAGCCATCTATGTCCACTGTGAGCGACCATCATTGAACAGAGGCGGGGGTTTACGACACCAACTCTCTGCCATCTATAATCCAGTTTTGAGATCCCTCCCAGACGCCTTAACGCCCACTCACACCCTGGGCCATCTGATCTCAGGAATTCGCATGACAAGGTGGGGCCAAGTTTCACAATGAACACACCCGAAACTCTGGCTGATTGGGACCCACACCCAGTTTCACACCTTGGCTCAGGCGATTAGAGGATCATCAGGGGGTCCTTTTGTCCCTCTGTGGGGGGTCACTCCCACTAGGTTTATATCTGGGACTCTCCACCATTTGACCTTAGAACTGAAGAAGCTTCTCGGATGAGAGGTGAAACGTCTTCAAGTAACTTAAAGAAGTCCAGACGCTTTTCTTTGCAAGCTCCTTTGACTACGATGACCTGGATGACTGAGAACCTTCACAGATATATGAATATAAAACAGTGTGAACAACAAAACATCAGCTTTGGAAACTTTGATGTAAAATTCTGCAATTGTTTTCTCAGATATAGCATAAATCAAACTAACATACATCAGTGTATTATTAATGTGCACACACACACACACACACACACACACACACACACACACACACACACACACACACACACACGTGTTACAATAAACAGCTCTTATGCTTCTGTATGATTCTCAGTGCTTTCCATTTGCGTGTCCACAGGTTGCTGTAAGTGGTGCTTGACTGCAGTTTGCTCTAATTTCAAGTGGTTTGCTGTCACAAAGCCAACAGGAAGTCCAGCCATGGTTGAGCCAACTGAAGATGGGTTGAAGGTGGCGTCCTCATTTCCTCTGTGAGTGCGAGAGGACAGACAAAGCAAACACCGTTTGGACAGCATTAAAATATTTACACTGATGATTAATGTTGTGTCTTTGCACCTGTAGCGATACATGTTGGAAAATGGAGACTTTAGCCACCAAGACTGACGTGCCTGGAAACTTCCCTGTGAGTACGCCCACAAAGACAGGAAACAGTTTAGCCACCGCGGTTAATCCTCCATCATCATCATCCAGTATTTTTCACATCTTTTCTTCTGCTGTTTCCCTTGTTGTCAGTCACGGGGTTTGTGACTGAAATGCGTGTGGTCGACGGGAAGCCTGACGAGTACGGCCTGAATCATTCCATCAACACCGGACGGAGTGAAACCTTTGTTGAAAACAGATTATATGGTAACGTTGCATTTAGCTTCAGTAAACTGTGAAGTTACAGCAGCAGATTTACATCACGTGGCTTCACAGGAAGTAGTCTGGACCTCAGCGCTGAGGTTCAAGCAGCTCTGCTTGCAGACGGCATCCTTCCTGAAAATGTTCTTCATCTTCCTAAAACCAGAACTTTTACATTGGTGCTGAAGTTCTATATAAAAACAGCCTGAAATACAAAGTGATGTTGTGCACTGATTACCTCACACTTTCCATGTTTCCTTCTACAGAGGAGTGTCCGCCTGAGTGTTTTGTCTGATCTGTTGTTGATCGTCTCATTGACACTGCATGCAGATCTGACACCAGGGCTGGACTGGGACAAAAAATGGTCCCGGGCATTTTGACTGGAGACCGGCCCACCAGGTATTAAAGGAAAAACCATGAAGCCTTTGAATGAAAACAAACGCAGGGTTGAGTAACCCCGAACTGTCCAACTCGGAATATTCGGTTTCAGAAAGGCTGATAACAATTAGTTCAGTCAACGCGGAGTTGCTTTAACCCCAAGTTAAGCGCGTGGACGAGGATACATAAAGCCCTGATAAGCGGAGCACAGATTAAGCGAGTCACCATGGAGACGGAGGGAAAGAAGGCGCGGTCAATGTATTTCACAGCGCTTGAGGCCGAAATTCTGATGGCAGCATATGCCGATAACATGCAAATTCCGCGGAAAAAAGTAACACAGCCACAGCTGCAAAAGAAAGAGAGCATGCATGGCAAAACATAGCCGACAGAGTCAATGCGTGAGTGTTAATTTAAACATTGATCGAGGGATTTCCACCCATTTAACACGTTATTTTATCATATGTTATTTTATTTGTTATTTTATACATTTTATTTTGTGATGTGATGTGAGCGCAGGTGCAACCCAACAGGCCCCAAACGTGCCTGGCAGCAAGTAAAAATGAAATATAAAAATATAGTCCAAACAGGTGAGGTGTAATTGTATTATGAGCCATAGTGCTTGGTCTGTTTGTCCGATGTAAATCAATTGCAGTTAGAGGCTACATTAATTTTCTTTCTGTAAGCACTTATTGAAATTATCTGAGCACATTACAAGTACATATTTGCTTACTCTGTGTGCTCAAATGTGGCCCGTTATAGCCAACAGAAAAAAAGCGGAGGCCCGAAAAACAGGTGGGGGTCCTCCACCACCACCACTCACAGAGGCTCAGCAGTTGGCCCTCAGCCAAAACAGTGGGCGCCCTGTGGCCGAAGGCATCTCTGCGGGGACATCCTCTGAGTCAATAACCCCGCAAGACACAAGTGCCTACATAAGGGGTAAATTCAAAATAATTCATGATGTGCATACATCCTTTCTTCACAGTCACCTTTGCAGTGCTGCTCATTCATTTGATAAACTCTTTACCATAATGGATTATTTTGTAGTGAAGTTATTTTCCTACTGATTTTGCCTTCCCTCAGTCTTGGTTGTCTTTGAGAGCATAATGACAATGAAGTGTAAGGTGATTGGTATGTTTGTTAATTGCCATTTGGTCCCTTGTAAGTTATAAGTGACCTGTATAGACCTCATATTCTATCAGTTGATGGTGGTGGTGTACTGCATCTGGTGCAGCCTCCTGTTGAGCCAGACCAACATGCAGTTGTGAGTAATACTCCACAGATTATATGAGTTTACAGTAGAACAGCAATGTTGTTTATTTCTTTACTACAGGAAAATAATGAAGAAACATTGACAGCTGTTACAGAGGAGGAAGCAACAGAGACACTTTATGAGGTTTACATCTTTTAATACTTTGTGTACAGGAAATACAGGTGACCAATAAAGCCAGTTGAACAAAAAATCTGTTTATTCTTCTTTCAACATGTTGAGGTGATGGGTCAAAAGAAATGATTGTGACATATGGTGTCTCTGACTGCGCTTCCATCTTGTATGTCCGTGGGAGGGTCAGGATGTTCATGGTTTGGATCACTGCTGCTGTTTGGTTCAGAAGGACAGTGTTCTCCTCTAATTGTGGCAATGTTGTGAAGAATCACACATGCCACAATAATGTCACATGCCCTTTCTGGGGTGACCCTGAGTCTTTGCAGGCACTGGAACCGGGCCTTAAGCATTCCGATAGTCATTTCAATTCTGGCTCTTGTCCTGCAATGAGCCAGATTATATCGCTGCTGTGGGCCCGGTTCAGGGTCAGAGTAAGGGGTAAGCAAATAGGGTAAACATGGATACCCCCTATCACCAAGCAAGTAGCCAGTGAACTCTCCTAAGACAGAAGGATATACTTCAGTTCAAATGTCCCTGAAGCAATTGGTCTTTATATATTTTAAGGTATTCTCAACTCACCATGTCCAAATTTTGTGCTCAGTGTACATTCACGGAATATTTGTGAGTCATGGACAGAGCCTGGCCACTTGGCTTCCACATTTGTGATAATGTTGGCAGCATCACATATGATCTTCACAGTGCAGAGAACACAAATTAGCATCCATTACTATAATGAAATAATTTGTTAGTTTGAAATGCTACAGGGAACTATGTACCTGTACATTAATGCTGTGGAAAGACTTCCTGTTCACATAGTCTCCTTCATTTACTGAAGGAGCAATGATTGGAATGTGAGTGCCATCTGTACAGCCAATCACGCCTGGGAACCGTGAAAATAAATGTAAAATTTAAGTAGTAGTTCAAGTATCACCACATCATGAATTAAGTTTTGGTCATCCTGATACCTGCAATCTTGTGGGTCTATGACCGGGGAACACCACAAACGAGTACAGGAGACGTTTCAGTGCAACTGTAACATTCCTGACTGCCCGACAGATGGTAGCCTTGGAAACGTGCTCAGCGTCACCAATATTATACAGAAAGCTAATTAGTAAGAGTATTGTTACTCTCCGCAGGAGTAGTCCAGCAGTAGAAATCAGTCCAATAACAAGGTGTGTAACATCTAGCAGGGTGACAGAAAAACCCAGGGTAACTTCTAAGGACCTCAACGTCTCTCTCACATTGTGTTTTTAAACATGCTTCCATTTGTCACTTCAGTCTTTACTCTGAAATACAGGAAGAGAAATCATGGCTGAAACAATTTCTCATGAAACCAGGGGTGTGGTCCAACAGTCAGTTTGGTGAGGAAGGTTCCTAACTGAGAGAAGTGACCCAGAAGTATCTGTGTAGCAGCCACAATGAATCCAGATCATGAGCTTTATTAACTGATCAAAGTCTCTTCTTTCATCTTCTGTATCATTCAGTTTGCATTGGTAATGCCCATTATTGTAATGCTTTTTTAAGACCAGCAAAACTTTATTTCACTTTGGGTTAGCTGGGATAAGTGATGGATGGAGGGAATTTTACTTCAGCCACAGAAATCCTAAACAGGAAGGAGGAGCAGAGTTACAGTGGATCACTATCCAGCAGGGAAACAAGGTTTATTTCAATTTCTTGGCCATGAGTGAGATTTACTGAGTGGGCAAATTAGGGAGACGACACCATCAGATCCCGAGCCCTCCATGTGTTAATCAAGAGACGGCTGCTGTGCTACATCCATAAATAATGAATAAATTAGGAGCTAAAGCTGAAAGGACAGTTTATTTAAACCATCAGTGAAGATATTTAACATTTGAATTTTTTATTTAACATTTGCAAGATTCAATAACATAAAGAACCTGAACAAGAAAACATTTATGTGCATCAAAATACATTAAAACAAAAACTTTATAATAGGAAACAGTTTTCAACCAACTGATGAAAAGAAATCTAACCACTTGACATGAACTCTACAGTAGGACAGTTTTGAAAGCTTAAAATGGAACTAGGGGAAGAGTTTGATTCACAGCTGCCTCATCAGATTTTTACAGGAGATTCTATCTGAACTCTGTGGAGCCTGATCTCAAGCTTTTTGAGTCTGACACAGAAACCAGAGGATCTTTCTGTGTCTTCAGATTCACTGTGATCCAGTGATGGGAGTGATTTCAGCCCTGAGTGATCGCGCTGATGTTTGCACAGAGCAGACAATGAGGTGAATGTTTGGGCACATTGGTAACAGTGAAACAGTTTATTAGTAACGTGGGATCGTTTGTGTGCAGAGTATGAACTGAGATTCCTGAAGCTCTTGTCACACTGGTCACAGCTGTAGTTTCCTTCCATGTGTGCACGTTCATGAATGTTACGATTATCTGACCGTGAGAAGCTTCTCTCACAGTGTCTGCACTTGTGTGGTTTCTCTCCTGTGTGGACTCCTTTGTGTGATTTAAGCTGACCTGCAGTGGTGAAGGATGACCCACACTGATCACAGAGGTGCTTTTTAACCCCACTGTGAATCAGTTCATGTCGTTTTAAGTCAGTTGATGTGGTGAAGCTTCTCCCACATTCTTTGCAGTATTTCAGTTTGTCTCCAGTGTGTCTACGTTGATGTACTTTTAGGGTCTTTTGCCGACTGAAAGTTTTTCCACAGAGGTCACAATGAAAGTCTTTCCCACCACCACAGTGATGACAGGGTTGAGAACTGGATCCATCTGTGTCGCTCTGCTTCTAAACAAAGACACAAAGACAGTGTAAGTCAGTCCTTCAACATTTGTATCCTGAACGTCGCCTGAAATAAAGAGCATCTCTGCAGACGTCCAACTACATTTGACTGTTTCAGTTAACACACTCAGTTTACTGGGCTGCAATAACTACAATACTACCACCATAATACTACAGTAATACTAAAATCATAACTGAAAGGAAAATCTGAATAATCACTCAGAGCTGCTTTTCCATGCAGTAGAATTGCTAACATGCTAACACAGTTTAATGAGCAGAGTTGTTCCAAACAGTCAGGCTAAAATGACAAGATAACAATATAAATACATACCTCACAGTAGCTGCACTTGTAGAGTCTCTTTCTGGTGTGGATCTGTTGGTGTTCTCTCAGGTCATGTGGAGCTTTAAAAGTCTTCTCACACAGGTCACATTCATAAGGTCTCTCCTCAGTGTGGGTAAACATGTGTCGTTGTAACTGTGCGTCTGTTGTAAAGTATTTGCCACACTGTTCACAGCAGTACACATCATGTCTGGTGTGAATGCGTAGGTGTGTATTTCGGCTCCCTCTCTGGCTGAAAGTTTTTCCACAGATGTCACAGCTGTATGGCTTAATTCCAGAGTGGGTAACTAGATGCTTCTGTAAGCTGCTACTGTGAGTAAAAGCTCTGCCACACTGATCACAGCTGTACGCTTTAACTCCACTGTGGATGAGTTGGTGATTTTTTAGGGAACGCTTCAAGGAAAAAGACTTTCCACACAAGTCACAGCTGAACGGTCTCTCTCCAGTGTGGATGACCTGATGCTGTTTTAGTGAAGCCTTCAGAGTAAACTCCATCCCACACTCATCACAGCTGTATGGCTTAATTCCAGAGTGGGTAACTAGATGACTCTGTAATCTGCTACTGTGAGTAAAAGCTCTGCCACACTGATCACAGCTGTACGCTTTAACTCCACTGTGGATGAGTTGGTGTGTTTTTAGGGAACGCATCCAGGAAAAAGACTTTCCACACAAGTCACAGCTGAACGGTCTCTCTCCAGTGTGGATGACCTGATGCTGTTTTAGTGAAGCCTTCAGAGTAAACTCCATCCCACACTCATCACAGCTGTATGGCTTAATTCCAGAGTGGGTAACTAGATGCTTCTGTAAGCTGCTACTTTGAGTAAAAGCTCTGCCACACTGATCACAGCTGTACGCTTTAACTCCACTGTGGATGAGTTGGTGTTGTTTTAGGTAACCCTTCCTGGAAAAAGAATTTCCACACAAGTCACAGCTGAACGGTCTCTCTCCAGTGTGGATGACCTGATGCTGTTTGAGTTTAGCCTTCTCAGTAAAAGCCTTCCCACACTCGTCACAGGTGTGTTTTTTCTCTCCCTTTCTTCTGTGAGGTTTGTCGGCCTCCTGAGAGCGCTGACTTCTGGCTCCATGTTGGTCCTGCAGTGACAGAGATACAAACAGAGGCAGTGAGTGAAATGCAGTCGTGGAACAAACTCAACCTTCAAACTCCATTAACACTAGTTTTAAACCTGAAGGTGGAGCGTGGCACCAAACACCTTAAAGGTCTCTTATCCCCACCTGCTGGTAGTTCTAACACATTACATCCAACCTGCTGTTAAAGATAATTCATGACTGTTCAAACACTAAAATCATGCACACACACACACACACACACACACACACACACACACACACACACACACACACACACACACACACACACACATTATTTTATAATTTAGATTATTTTGTTGTTTCCTATTACATATTTCTATAATTTGTATAGATTTATACAGAATTATTCAGTGATAATAAATCCTATGTTTGTTTATTCTAAAGGAACCCCGTTAGCTTCCACAACAGATGTGGCTCGTCTTCCGTCAAATACTCACATAAAATATTACACAATAAAGTGGATTCAAGATATCCACATAATTTCACTCTTACATCCACAGTGAGGTTTCACAATTGTTCAAATATAAGCAATCAATAATAATAATAATAATATCAATAACATTGAGGCACATTACACAAATTTCAAAAACAAATCATGTCTTACAATATTTACAACAACTAAAAGCTCTGTAAATCGGCTTTTAAGTGTTCATTGAAGTTTTGAATAATTCTCTAATTTTTTAAGGCAACTTATTCCACTTAAAAGTTGCTCTAAATGTAACAGTTTTACAAAACGTTACTTTTAACTCGAGCATTTACTAAATTGCAGCTTGTTGAAAACTGTGTAATATGATGATGTATTTCATCTGGATACTGCAGCTGAGCAGAATAAATGTGGTGTGTTTAACAGAATTGCTTTCTTTAGAACTACAAGTAAGCCATAGAATATTTTAGCCTGTACAGGAAGCCAAGAAAGGTTATTATGCATTTTATCAATATTAGTATAGTATGAACATCTTCACACTAATCTGGACGCCTTATTCTGGACTAACTGAAGTCTGTTAAGATCTGTCTTATTAGCTGCTGACCAAATGATTGAACAATACTCCAGATGAGACATTACTAGTGCATTAATGACATCTTTCATAATGAAGAAGTGATACACAAAGAGCATTTCATAGCCATAGCTATGCCTTGTCGGCAGAGTTATGTGACATTAGTGATGTTTGTACTTTCAGCGTTAACTTGGTTTTAAAGCCTTTAAAATATACGCCGTTCAATAGTCGACCTTAATCTGACAGAGAATGTGATGATTTTGTGGATAATTAAAGTCAGTCATATATCCACAAACACAACAAGCTGAAAGTCAGTGATGCTGCTCGGTTTGCAGTCCTGAACATCACGGCACAAGCAGGATTCACTGCACTGTTAATGTTAGCTGTGTTATATTGCTGCCTCTGTTCGGTGGTGTCGAGCCAAACGCACTTTAACGTGTGTTTGAACGAGCTGACGGTTCACTCGTTAAGCTGAAAGAAAGATGCTTTAATCACAGCAGTCACACATGTGTCCACTGCACCATCTGGAACTCTTCTTGTTTACACTCGTAATAACACAAACACTAAATCCTGCTTCTCTGGTGCTGTTGTGTAGCAGTGTGTACACCTGAGACTGTCACCTGTCTGTCTGTCCTGCACTCTCTCTCTGTTTCTTTCTCTCTGATTGTGGAATAAAAGTATGAACATGTGTTTATAAGTTACACTTGTGTTTGAATCCTGCAGCTTATCACACATTTGATTTCCATGTGTGACGACTGCAAGTGTCCAGAGTGAGGACAGACTGAGGGAGCCACTGCTGCACATCATCTGTGAGGCTTTGCAGCCCTGATGATCCACCAGGACAAACTCAGCAGTGTGTGAGGAAGAGGAGGAGGAAGAGCCAGCAGCAGCTGACAGATGGAGAGAATAGACAGACTGTTCCCTGTTTGTGAAGGACGGCTAGGAAAGTTTAACATAACTGTCTGTGCTGAATCAGTCTTATTAGGTAATGTTCAAATAATGTGATCATCCCAGTGTTTCCAGTGTGGGAGAAAGTACTCAGGGCCTTCAAGTTACACACTATGAAAGGCAGCAACAAGTTTAATGTTCAGAAACCTAAAGTCTGTATCAGCAGCAGAATGGAGCTAAAAATAAATGTTGGTTTCAGTTCTATGAAGCTTTGAGTATTTTGGATCAGTAGCTGCTGTGTTTGTTGCATCATATTGCTGTAACTGTTTATATGCTTTATATATTCTGAGCTAAGCTGATCTATAGTGTTACATGATACACTCTCAGAAATACGAGAGAGAACAAGGAGAGAGAAGAGAAGAGAGAAGAACATTTTTGGTCTTTAAATATTTGGTCTATAGGAACATACTGGTGTTTAAAAGTCCAGAAATGCCCCTTTAAAGGTTCAATCTGAAATAATGTACAAATCTGTATTATAAAATCTTAAGCAGCAACTTCTCCAGGTTCCAATATTTATGCAATTCTCAAACCTTTTGGCCACGACTGTATAACCTCTTCTGAAGTTTAGTGGATATTATACATGGTTATGCTCAGGATGTGTCGGCCAGTTTCCACTGGAAACGCCTTTTGGTTAAACTGTCAGCGAGGAATTTGCATTTGCACTGTTACATTTTTATATAACTTTAATGCACATAAACAACAGCTGCTTGTTTCAGTGAAAATACATTGATGGGTTTTTAATAAAGTTGTGCAGCTGTAAAGTATTTTGTCTGGTGTCAATTCTATCGTCAGCTACATCGTTATGGCAAATGTTCAAATGTATATGGTGATAAATATCTTTGGTCATATGGTCCTGCTCTGTCTGTCACCTTCTGTGTTGAGCTCATTGTTTCCTCTGTAGTGGCTGAGCTGAGTCCAAGTAGCTGAAAATGTTCCTCTGCTGCTCCGTCAGACTCTCCTCCTCCTGCTGATCAGCTGGGACACAAAACAGATCTTTGTTAGGCTCCACACTGCACTGAAGAGTCAAAGTGTCTCATATGTTCATCTGACAAGTAAAAGAACACATTTTTGTTTCCCGAGGTGGGCAACTTGTTGGAAACAAACACAAAAGCTTTGAGCACTGATACCTGCCATTGCTGCCATTGAAAGATGCAACGCCAGCAATGTGGATTGGTTTGAGTCTTGACAATCCACATTGCTGCCATCTTTCAATATGTTTGAATGCACCAGTGTAAGTGCAGCCACTCAGACTCAATGTGTTCATAGAAACAGGTGCACATGTGTCACGAGTTCATCCAGCAGTAGCTATGGCACTTGGCCACAGGGGGCAGCAGTGGACTGACCTCCATTTGAGACTGCTCCAGCTGCTCTGTGACAGTCAGTAGATCTGCTACAAATTGCAGATCATATGCAAGTTTTGGAAATGACATTATAAATATTCCTAACTTAGCCACGGCAGCCATGTTGATGTATTACCTATATTGGCTGAAAATGTTCATTTGCAGAGAAAAGACACAGGCAGACTGTGCTTACAGGACAACAACAACAACATCTTTATTTATAGAGCACATTTAAAAACCAACGGCATGCCAAAGTGCTTAACATAGAACAAATTAACACAAGTATAATCAGAGTCATAAAAATAAAAGTGTAGAATTATGTTCACAGGAAAAAGCCACCAATAGAAAAAATATAACTACAGCACATAGCTATAGCACAATATAACTGTGCCATCAACACACAATGGGGATAAGACATACACAGCGCAAATAAAAAGCAAGATAGGAAAATTAGTAAAATAAATCACTGCAGACAAGGCCAGCATTTAACCAGTAGAAAACGCAAGATTAAACAAATACGTTTTAAGCCGTGATTTAAAAGATTGAATAGAGTCAGACGCCCGAATGCCAATGGGAAGGTTGTTCCACAACTCTGGTGCAGCCAGGGCAAACGCTCGATCACCTCTAGACTTCAGCCGAGATCTAGGCTGCACCAACAGTAACTGTGAGGATGATCTTAAAGCCCTAGCAGGAACATATAAGCTTAAGAGTTCCTTAAGATAGCTCGGTGCTGTGTTATTAGTGATTTTAAAAGTAAACAGCAGAATTTTAAATTGGATACGATATTTCACAGGCAACCAGTGCAAATCAGCTAGGACGGGAGTAATGTGGGCAAACTTCTTAGTTTTGGTTAGAATGCCTGCAGCAGCATTTTGGACTGTCTGTAAACTATGGAGGAGGGAGAGTGGAGTCCAAAATAGAGTGAATTGCAGTAATCCAGCCTCGAAGTTACAAAGGCATGGATGAGTTTTTCCAGGTCTTTATGCGGGATATACTGCCTGGCCTTAGAAATAAGGCGGAGTTGGTATAAACTCGATCTAACAACAGCAGACACTTGTCTATCAAGTTTAAATGAGCTGTCAAGTAACACGCCCAAATTCCTAACAGTGTCGGAAAAGGAGCTAGTGAGAAAACCAAAAGCATCACGAAGTTTGGCACGAAGGACGTCACTGCCAAAGACCACAATTTCAGTTTTCTTATCATTAAGGATAAGAGTATTTGCCAGGAGCCATTGCCTGACCTCACACATGCACTCTCGAAAACTATTCAAGGACAAAGCTAGGTCATCATTTAACTCAAAGTAGATCTGAATGTCATCAGCATAATAATGAAAAGCGATGTGATATTTCTCAAAGATAGCGCTTAGTGGAAGCATGTACAATGAGAACAGAGTAGGGCCTAACACAGATCCCTGAGGGACACCACAACAGACAGGTACAGCGGAGGAAGAGGAAGTGGCCAAGTGAACCGAGGAGAGCCGATTGGACACGTATGATTTAAACCAATCCAAGGCAACACCCTTGATGCCTACAGCGTGCTCAAGTCTCGCCAATAGGATTTTATGATCAACCATATCGAAAGCCGACGATAAATCCAATAGCACTAGGACCGAGGAGCGTCCATTGTCAGCCATTAGTAGAAGGTCATTGAGAACTCGGAGCAGCGCTGACTCAGTGCTATGATGTGGTTTGAAGGCCGATTGGAATTTATCATTAATGCTATTCTCATCCAGGTAGGCCTGGAGTTGAAGCAACACTATCTTCTCAAGAATTTTGGCCAAGAACGGAAGCTTGGAAATCGGCCTATAGTTCGCATAATCATTATAATCGAGGTTCCTTTTTTTAAGAACAGGCTGAATTATAGCATGTTTAAAGGCTGATGGTACGCAACCAGAGAGCAAAGAAGAGTTCAAAAGGGACAATATACTAGGTCCAATTGCACTAAAACAGTCCTTAACTATACGAGATGGAAGAACATCATATACGAGATTAGTATTGTTCAGTTGTTCAACCAGACGCTTAAGAGTAGGGAGTGAAACGGGTTCAAACTGATAGAAGGAAGAGGAACAGTCAGGGGTAAACGCAGGGCCTGTCATTAAAGGAAGAGCAGATTTAAGAGATGAGACTTTATCTAAAAAATAATTTAAAAATTGTTCGCAAAGAACCGTGGAGCACGGCAGCGGCATAGTGGGGCAGGGGTTGACCACAGAGTTAAAAATTGTAAATAAAATTCGAGGATTGTTACCATTGGTAGAGATAATTTTTGAAAGAAAAGCTGCTTTAGCCATTTTGGCAGCAGTTTGAAACTTCAAGCGACTAGTACGTAGGATGTCGTAAGATGCCTGGAGTTTATCTTTCCTCCACCTTCTCTCATCCCGCCGACACGCACGTCGTAGAGCGCGAACAGAGTCACTTAACCAACATTGTGAGTAAGTTCTGGGGCGCTTCATTTTAATAGGTGCCACAGTGTCGAGGATGGAGGAACATGTAGTTAACAGGGTATTGGCAAAATTCTCAACCATATGAGGGGTAAGACAATCTGACGTAATAGATGCAGAATACACAAAAGAAGCAGAGAATTTCACCACAGTATCAGCATTAACAGTACGCACATCACATAATAACGCTACATGTTATTATGTGATGTTACTGAAATCATCATGAATAACAGGAGTGGTGATTCCTGTAACTTTGTGTATATAATTTGGCATTTCTTACTGATGTAGGCCAAAAATAAATACATAAACTGAGCACCTGATGGCTTTGAACTTTTGTTGTCCATCTTCCATTGGTTTGAATTTTGCGATCCAGTACAAACACAAATCCCCCAACCCGAGGATCAGCACAATTAACCTAACAGACCTACACCTTAGTTCACAGATTCACTTTGTCTAAGGTTGATTTCTGGGATTTCACACAACCCAGGATTCAGATCGTGAATCCATGATGGGCTTGGATTTACATCATTATAAATGAAATGCGCTCTACTTGGAAGCAGCCGGCCCCGCCCCTTTTGACGGGTTGTGTGAGACTTTAAATCATCAAACTGTAAATTATAAATTTAAATTGTTATTGATCCTTTACCCCGAGTCCTAAAGTGTAGATTTATTTTCTTACTCTTCTTATATTTATTGTTTGTTTACTTGCACCGCTGTAACTGCAGCCTCGTCGTCTCGTCTCTCTATATGCTGGACTGTCTGTAGCGGAGATGACAATAAAGTTTACTTTGACTTCAGCAGCGCGCAGGCGCACCGAGGGCTCTCGCGCTCACTTTATAGAATTTAGAAAAAACATTGGTGCAGATTATAAGTCTGTATCATAATATCTGTTTGTTGTGTTGTTTTTATTTTGTTTTGCGAGTTGGTTATTAGATGCCGCTCCAGCCAGCCAGAGACTCCCCGCCGTAATAAACTACGTATTCTCTTATTGCTGTTACCAAGTTCCTGTGAAAAGCAGATTTTTCCCACTGCTGACTCAGCTGGATCAGGGAGAGTGACTGAGGCAGATATTGAGCTGTCAGTGTTTTTATATAACATTAAAGTCCCTGAGGGTATGGCACCAAGCACCACTGAGAATTCCCCAACACTGTTTGACAAGTTTGACGAGCATCTTGACTTTTGGTCTTTGGATGTTAACAGTCCTGGATATGTGACTTCTTGTTTAACAGAAATGTTACAGAGAGCATTTGCAGTGCAGCCTTTAATTGCTAGTAATTCACATTTTTTTTAGATTTCGACATAAAGCAGATGCCTCAGAGAAATCACTAATAACACTAAGGGCTGGACGGATTTGATTTGCATTCTTCAAGAAGAGTGTGGTGTCATCAGCTAGCTGGCTGATGATGAGCTCCTTATCAGCTGTGCTGATTCCTTGTATAACAGGTCAAATCTCGGGGTGGAGTCTTAATCATTTTAATTGAGCTATTGCCATTCGTGTACAAGGTTTTGATAGCTTTACAGAAAAATGCCAAATTTTTCCAAAGAGTGGAAAATAAATTGATGTTCAATTGTATCAAAAGCCTTTTAAAAATCCAGGAAGAGAATGAAGCTATAGTCAGATACCAAATCAGAGTAATCAAGTAGATCTAAAACCAGTCTCATGTTCTTAGAAAGGTGTCTGTTTCTCATAAAGCCTGATTGTGTCTCATCCATAATTGTGTCCAAGAACTCTTTCATTCTGTTAGCAAGTACTAAAGCCATAATCTCATAGTCATCATTGAGCAGACAGATGGGTCTCCAATTATCAATAAGAAGTAAGTCTTTGTTTGGCTTTGGAATAAGTGTTATGAGACCCTGAGTAAGAGTAGGAGGGAGGATGTTATTCTCTACACTTCCTATGAAAAGCTGCAGTAAGAACGGAGCCAGGAGATTAGAAAATGATTCATAAAACTCTGCAGTAGAGCTGGGCGATATGAGATTTTTTCACATCACGATATGTTTTTTTCATTTCAGGCGATAACGATATCTATCACGATATAAGCCAAATAACTATATTTGTAAGATTTAAATGTGCCGTTGCTCACAAGTAAAATGTGAAATAATCAGCAGCTTGTTTTTAAATATTTATTTCCCATAATAAGTTCAACAGGGTAGATGTACTTAAGGAACATGAGACTTTTTCAGATAAATAAAGGCAAATATTGCAAACTACACAAAAGGCAGCCGCTAAAGCGTTTAAGTTTCAAAATAGAACAAACGAAACAGACTAAATTGTCAATTCCACTTAGAAACAAAATATTAATTCTAAAAATAAATCTTAGTTTGTTTTACAGAAGAACAGACAAAACTGACTAACTTTTGTCAATATCAAATAAACTGAGAACTAAAAGGAAATTCTCAATCTCTCCTTGTTGTATAGCTGAGCTTTTCAAACAGTTTTAACAGTTACTTTAGTCTGACAAAAGCCGAATGACGAATTAGCGCTTCCAGTCAGAGACTGAGGCTACGTCCACACGTACACGGGTATTTTTGAAAACTGAGATTTTCCGTTTTCGTTTTAAAAAATAATCCCGTCCACACGTAAAGGCAGAAATGAAGGAAAACGCTGCTATGAACATGCCAAAGCAGCAGGTGGCGCTAGATTCCTAACCGTGCAGAAATGTTGGCCAATCAGAAGTCTAGAAGCCTCGGTGGGAAAAAGTAAACAAAGCTGGGGCATAGAAGCAGAACCGAGTCGTATGTGTGGAGGGACAGTAACTGTGTGTATATGTAAGCATTTAAACACTGCAGAGAGTAGAATTAACAGTATTGTAGAAATTCATTTCACCGAAACAATAACGTGGCGCACAGTGTGACGCATGCACCAGTTTATTGTATTTCCAGACTTGCTTTCGGCACAATTTACAGTGAACGCTACTCTGTTTTTTGTCAGACTTGAAATACCTTCACACTACGGAACTTCTATGGCTCTTCCGTTCGACAATCTCTCCGGCATTGGAACCATCATCTGTTTTCTCTTCGGTCACGCTCGGTTGATTTTTCTAGTCGGCACACTCATTTCCTCCATTACCCGCTGGCTGCTTCCCAAACAAACACACGTGCGGCTTGGCACTTGTGCTGTATATAACAAGTCACGCGACGTGACGCTGCGGCTGTGATTGGTTCGGCTCTGCGCTACTGAATTTGGATCGGCTGACCTTTTTTTTTTTTTTTTTTTTTAAGAGAACAAGAGCGGCGAGGTCTATCGCGATAGCTTAATTTCTCTATCAGTAAAAGTTATATCGCGATACATATCGTTATCGTTCTATCGCCCAGCTCTACTCTGCAGTTAAACCATCTGTGCCGGGAGATTTGTTGGCCTTAAGTGCAGAAATAGGATTACAAACGTCCTCCACAGTCAGAGGGCTGTCACAGTGACTTCTATCTTCCACAACAATAGTTTTTAGGTTTTTAATATTATTGAGAAACAGCGTTGAGACATATATATATATATATATATATTCTACTTTTCTAAATGATTGACTATTTCAATGGAGAACCTAAATGACACGGACCCGTGTTTGTTATTACATATCTCTATTTTGAATGTGACAAGTCTATCATTGCCTGTTATTCATAGGTATTAACAGAGTTTTTGGCCTTTTTTTCCTCTATAACAGTTAATTGACTCTTTACAGTGGCCTGCTATGGTTAATAATAACATGTTCAGTCATGAGTGAAATCAAAGCTTTTCTTCACTTTAGCATTTAACATTCCCAACAATATAATGTGATACCTTAATTAAAACACAGCTAATAAAACACAATTTTCTTAATGCAAACATCAGTGACTCAACATTAGCAACCAAAGGGTTCAGTCTGCAGCTCACACTCATGTGAAGCTACAGCCTCCCCCTTTAGTCTCTGTCATCCTTCTGCTCCTGCAACAACAGCCTGGGAAATAACCCTGAAGTGATAGGTTACCAGGCAGGGTACACCCTGGACAGCTCACCAGTCTATCAGATAGAAACACACAGCCGTTTACATTCATGGATAATTTAGCCCAGGACCTTCTTACTGTGGAGCAACAGCACTAACCAGCATGCCAACAATGGAGGAAATACAGGAAAGCTATGATTTCCTGTATTTGAGGCAGAATTCTTTTGTTCTTGCCCTTGACAGGTTAATCCACAATAAATAGCAACAGCATGCATGTGGTGTGTGTGTCGTTGTCTGCCTCTTATAACTCCAGTGATTTTCCTGTAGTTTGAAATCTTATGCGGTGTTGACACAATAATTTGTTGTAAACCAGGAAATTCCCAACTGTGGTAGAAAGCACAGCTTAGCCTTAGCAAATGTTCAAAGAAAAGTCGTCACTTCCTGATTTCTGCTTCACTGATAAATATTGTCACACTGGGGTTTTTGCAAATGATATCAGTGAGCACTGTGTGGCAGCTGGAGTCAGACAACTGAAGCTCCCACAATCAAGACCACAAACAGCTTTCAAAGGAGATTTGAAGCTTTTCTGGCAGCAAGCTTCATGATTTATGGGACTGGAACTGGAACAGAAACTACCTGATCACCAATGGTGAGCTGGCATGGAATTATTTTTATGACATTTTATCAAAGTTATAAATAAGCATGCCCATTAACACATAGTGAGTGAGCATGTTGTCTTCCCACGCAGTGAACAGCGGACGCTAATGTTTTTGTCACTTTTTACAGAGTCAAACTCAAAGTAAGGTCAGTGCTTCCACGCTTTAAACGCTGCACGCTCACACTCTCTCCACACTCGATAGATTATCCATTGTTCATCTGCACACAGCTGCGGTTTTAGTAACGCAGTAACGCAGCGTGCTTACGGGAAAGTAACAGTAATCTAATTACCTTTTTTGCAATAGTAATCCCTCACTTTACTCGTTTCTTGAAAAAAGTAATCGGATTACTGCCCATCTCTGGTCGGAGCTGTGCACTTGTGGGTTCCACCTTGTGTACACGTTTATCTTTGCTGTGTGTACTTGTACCTCTGAGTGGAAGCTGAACTCTTGAGTTCGAGTATCGAAGCATCAGCTGTGACGTTAAAGTCCAAACAGCTCGTTCATTTGACGTGCAAATGAACGAAGGTAACGCCGTTTTCATGTGGATGTGTCACTGAGACACTTTCCACATCCACAGCTCACAAAATGGGAAAACTATAGAAGTATAACAATGAAGAAGTTACTATGTTACGGGTCCCAAGGATGAAGACCTCGATGACAAATATGTTACCTGTAAAAGCAGGTGAAGAGCAGAGTAAGGAAGACACGATGCGTCTCTGCTTTCCTCCAGAACGTGTCTGAGTCTGATTTATTTCACACAAATAAATGCTATAAAACACTAAACATGAGCTTTCAATATACTGTTCAGCTGGTTCCTCATTCACATCAATGACATTTACTTATTTCACAACATCAGTGAAATATACTCTTTTTAACTGGTTCAGTTTCTCAAGTTCACACTTCTTTCCATAACAGCTACATCCTTTTATCATATCAATAAACACATCACATTGTCTTCTGCAGTGTCTTACTGGCTAAACAGTTCTATTCAATAACAGCATTGGTAAATACATTACATTTGTTCCCTCCAGTAATTTACTGGCAAAATCACTATTTAGTGCATCATGAAACACAGCTTGTTGAATCAACCCATGAATGCCTCTGTTAGCTACACAGAGTTGCTCAGAGTGCTTGTGTTACACTAGCTAATCTACTCAGTCACTTTAACAGAACTATTAACATTCACATCTCACAGAACTGATTTGATTGGAGCATTACAACACGTTTGCACAGAGCATAGGAGCGCACTGACTCTGCTTCACGAGCGCTCCACCTAACGAGCGGGCTCGCGGTGCGGTCGCGCGGGACACTCCTCTGGTTTTCTCCCGTGTTTACATATAAATAACTTTGGCGGACCGCCTTAACTCTCCCATTCACATTAACGTGGGTAACCATGGTGACAATAAACAACATTTTCGGTGCGAGCACCGTGTACCGACCTGTAAAAGCAGGTGAAGAGCAGAGTAAGGAAGACACGATGCGTCTCTGCTTTCCTCCAGAACGTGTCTGAGGAAGCAGCGGAAGGTGGGCTCCACTTACTGCACCCCGAAACCCCGGAGCAAGCACCAAAGTTCCGCCCTCACTGCTTTCTAACATAAAATGAATCCCTGTTACATGGATTTTCTATCCTCTTAAAGAAACTGAAAATAAATACATATAGCAATGAAAAATGTCCCGTTACATGAGTGTTTTACACAAAATAATATTCATGTGGTCATTCCCTCACAGGGGTGCCACAACTACACTGCTGTTTTGACAGAGACACAGTGTGTTTATCTAACTTGGCTGAAGCCAAAGTTCTCCAGACAAATTCAGTCTGTTTCTGCCAAGTGTGAACTCACTGGATGAGCGCCAGATACACAGAATCAAAAAGGGATAAATTACTTTTCTTATGTCATGTTCCCGTCACAAACTGGCTCAAGGAGAGGGGAAGCAGGAGTCCACAGATGAAATGTTCCTATAAATAAAGTGGAATTTATTCAAACTTTACCAAAACTTCAACACATCAAATACAAGCAGTTCAGCAGGGAGTGGATGTGTGTTGCATGTGCCAGGTGGATGCAGAGAGAGGCCAGGGCCACGTTCAAACCTGAACACGCTGCACAGTGTTTTGTTCCATTTGTTAGGGATGAATGAAATGCTTCCTTGAAAGGATGTGTGCAGTCACCAGTGGGCGTGGAAGCATGTGCGCCCTCATTTGGTGGGTGTGCAAGAAAAGTCATCCTGTCACACAGCAATGCCTACATAAATCACACCACTCTGCTTAAAATAATAATGTTTAGTGAAGCAGGTGAAGCAAAGGGCTGCTTTTAATAGGCTGGGAGACCCAGGTGTGCTGCTTTAGCTGCTGAGCCTCTTATGACAGAACAGCGGAGAGTGGTAAGAAGGGAGGAGGGGGTCTGGCTGTGTTTGTGAACGATAGATGGTGTAACTCTGGGCATTTCTCTATCAAAGAGACGCTATGCTGTAAGGACATTGAGCTGCTAGCGGTTAGCATGAGACCGTACTATCTACCACGAGAGTTTACACACGTGATTATGATAGCTGTGTATGTCCCGCCCTCTGCTAACGCTGCAGCAGCCTGTGAGGTCCTGCACACTGTAACCAGCAGACTCCAAACACAGCACCCTCAGGCCCTTTTCCTGATCTCTGGGGACTTTAAAGATGATGTAACCATTTAATTATGGTTACATAATTAATTATGTAATTAATTATGCAAAATGCAAAACGCTCAGCTGTGTCTCCAATCAAAGCTCTGTAACTTCAGAGGTGATGTTCATATGTTGACTAATGGTTTTCTTTCATTTTTGATGTACTGCAGAATATTTGTATAAAATCCAGGCCAGGAAAATCTCCTTCATGTGTTTCTGTGTTTTGTCTTCAGCTACGTTGACACAAAGGCCTCTGCTGTGACGCTCACACCTTTGATAAAGTCTGGAGAGTGTCAGCTTCCTGTTTATAGATACAAAAATATGTAATGTTGTGAACTCTGTCCGCAGCGGCACAAGAAAAAGGAGAATTACGGGAAGCACTCACAACAGGTAAAATCAAAATAACAAAGTAAAGTAGGATAAAATAAAAACCAACAAAAGAACAACACAATATACTTCCCCGTACTGTTACTGCTAACCTCTGTTAACCTAGTAACTCTTACCTTCTAACTGACAGCTGGTCAATAAACGAGCTCCATAAACGCTCCATATTCACCTTTACATGGAATATAAAGGGAAAAGAAGAAACACAGTGCTGTGTCAGCGTTAGACATATAGATATATCCTTGCTTTTAATACATTTGAAGGTGGGTGGGAGAGGTGCTTCTCCGCGTAGTCTACGGTCTCTTTGGGATCGGTAAAGCTTTTCCTCACATCACCATGGGTCACTAACAGCTTTGCAGGGTATAGCAGTCTGTACCTGACGCCGGTCATCCCACGTAGTCTTCCTCTCATATTTGCAAATGCGGCTCTGCGTTTCCAACAGAGGGAGGGAAATCTGGGAGGATGTTTATTTTAAAAACCCTTATACATCAGGTTCTTGTTCTCTGCAGCTTTCAGCAGAATTTCCTCACCAATGTGGTAGTAGTGCAATCTCAAGATGATGGGCCGAGGAAGATGACTTTGTTTGGGACGCTGGCGATTCACTCTATGTGCTCGATCGATGAGTGGCTTCTCCTCGAGAGATAGCGCCTCCGCCAACAGGTGTGAACCAACTCAGTCATCTTGGGTCCCTCTGTGCCTTCTGGTATTCCTGCAGTTCTTAAATGATTCCTCCTGGAGTGCCTCAAGAGCTCCACATCTCTCATCTAACTTCTTTACCTCCGCAGACAAACGCTCCACAGTGGCCTGGAGAGTGGCGATGGTGTCAGAGTGGTTCGAGGCACAGTCCTGCAGTTCAGTCAAAGTGTTATCATGCCTGGCCACGTCGCTTTTTATGTCCGAAATTGAGGGCTGGATGCTCTGGTTCAAGGATGATATCTCGCCTCCTATGGTGATAGAAATCTCTAATATGCAAGTGTCCAGTGCTAGTTAGTTAGTTCTAGTGGTTAGTGGGGCTTTATTTGATGATTCTAGTGTGTGTTACATTGTTGTCATATTGTTGAGTCGCAGAGCTGTACAGTGTTACAGTTTCTGTAGAGTCTGGTATAAGGAACTCAGATCCCTCTGTGAATAATGTTCACTGAAACTGATCTGTAGTTAATGAACTAGTCAGGATTTACACTAGAGAATGTTTCTGCCATTACATGGCCTGTATTTGTAGAGCGCTTTACTCGTCCCTAAGGACCCCAAAGTGCTTTTTTGCCCAAGGACACAACGACCGAGACTGTCCAAGCCGGGGCTCGAACCGGCAACCTTCCGATTACAAGCCGAGCTGCCAACTCTTGAGCCACGATCGGCCCACATATTGTTGTCTTTTGTTGCAGACACCAAGTGTTGAGATCCTGTCTCAACCTCCTACATTCTTCCAGCAGGTTACACATTATTTTTTGTATTTGGAATCAAATATATGTGTCAGTTGGGCCTAGTGCAGGGGTCAGCAACCTTTAACACCCAAAGAGCCTTTTGGACCCGGTTTCCACGCAAAGGGTCAGGGTTCGGGAAAACACTGGGAGCCGCAAATACTTTGTGACATCTAAAATGAAGATAACACTGTGTATATTGTTTTTACCTTTATGCTTTGTGTGAACAACTACAGTGTGTTGCTTATGAAATCCATGAAGTGCTACAGAGAAAATTACATTTGATTTATGTAATGAACACATTTTGAGCTCTTAAAGAAATATAACAAAGGAAAGCTGAACTCCAATGATCCATGTAGCAAACACAAACTGTTATATCGCCTTTGGGCTTTTGGAGCCTTGACCTGACTTTTAAAAAATAATTGGAAAAAAGCTCTATGCTGCTACAAAATGAAAAATAGATATTTGCAAAATTCTGCCCAAGTATGTATTTTACCTGGTTACTGTGTGTGGCGGGCGTGGTCTGCAGCGCCGCTGCAGGGGAGGCGGACGCACCTGAGCGGCACCCGCAATCACGCCTTAACGTCTGTGCTCTCTCTGCTGTTGTTGGTGTGTGTCGGGCTGTGAGCTGCAAAGCTACAGCCGGCTGTGTGCGCACAGCAACCGTGTGTGTAAAGTGGTCAATAAAGAGATGCTGAAAAGCGCGTTCATGCAAACATCGTCGGGTCTGCCGTGATATGTTTACAACGGGACTTCTGCTCCTGAACTTCTGCGCACAGCGTCTGCAGGTCGGGGCTGTACGAAGTCACTTTATCTCTACAGGACTGTAAGCTGTCGTCTGTGAGGCGTGAGCGTGTTTGTTTGAACACAGTTCACGGTGGAGAACAGCTGCTGACATAATGTGGATCCAAGATCCATAACTGGCCTACCTGGGGCTGAAAGTCTCCATAAATGCAGGCGTTTCGGCGGCTACACCGGCTTCCACGAGTGTGACGCTTATTTTGAGAAAATAATAGAATATAAATGTATTTTTATATTTCAATATCACAATAATCTTCCAATGTAGAACTACAAGTTAAAAAAGAAGTAACATAAATCAAATCCACTTCAGCTAAATACTTCTCATTTATTTCCATCTTACATGCTGTGACTGCAGCCATTCCCACATCTCTGTGAATGGGACTCATGGACATGGATCAGTGGTTGTTGATCAATGGTCCTGAGAATCTGCATAATTAAGATGAAGGAACGGAGCTCCCAGCCCATCGTTCCTGCAGCTGCTTTCAGTCTTTATGCAAATGTCCTGTTTGTAAGACTGAAACCTGCAGCTGAGACTGAAGACGTCACCTGATGATGACGACACGTTTCTCCCACAAAACGCTGCGTCCAGATGAACAGAAGCAACAGACTCACTTTCCTGGATGATTGAGATGCATCAAGACTTCATTGTGTGTTACTTCTCATTCAGCACAGACACATTATTCCTGTTAGGTCATGTCAGCTGTCACTCAGTACAAGCACAACTGTGAACAACACAAACTTCTCTTCAATGTGTCACAGAAACACTAAGTGTGAGAGCCTGTATGACACACAGGACAGACTGTAAGCTCTGCTGGCTGCACAGCACTTTGTAGCAGTTTTCCAACATGTCCTCCACCCGTGATGTCAGTGGTGGGACCCCAGTCACAGCACTCAGCACCACCTCCTTTAAATGGATTTTATAGCAGTTCCTCCCGTTACTCGGTGCAACGCTTCTTAAATGTGTTTTTGCAGGATAAAACACAGCAGGTGGTGTAGAGAGGACGTCAGCTGACGGAGCAGAGGGAGGCAGACTGTGGATAAATGACAGAGTGAGAGGAGAGCAACCATGACAGAAGCACAGGTGTGGCAGATAGAAGTGGCTTTATAGACACTTATTGTCAGTCCTCGTGCATGCTGTGGAAATAAGTGTCTGTGTCATGAGGTGACATGTGAGCTTATCTTTGGTCAATAAAGCTGAACGACCAGTTTTCACTTTGCTTGTTACGCTTGTTTAGTGACGTCTGGGTTTCTGTGGAGCCCGAATTTTGATGAGTTCTGGTGAAATCATCTGAGATCATCTGAGCATCGGTGAAGAGTCAGCAGAGAAAGTGTGGGACAGAAGTTTGCTTTGGACACATGGACTGAAATCAAAAAGTAACAAACAGGATTTCCAATGGACAGTATGGAGAAGTGAAAGTACACAAAGGCTGTGCTGGAACACGTGTGTTACACTTTTTGACAGCTGAGAACAAAACACAATATTTTGCATCATCTCTGCAGTGTCTCTTCTTTCCTCTGCTGTTGTGCTTTTAGCTCCAAACTGTTTCAAATGGTTTGTCAGCAAGCTGACCTCTGACCTCTGCAGTACTAACTCCTGACCCGTACAAAGAGCGGGCCTTTCTGACCTTTGACCTGCAGCTGTATGTCTCTCAGTCTCAGTTCTTCTCTCCGTCACTGATGGAGCAGGTGTAGTTGCTGCTGACAGTCAGTCGTTTGTTTTCTCAGAGTGAGGCTGAAGTCTGAACTGTTCAGAGCATCAGGTCTCATCAACGTGCGCTGCTGTAACGCCGCTTTGTCCTCTGAGATCACCAGGTATGAAACCTGAGTGCTGACAGAGCAGCATGTTCCCCCTCATTCACCTCCACCACCACAGCCAAGGCATGCTGGGAAACTGAGGACACACAGACGGAGAACTGAAGTGTCTGCTGTGTGTTCATCTCAGAGTCCTCACAGGTGACACATTAGCTCCAGAACACCAAGCCAGGTGTTTGAAGCCTGACAGGGATTCTTCCCATCCAGAGGGAGGATTTAGCTGCACAACAATGAACATTAGTGTGTAGTTTAGAAACACAGACTGTGCCTGCACTGCATCTAGTGAAGAAAAGTGTTACTGCCAGAGAACCAGGCTCCTTTAAAGCAGCTGATATTAAGGTTGAAAAATCAACAATAAGCTGATGTAATCAACGTTTCACAAAATGGTCAGCAGCTAAAATCTGGAGCCGTTCTTTGGTGGTAATTAACAGTTTGTTCTTGTTAGCTAATTATGTCATTAAAGGTAGCAGCAGAAGCCTTGTGTTGAAAGCCCATTCACTCACACATTCACACAGTATGTGTGTGTCTGTGTTACACTGTGGACATCCCTTCTGTTGGAGCGCCATCTTGTGGCAGGTTTAAGAAATGTTCTTCTTGTAAATCCAAACTGATGCACCTCCATAGCAGACTGTGGAGGCTTTCAGTGACATGAAGACTTGATTTATACTGTCATATTCTCCTGTTACACAAAGCACAGCACGCTGAACATGGATGAACTGAAACTCCCAGCATCTGACTGAGGAAAAGCACAAATCATTCTCACACTGACTCCTGCTTGATTTTAGATTTGCTTTCAAATCCTCACACTTTCATATGAAGCACTAAATGGGCTCCAGACTGTTTATCTCAGCTTCCTGTCAAACACACTGCTGCTCACACCGAGGCTCAGTTTACTCCTCCAGCCTGGCTTAACCTGCTGTCTGTTAAAAACAGTCCCACACTCCTCTGTTTAATCCTTCTGATCAGACTCTTTGATTTTGTATTGTTTTTACCTGAAGTTGTGTTTTTGACATGGTTCTGTCTGTGAAATAAAGCTCACACACACACTGCTACAGTCCTTCATACACTTAGAAACGAAGCTGCTCCTTTCCTCAGTGCTGACACATAAAGAAGAGTTGCTTTTATATCCAACACGTCTCTGTTCCAGAAAACAGCTTCAGCAGCCTCTGAGTCTGAACTTGGAGTTGGTTATAAGCCACAGGCCTGTGTGCACAGCAATGAGGAAATATAATGCAGTAAGTGAAACATGGATGTGTGGAACAGATTATCCCAAAGGTTGATTCTGTTCATCTGGACGTTCTCAGTGAAACATTTGGTCTCTCGGTCAGGTGACTCCTTTAGTCTCAGCTGACTGCAGCTTTCCAAACCTTTGTCACTGGATCACTCACTTCATCTCCAACGTGTCCCTGACACAGACAGCTGGAGCCGTTACAGCAAAATCATTGATCATCGTTTTTAGAACATTAGCTGGTGTTGGTGGGCAGGCTAGCAGTGCTAATTGTTAGCACTAGTTCTGCTGCTCTCCCTTTGTCTCTGTTATTGTTGGTCTTTAGTGAACAATAGAAAGTGTCTTCATGAGACTGTTGCCTAATGTTCAAATGTAGATAACACCACCTGCACCAACCTGTTACACAGCACAACCCTCTGGTGTAGCTTTGGCTGGAGCACATATTGGCAGCTCCAGTGACATCACCACTCCATGGTGACATCATCTCTACAGACTGTGGCTGTTACATATCCTCACCTGGTAATAATAAGACTGTCCTCAGCTGCACACAGCTCCAAGATGAACAAACTGAAGTAAATACAAATTAGAGTTACGATAGATTGAAATCTTGTAATCAGAGCTGATTCTTAGTGAAACTCTCACAACATCATATCATGATCCTGGGTTAGTGTCTCGGTCTCAGATCACAACATCAGCACAGGCTTGGCTTGGGTGAGGTATTGAGTGGTTCTTGTCCATGACAGCTGCAGGTACAGTGCCATCAGCCATGCTGCACCACATGTCTGCCCAGGAACATTAGCGTGGCTGAGTCTCATGTAAACATTGTGCTAAAGTGGTGGGAAAGTGGCTGCAAGCTGGCTGCACTGTGTCCAATACTCTCAGTATGATATCCACAAACCTCTGAGTGTCACAGAGTGGGCCTGTGCTCAGCTCACTGTGCCCCATTCAATTCTACTTGCATAGTTTTACAAGTAAAATTAAAAGTTGCTCAATGATAAGTTATTGTAGTAACAACTAAGTCCATGGTCATTATTTGTTAATAGTAGCTTAAAGCTTCTGCACCAATCATGGAGCAGCAGGTTTAGAGCATGTGGATCTACAAAAGTAAGTCCCAGTAAGATGGGCTGAGCCTTACATACTAGAAGAAACATGTCATTCCCAGCAGATGAAGCGCCCTTTAAAGCAGGATCTCACTTTAAACCTAAAGAACTTGCTATGAGCATGCAGTGCATTCATGGTTATTATTCATACGATTGTGGGGAGCTAATAAAGTGCAACTATCACATTACATTTTATTATTAAATTGTTGTTAACAATCCCTTCACTTCTGCTTATCTAATTCATGGTTGCAGGATGGCTGACAGCTTCCATTAGGCAGGAGGTAATGTCCATTCTGGCCACAGTGCAACCCACAATGTGTAACTGACACTATTATATTGCATTATGTCACATTGTTACATCTTTTTAATAAATGATGACAGTCAGCTGAATTTGCTGCCCCCTTGGTGGAGGACATCAGGATCAGCAGCTCCATCACAAACACCACAGAAGAAGAACAACACTGGATCAGATTATCTGGACGTGTTTGACAGGGACAGTGTTCATGTTCATGGACATCAGGACAAAAACAGACGATGGAAACCTGCCAGATTTGAGCTAAACTGCTCGTTTCCATGTGTAGTCCCTGGGAGGTCACATGACCAACAAAGACACACAAGCTGTGTCCCAAAACGTCGGCTGCATCCTCCGGAGGCCGCATTTGAAGGCCGATGACGTCACAGCCAGGCGACGAAGGCTGTCCCGATTCCTCGACTCCTTCAAATGCGTCCTTCATTCCCCCGAGTTTGAAGGATGGGTCGGGTGTGTCCTTCGTGGCCCACCATATCCCAGAATTCATAGCGCGGCCCAGCCAAATTTCAGCTGCCAACAATGGCGGCCGCTACTAAGTTTTAAAATTTAACGAGGGAGTACTACTTACTTACAATGAATTCCTTACACTATATAATTTTCCCGTCAGTGTTGGGGAATTCTCAATGGTGCTTGGTGCCATACCCTCAGGGACTTTAATGTTATATAAAAACACTGACAGCTCAATATCTGCCTCAGTCACTCTCCCTGATCCAGCTGAGTCAGCAGTGGGAAAAATCTGCTTTTCACAGGAACTTGGTAACAGCAATAAGAGAATACGTAGTTTATTCCAAGAAGATATCATGTCTCTCCCATATATAGAATATCTTACTGGAACCGACATGTTCCAGATATCACCTGGAAGACAGTCTGGATGATCCCATAAATATCTAATTGTGAACAAGGTGAAGGAAATCTCATATAAAATTCTTCATAAATGTGACCCAGCCAGTCACTATATGGTAACATTTAAAAGAGACATAAATACTAATTGAACTTTCTGTGGGGATCATCCAGAAACTGTGGCACATCTCTTTTGGTTCCTCTACACAGAGATTCTGGAAGAATTTAGCAGTTTTGTTATTGTCCATATTTTAAGGGAGTTTTCTTTACGATGGAAAATGTTTTATTCTTTTTCTTTAAGTTCCCCAGGAAGAATGATAAATGTTTTTTTTATAAAAAACTTTGTTAATACTTTTAGCTATTTTATATCCATGAATGTAAGTTTATTAATAAAACACCATATTTCTGCCTTTTTATAAGGATATGAATTGTACATACAATCAATTTCAGACTCAACCAACAAAAAGCCTCTCAGAACAATATTTATATGTTGATTTTTTTCGCCTACTCATATCATCATTTTTTTACTCCTGGTTCTGTATGTTCATGTTCTGTTCTTTTGTAAACTTCATCTGTTTGTATGTTGTATACTCATTGTGTTTCAATAAAGTTCGATTTAAAAAAAGGTACGTTCTAAACGAAGCTTCAGATGTCACTCCCATACGGTAAAAAAAATATATTTTAAAATACATTTTAAAATATATTTATATATTTAAAATGTATTTTAGCACATATATTTTTTGGCCATTTTTTGTATATTTTGAAATGTATTAATAAAATATATTTCAAAATACAATTTAAATTTATTTAAAATCATTCAAAAAAATATAAATTTAACCCTTCATATATTTCTAAGAAAACACATTCACATGTAACATCTGAAAGAAATCTTTATTTGATGTTTAAAACATACATATAGCATATCAATCAAGCAAGGAATATTCATTTTATAAGTTTATTCTCATTACATACTTAAACATTCTAAAAGAAACACACACACATATACATATATGTGTGTGTATGTGTATATGTGTGTGTGATTGTATGAACATAAGTCAGCATACTTAAAATGTAATTTCTTTTCCTTTTCCAGCAGTCTCAGTTCCCCCAGCTTTCACTGCAATCCTCAAAGCCCTTCTGGACACGCTGGGAAACCCCTTCCTTACCCCCACTGTAACAAACAAAAGTCACAGTTCTATTACTTTTATCAGAGTTAAAATAAAAATGTGATTTATGTTAGCTGGCTTCATTTAGCAAACAGATATTTCTGTTTATATAGATACAGATATTAATACAGATATATTTTACGCATAATTTACCTCTTTTTTTTCCTAGATGGGAAGTCTATCCAGTTCACATTACAGTAATGCTAACACCCCTTTTGGTCGTCTCTCCTTACCTTCCAGCATTCATAAATCTGTTGACCTTCTTTGTCTGAGACCAACCACTACAATGCATCATCACCTATTTGTATTGGTAACTTACTTTACAACCTATTTTAATGGTTGCAAAGTAAGTTACTTGTGCTGTATGCAATTTTAGATACACAGAAAGTCTTCACTTACTATATATGGCTGTCATAGTGTCCTTATCAAGGGCAGTTCTTCACTCTGCGCCGATGTCCGTTTTGCTCTGTCCTCCTATAAAAAGCATGAACATTTGAGTGTTTGACTAGTTTTAGATTTCCAAAAATTTGATATTTGTACAACTAAACATTTGAACTACAATATATGCTATTGAGCGATACTTTTATGGGTAATTTTTGGTAAAGAAACTGGTGACAGAGTTGTAGGCTTTTTAAAGTACTATTAGCTAACCATTTGAACTGACTTTCAAAGCTGATTACCTTTTAAATTGCTGTGGATCAAAACCTCCAGTGGGAAGGCGGCCATTAGAAGAACACGCACCATTGAACCTGAAAATAACAAAAACAAACAAAAAACAGAACAATATATAAGAGTCCGGTAGGGTAATAAATCTCTTCTGAAGCAATATAGTTATTTTGGGTGAAAAACAAAACATTCCTCTAAAATATATATACTGACATCAGCAATCAACATCATGATTGTAATTATTTCCTTTTTAGTACATCTACTGCTGTTTGCATGTGTCAAGCACTACGACTGTATCTATGCATATAAATTCACCATATATATCCAGCAAAAATGTTTTGTTATAGGAAAACAAACAAAGGCATTCAATCAGAGGTGAGAAATTAATTGGGAATATGAATTATAGGTGAACTATTCTTTACCTACTAGCAATCAAGCTTCTTTAACCAAGAAGCTTGAAATATTTGAATGTAAAATAAAATAAATAAATAAATAATAATAAAAATAACATGATGTAATTAAAATGCACAACTTACATTAAGGAAATCTGCATTTGTATCCACAGGCTAAAAGTAAAACAGTAAATGTGTTAGTAATAGTACAGGTATTTGTAAAAAAAAAAAAAGAGGCAGTAACTGTGACGCTTCTAGTGGGATGCTAAATGCAGAGATTTATATTTACAGTATAATACTGCATGTACGGGTAGCTGTGTTGTGAACTGTAACTGAATATTAGAGAATCTCAGAGAAATTAAATGTATTTATTTTTTGAATTTATCAATCATAAAACCGTGTGTTTTGAAGGCCTGTTACGATAACGACTTTTTGTTGGTCGGTATATTGCCCCATAAACAATTGCGACAAGTTATGTCATTGTCATTTTAAGACCATTTTATGTCTTTGAATGTATAATCATAATATAACACCATAATAATGCAAGATCTACACACTTTCAATTGACAAACCAACATCTAATTCTTAAAGTATTTAGATCATTGAAATTAGGAATCAAAATATTAGATACCTTAAAAACTTGAATAAATAGTAAGTTTTCTAACAAATAGAAAACAATGATATTTAATGTTATTGTTTTGTTATCATTATATTTTATTTTTGTAAATATAATGGCACATAAATTACATCATCAACAATTATTGAGGTCATGTACATGTACTGTGTGTTAAGTCGATATATCGATTATTGTGATAGGCCTACTGTTTTGGTATCATAACGAGCTTGTCAAACATGCATGACCACTAAACAATGTCTAAGCAGTAGTATTGGTCTGAATGACAACAAACATAACTAGTGTTTTGGAAAATCTGTTAGAAAACAGTTATTTCAATAATTATGATTAGCATGTGACACAGACACCGCATAAAAAACTACAACAACAAATACTTACTTTAGGAGGATGGGGGAGGGCAGCATGAGGTTGAGACTTTGACATCTGTAAGAAACAAATTCATGTATTACAAACAAGTCACTTAAAAATACATTAATGTGGCAGACTGTTCCCTGTTCAGATGCAGTGTATAAGTACAATCAGGGCTGTCACAACAATGGGGTGGGGCCAAGTGGCTGCAACCCTAGGTACAATGTGCAGGTATATATAATTACATATAATATATGTGAATAAAGCAAGAATCTGTTTAGGTTAGTCACTGTGCTGACTGATGTTTGCTAGGTTTATATGATTGCAAACTGCACAAAAACAACAACAGCAACAACATTAATGACAATGACAAACAAAATTACTTACATTTATGTAAATCTCACATTAGGAAGATCTGCATTCGATTTCATGGGCTGAAATAAATAGGCAGAAACATTACTGCTAAAAAAATAAAAAACAAAAACTCTAAAAAGCCTAAAAATGACTTAAAAAGCAAGGAAATGTGGAACATTGTAATTAGCGAACATTAATAAAGCATAACTGTTCTTTGTTTCTAACCTTGGTAAGTACTCTGTAGCCAGAAGGAGAGGTAGGATTTCTGTGAAAGCCAAATTAAATGTGAATAGGCTTTGATAGTTATTGAGAAGGCAGAATAATAAGAAAAGGCAAAAGTACGTCACAATATAATTAATTAAGTTACATATTTTGATTACCAAATTATGGAAGCGTGGAGCTGCCACCCAGGCAAAAGAAAAATAGAGCTGTATCACGTTATGACGTGAAATGTTTATTGTTCTAACATTATGCTTTTCATGTTTGTATAATACAGTGGTTCTTAACCTTGTTGGAGGTACCGAACCCCACCAGTTTCATATGCGCATTCATTGAACCCCTCTTTAGTGAAAAATAAAGTGTGTTTTTTTTTTTCAAATTAGACGTAGATATGTTTTTTACTGGTGCACAAAATGAGCCGTGCACGTCACAGCGGAGGCTCTGCCGAACCCCTGAGACCAACTCACCGAACCCCTAGGGTTCGATCGAACCCAGGTTAAGAACCACTGGTATAATATAATATCACATTATTATAATATACATAATTGTCACGTTCGCACAATATTGTACGGACGTGATAATTATGTACATTTTTCGTACAATGTTGTTCAAACATGTTGTTCAAACATGATAGTATATTGTTAGAACGATAAACTTTTCACGTTATAACGTGATATACTTATATTTCTCTTTTGCCTGGGTGGCAGCTCTACGCTTCCGTTCCAAATACACGAGAATAAAGTAATATTATATGGGAAAAGGCACCTGCTAGCTTGATGATGGAGGCTTCTTAGACTGGCCACCCGCCTTGGCTTCTTGTCGCCACTCCACGAAATAAAGGTCCGTTTCCTCCATGCCGGCTAATTATTCATCCTCATTAAAATCTCGTATATGTTCAGTTGGCAGAATTGAGAATTTTACATCTTCCAACCACTTAATTAACGCGAACATAATCGGCTTGTTTCTTCCCGTCTCCTGTATCCGGCCGTTCCTCTCGCTGTCAGATTTCGCGCCTCAGAGACGTCGTTATTTTTCAAAAAAAAAAAAAAAGAAGAAAGAAAGAAAGAAACAGCAACAACTACTAAAGAGAGTTTTTGCACGTTCATTGCACATTTGTGGGAATGTTTAAATATTTAATTTTTACTAATTACTTTTCATTATATCTTTATTTTTTAAACCACCGTGGCAATGCGCATGCGCATACACTCCTGCACGCAAAGGGCTTTGGAGTTGACGTAATGTCGCAATGCATTGTGGGAGCGCAGCACCATCTTGGCAGGTCACGAATCAAAACAAGTTTGCTACGAACCATTCTGAAACGTAGCTCAAAAGAAAATGACGGTATAGATACATATATATATATATATATATATAGGTACAGATTCTGTCCAGATGCAAAGAGACGGTACTTGATTGTTGAAATGTGGACCCGTATGAAATATAGCCGTGGAGTAGAAACCCTGAAGACCAAACCGCTATTGACTTAGCATGATCTACTCTCATACCTTGTCTGTGGAGTCAGAGCATACACGGCGCACCAATTTCGCAATTATAAATCTCTGGAGGCGCACATCCAATTCACCAAGGACTGGGTACAAGATTTGGCTATTTTTAAGCCTCCACGTTGTGAGTACGCCGTCATTCAAGCAAAGGTAAGTCAGCTTGAGTACTGCGAGTAAAATGCGTTTGATTCCCCCCAACATTCAAATTAGTGCTAGCAAAAATTCATTCGTGAGGGGGAAATTACAGTGAGAACATGTAGAGGCTCTGTTAGAGGGATAACATAGTGAGTTCAGTGCATTGATGTGACATTGTCCTGAAGGATTTAGTTATTCTTTATGGTTAAAGAAATTGCCCTAATTAATTCATATTTATTATAAATAATCCTAATTACACATCTTGCTTCCTTGTTTGTGTCCTGTGTCACTAAAAATACATTCTGTTTTAGTTTTATACATTGATTAATGACCTGCAGAATCTCCTTGTCATATTAGGTGTCCATAATTGTCACTTAAAGTCGAACTTTATGTTTTCTCCCTCTTGAAAGTGATTACATCCTTGCATTACATACTTTAGGTTCATTTTTTGCTGATAGGTTTCTTTTTAGAAACATGCAGCGTTCTATAGATGGATACATAAAAACACTTTATTTGTTACATTTATGATAAATGGATTTGAAAGTAAATAAAACACATTTGTGTCGGACTTGGCTTATTAAAGTTCTTGTCTTTAAATGAACTTTGTCTGTGTGTGTTTCAGGTCCTGCACTCTTAAAGACTGAATTGCAGCATTGCAGCCACAGGTCATTGTGAGCATCACAGGGAAGGTTGAAGCCGCCCACTGCAGCTGTATGGCTAGAGTCGTGGAGACTTGCAGCCATGTCACTGCTCTTCTGTTTAATGTAGAAGCAACAGTGAGGATCTGTGGCACAAGGACTGTTACAGATGAACCTGCATACTGGGTTTTGCTGGGTAATATGACCAAGATACAGCCAGAGGTTGGCCATAAGATAGACTTCTCCTCTTCAGCTGCCCAAAAAAAAGGTTCTTGATCAAAACATAAACAGACCATCTGTAGTGACAGGTAAAAGAAGCCATCCTCAAAAAAGAAAAGTTCCACCTGCTACTGTGGAGGAGTTGGATCAACTGATGGGACAATATTTTTCCAAGCATAGTTCTGTTCTGAATAACCCATAATGTTTTAATTTAGGGGGCCATGTAAATACTTTGCATTTACTGAATATGTACTTGCTAAATACCACTGTTCAAAAGCTGAATAAAGAAACAAAGAAATGTTTGCCTATTTTTAATTAAAAGCACTTTGTCGAACATCACATCAGTTACAATGTAGAAAAAATGTTATGTATAGTTTACAAATGACAAAATGTTCACATAAAATCATGACAGCATTTGTATAATATCACCCACTACTAGCATTCTGTAATTTACTGTCTCTTTTGAAAACTTATCACTTATCACATCGAGAAACCTTTGGAATGCAAGCATGCTGATCCACACAGGTATGCACACAGGTGCACACATGGGTATTCACAGACGCGGACTACAGCTTTCTTGGCTGCTGCCTCAAAGCACACTGTGCGCTGTCTATCCTGCGTGCTGCACAATATCGTTTATTATTTAGTAACTATTGATATCTACTGCTAGCTAGTTTATTGTGATGGTGCTTTTTTTTTCTATTATTATGTTGCTCTTTGTTGTTTGCTGTCTCCTCTGTTTTGTTTTTTTTCTCCATACAGGTGACCCAGGAGTTTTTTTTTTGTTGTTTGTTTTTTTTTCTCTCTTCCCCCCCTTCTCACCGTCTCTTCCCCCCTTTGGTTTTCTTTCTTTCTCTCCCCCTCTTTCTTTCATTCTTTCCCCCTGTCCTGTCCCACAGTTATGTCTGTCCCGTTTGCAACTGAAAATAAAATAAATTCATAATTATAATAAAGGTCAATCAAATGGACCAATATGGCAAGGCCATGATGATCCACTTGGTAAAATAAATCCGCTTGGCATCTTTCTTGGCCTCAAGACAACAATTCTGATGGCTATAGATCCAAACGGGACAAAAAAAATAAAAAAATAAAGTAGTCTCAGAATAGTGAATTAAACCAACATTTATTGTTGATTTTTTTTTTAACAAGAAAAACATTTTTCAACTGAATAAAAACAATGCCAATAACCAAAATAAATAGAAGCGTACATGAAAACTACACAGTCCTTCACCTTTCTGTCTGATTTTTTTAAGGAAAACTGTTTTTCATTCCACTAAAAACAGGACAAACCCACCAGCATGAACATTAAATAAACTATTACAATTGTAAAACAAAACTCATTTACAAAATGTAATAATTATCAGTGGGTCCCAGGAAATAGAATGTGACATGGGATTTAGATTTCCGTTACCAGGATGGTCGGGTTCAGCGTAGTCTTTATCACCACCTGTCAAAGACACATCATCAATATTCATGTTTGCTCAGGTTATTCACTTGTTCACATCTGTCTGAGATCATTCATACTGTTGTATGGATGTGTGTACAGTATGTATATAATTATCAGCTATGTAAAAGATATTATCATCTCTGTTCTTACCTAGTTGGAAGTCCTCCATTCAAACTCAGAGAGCAGCTGGAGGAAGGTGGTGATCCGAGGGCTGATTCTTGTAACCTTCCTCTTTACGACACGACCTGTCTTGCGGCTTGTACCAAGTTTTGCAGGGCATTTTGTTCCCATGTCTGGATTGATCCTCACAAAGAACCTTTTAACGGAAAAAAGGCTGCTTTAATTTCAAAATTAAAACATACGTTACAGCAATCACCTATATGTTTCTGCAACTGTAAAAAGAGAAGGAGAAAAAAAAAGAAGAAGAGAAAAAAGGAAAAAAAAAAAAAAAAGAAAACTTATCACTACATAAACAGCACAAGACTTAAAAGTATTTAACAAGAGCATTTTTCCCTGGTTTTACTACCACACTGGGGCACATGTTCACCAAAACTCAGCAAACCTTTGCCATCTTATCCAGGAAGGTCACCTTTTTACCCACACATGGAAGAAGTAATCTGATTGGCATGGTGGTATGTAGCATGTAGTTTGAAGCAGGGATTTCGTAGTGCCCCATGTGTAGTGTTGGAACCCAGTCAGGATTTGTTTCATTCATTTCATAGGCTGGTTTGTTGCAATAATGCCAAATAATTAGCAACTCTATAAATAGAAGGTAGTTCTGCATGTTTGTTCTAAGTTTGTGCTATTGAAAATAAAATTAACAGGCTATAAAGAATAATATGAACTTATTTAGAACTTACCTGAATGAAAATACTGGAGCACACCAACAGATATCTGTGGCTGGTAGAGAACTGAATATCAGCTCGTCTCGCAGCTGCTATCCAGGCTAGACGCCTTCTTTTGGTAACATCCAACACATAAGCTCCCTCATGATGCTTCCAGGTGAGGAAACAATGAAAAGAGAGCCTGTTTTCAAGCTTATTCCTTTGTCGGTAGTGCAATCTAATATTACAACCGACCACACAGCAAGCATTTGTTTGGCCTGCTAATATGGCGCCTTGACCAAAAATCCTGGCTACGCCCCATCCCGTAAGATCACGCTCCAGAGCCCTATTAACGTACGGATCTAGAAAGAAGACGCTGCATTTTTAACTCTGAGAGAGATGGAGAATGAGCCTATTTCCAAAACAGTGGAGTGTGTTCCTTTAAGTACTAAATTGTATATATTGTCAAAAACTAAAGTGTACATAGCAGTTGTTGTATCTTGTTTACTGTATCACTGACAGATAATTTCAAAGTCAATGAACGCTACATTATAGTGAGATATTGTGTAATGTGAAATACTGTAAGCAAATGAATAAACAACCTAATTCGTGATAGACCTTTGACTCTGTTTTGTTTGAATCCAACTGTTTTTTGCAGATGTGCATAAAACATGTTACTTTTAGTATTGTTATCATTATCATCATTATTGCACTAAATATATTTTAAATAAAGGATACTTTGATATACATTCTACTGTAAGGTTGGAAATGTATTTTCTTCACCCTAAAATATGTTTTGAAATGTATTTTGGTTTGAAAGAAATATATTTTCAATTTCAAAAATATATTTTTTTGGAGCATCACAAATACAAAATATATTTACCATATATTTGAAATATATTTTGGCCAGGAAAAATGTATTTTTTTACCGTATGGGTTTGCTGCTGCTGACTTTGAAAATCACACCAAACATGGAATCAAATATATCGACTCAGCTTAGACTACAGAGAAGCTCGGCACTGCTCACAAAACTCAACACAAAAGGCTTTTTAAAGACAACAATCACTTTGACAGACACACAAACACGACTGAGTACAGAGCAGCTGCTGGTTTGAAGCCACAGAAATGTCCAAATGTTTAAACACACTGCAGCGTTGCAGCCGTGATGCATTTGTGCTGCTAAGGCCACACACATCAGCTGCCTTACATTTTAGTACCAGTTCATCTCTGACCATGGCAGCACAGTCTTTCCAGTACAGTGATGTTGGTGGGGACAGTGGGGACTGATTGTTCATTGGCTGTAAGCCGGTCACATGGACGTTTAACTGGTGCTTTGATTGCTCTGTAGTCTGTTGTGCCTGTGAGCTGCTCCTAAAATGAGACAGATTATAATTGTCACCATTCTGTTAATGACTCTTATTATGTGCGCTCTCCTCCACTGTCACACTAAACACATTAAACCTTTATTTTTGTGTAAAGTCAGGATTTATTGGCTCTTCTTAAAAGCGTCATGAAGTGCAAAACTCAGCAAACATTATACAAAAGTAGATTTAGAAGCTGAACTGAAAACATTTAAAGTGACAGTCAGCACAAATCCAGCTGACATCTCCATCCAACCCAAGTCTTCATTTAAAGTCATTATAACTGTGACACACGTTTGTTACAGTATTAATCCTGCCTGATGCTGCAGGGCCAACATCATGAAACAGGCTCAGCATTTATTTCCATTATGAAACTTTATCATTAAAAACAAACCATTGTTCTGCAGTCGTCCCAGGACTGTCGGTCAAACGTTCTCTCCACATGTTTAAGGCTGAGCTCACTTTATCGTCTGCCTGAAGGAGGAAAGCAGATGTTACTAAACATCACAATAAAACATATGAAATGGGTGCACATGAGGAACGTCTGCACTGTTAAAGCCATGCAAACATCTTCACACATGAAGCAGCAACACCTCTCAGTTTAGCAGCAGCTGGTAAAAGCCACAGTGATCCTGGAGCCTCCCTGAAGGACTCGTTCATCAGTAACTGTCAGGAGGACGATTAAACCTTCTGCACACGTCCTGTAGTTACACACTCGGGAGGAAAGACGACGTCCTCGCTCTGCAACATGATCTGTGTTTCATCCAGGACGCTCAAACACAGATTGGTCTCCAAATATTAGACGCACTGGTTCTTCATGCGTTTCTACCTGAGCACTCAGAGTCATTTCTACAACAGGCCTCCTTCACCTGCTGGTGCCTCTGTTTCTGTGTTTGGCTGTTTCCATCAGTGCCTGATGTTTGTGATCTTTGATCTGTTCTGAAGTCTCTCTTTGTAACACAAATGTTGTTTGGCTTCTTTTGCAAACAAGGCAAAAGAACTTTAATGGATTCATTTGCTGATCTTACTTTTCTGATGCAAAGCCGTCCTTTCAACGCTTTAGAAAGAAAACCAAACAATGTTTTTAAAACTTTCCCAAAATGTAAAAGCTATTAAAACCATAAACTTCTGCTCCTTGATCATGTGATTCTTCTTCTAGACTGTCTGTAATTGTTATTGCTGATTGTCAATAAAGTTGTTTTTTATAAGTTATGTTGTAAAGGAAGCTTGTGGCGAGGGAGGAGGGGCGACTAAAAGCAGGTTCATATAGTGGGAAAGTCCTCAGGTCATGTGAGGATATTTACTGATGCGTCAACACTGTCAGATAAAAGAACGGCTGCTGCATTTGTTCTCCCACAAATAAGTTTGGTGATGAGTAAAAGAATTACAGATGATGTGGCAGTTTATACTGGGAGCTGGTAGTGATGTTACTGGCTTGAACTGGGTGGAGGACGCACTAATATGGAGGTATGTGGTTTGCTGGGACTCTAGCAGCGTGCTAGTGAGCACAGGTGATATGTCTTCAGACTCTAGGCAACATATTGTTTTTGATATACTTCATTTACTATATAGAATCAAACACAGAGGGATAGAAGTGGATTTCTTATGGCTCCCTGTGAATATCGGTGTTGATGCAATGAACAGGACGATGAGTTTAAAAAGGTGCAGCAAGAAGAAGTCGTGCAGGTTTGACTATAAAATACAGTGAAAGTGAGGTGAAGAGTATAATGAAGGTAAAGATGAAGGACGAGTGGCAGGCACACTGGGACAGAGACGGGAAAGGCAGATATTATTATACAGAAAGCAGTCGTGTAGAAGAAGCTGCAGCAGAGACCAGGATGGAATCTGGAGAGTCAGAGTTGGTCACACAGGCTTGAATAGCACACTTAAAAAGGTAAACATGACACAGGAAGTGTGACTTCTGTGGACCAGAGGAGACGTTTGACGGGTTGTTAGCGTCGTCAGGATGCTGGATGGAAACGCTGTGCCTGATAGGATGATTACAGGCTGGACTTTGTCTTCCTGTTACAGATGGATCCAGGCCCTGGATGACTGCTGGACACACATGACCCACACTAGGCTGCCTTCATCCATCCTTTCCTCCTTCACTGAGACTCAGAGTCAGCATGTATGTATTTATCAGGGATTTGAATCCTTTCATTACAGAGTGAAGTTAAAGTAGACGTGTGAACACACTAATAAACACAAAGGGACACAACTACTACTCCATGATGGAAAGCTGAAGTATTACACAGCTTTATGAACCTCCTGTTATCCTGGTAGACGAGTACAGCAATAAATCTTTTACTTGAACATCTTCTGGCTCCAATAAGCTTTGAAATGTGACCATGAAGTTAGAGACACACTGACTGAAACCCACAGCTGTGACTGTGGATCACATCCACACACAGTGTAGCTGCTGTCTCTGTGTGAGCCTTTGCACTGCTGCTCGCAGCACCGTTATATCACTCAGCGCTCGCTGCTGTTATTGAATCCACTTTTTACTGTCCGTGCAATCAAGCTCCTCTGCAGAGCTAGAAAATATCTTCGAACCAGTTTATGTGTTAGGGGATCCTTTGCAGCTGTGACTGTTGCCTCTGTTTTTGTCCTTTGGTTCCTGGGAGCCTTTTACATTTCCATCAGCAACAAATATCTGAACAGGCTTTATTGTAGGAAATACAGGAGTAAATAGTTGTCATTATTTATTAGATGTTGTTAAAGATGATCAGATGCTTGTTTAGTTTAATGCTGTGGCTTCAGTCAGCATCACTGTGCTGTATAGTTTTATTTTTCTGATCCTTCTGTTAAAGTTGCTGAATAAAAGCTGGTTGGTCTGCACCTCACCTCTGCCTCGAGCCTCCTTCTTTAAAGCAGCAGAGGCTCTTCATTCAGGTATCACAGCTCGAGTTGTTCTGCAGGAGACCCAGAGTACTGTCCTTGGTCCATAATGACATTAACTTTGATTCATGTCAACACGAAGCCTGAACGTCTGTGATGAACACACTATCAGCATCACTGACATATTTCATCATTTAAAAACACTTCCTGTCACCGTGGTGGTTACAGTGACATCATGCAGTTTGTGCTTTGACCTCCAGAGGGCGACAAATCAGCACAGACAGAGAGCTCCATTCAAACTTTGCTGCCATCAGGAATAATTCTTCAAATATAATCATCAGTGTTTGAGCAGTTATGATATCAGGGACAATCTAGACATGTGTGACAATACTGAACATGTCACATGACACACCTCAAACATCATGTGATCCACTCTCAGTCTGCACTTTCATTCATGACTTCATGAATTTATGATCAGTTTACTCCTGAAATATTCAAATGCTGCAGGGTGAAGAACAACAAAGTGCTGACACATGTTTGTGTTTCAAACAAGAAAACCAGCAGAAATAAATCATCTTTGGACAACATGACAGAGATTAGTGAGTTTCCAACTTGCACTTGAATGCAGCACAGACAGATTCTGATGTTCGTGGTTGTAAATGTGTCCTCAAACGCCGCTCTGACTCTTTCCTTCCTGCTCAAAGTTCCTCTTTTCTGAACTTGGTGTTTGTGCCTGACGCTGATCGTCTCCGTGTGGAGCTCCGTGTGAAGGTAACGTTAGCAGTGTGTAATGTTTCCTGGCTAACATCAGCTGTGTGCAGCTCAGTTCCAGCACAAATCTGCCGCTCCATAGTTCACGGTAACGGACTCATGAGGTCGACCGTTAAACGCTCTCCCGCCATTTTGTCTGTGTGCGCGGATGTGTACGTTTTTGTTACCACTGTCATCTCATCAATAGCCTATTTGTAAAAGATCTCTGTTCATAGTTTAGTTGGATTTTAAAACTCTGTAGTTGGACAGTTTTATTTTGGACTGATGCTAAAATTCTTGCTGATTGTTTCTGTCGAGGTTTTGTACTTGACATCCGCCATTTTGGATGTGATAAGCTGTAGAGAGTGCGTCCAAAAAGAGAAACCAGAAAGAGAACCTGTTTTATTAATAACCTCTTGCAAATAGAAGAATATGAAAAAAACAACAACAAATAGGATAAAACCTTTAAATTACTTGAATTTTTAAAATCACCATCATCTGTCAACACAAATTTGATCATTTCAAATTTGTGTTTTCATTTTCTCTTCCCAGTTACTTCTTTCTCATTCTCTTCATTCTCCTTGTCATCTTACGTCTCACTCCTTAACTGAAGTTATAGTTCTAACATAAGAAGTCCCACCAACGTCCTTTATTTAATCTCTGTGTTGTCACAGTTATTATCATCAGATCAGACATGAGACCCAGACAACAACATAAGTTTACAAGCTAACATCATGTCAGCTAACATTAGACGATAGCATCATAAACTTTAAATTACTTTGCCTCTGATCAACAGTTTGATTACATTCTCACATCACAAGTTTATTTGCTAAGTGTGAGTCCGCCCACATTAGATCCACTTTTCAGCAGGTGGAATAATTTGTAGTATATAGGTAATACATCAACAATGCTGCCGTGGCTGAGTTAGGAATATTTATAATGTCATTTCCAAAACTTGCATATGATCTGCAATTTGTAGCAGATCTACTGACTGTCACAGAGCAGCTGGAGCAGTCTCGAATGCAGGTCAGTCCACTGCTGCCCCCTGTGGCCAAGTGCCATAGCTACTGCTGGATGAACTCATGACACATCTGCACCTGTTTCTATGAACACATTGAGTCTGAGTGGCTGCACTTACACTGGTGCATTCAAACATATTGAAAGATGGCAGCAATGTGGATTGTCAAGACTCAAACCAACCGTTGAGCAAAGACAGCAGCATCACTTGTTTCTGTTTGTTATACAGCCAGATTTACTCGTGACACACATGTGCAGCTGCTTTATCACCTATTCTGAATTTGTTTCAAGCACAATACATTTGTTACACATGTTGGGATATTGTGTTTGTTATAAATGTTATATACCTGTGTGGTATGTGACTTGTGTTGCCATGACGCCAGGTCTCTCTTGGAAATGAGATTTTTAATCTCAATGAGATTTTTTTTTACCTGGATAAATAAAGGACTAATTTGTAACTTTCAGTGTTTTCCGGTCTTCCAAAAGAAAAAAAACCTTCAACTACATGACATGCAGTTGTGTATTTGTTTTCACCTTATCATACACTTGAAGTTTTACAAATCACCACTTCTTTAGTTAATATCATTTCAGTCTCAGACAACCTCGTTTCTCTTACAGAGGTTGAATGCACCTTCTGCGGATGGCGGTACCACACAGTGTGCGTGGACTTCCCCTGCACAGAAGGCAACTACAAATGCTGTGAATGCTAAATAAACAGAAACAAATGATCCCTGTTGTCTTTGCTTGATGATTGGTTTGAGTCTTGACAATCCACATTGCTGGCGTTGCATCTTTCAATGCCAGCAATGGCAGGTATCAGTGCTCAAACCTTTTGTGTTTGTTTCCAACAAGTTGCCCACCTCGGGAAACAAAAATGTGTTCTTTTACTTGTCAGATGAACATATGAGACACTTTGACTCTTCAGTGCAGTGTGGAGCCTAACAAAGATCTGTTTTGTGTCCCAGCTGATCAGCAGGAGGAGGAGAGTCTGACGGAGCAGCAGAGGAACATTTTCAGCTACTTGGACTCAGCTCAGCCACTACAGAGGAAACAATGAGCTCAACACAGAAGGTGACAGACAGAGCAGGACCATATGACCAAAGATATTTATCACCATATACATTTGAACATTTGCCATAACGATGTAGCTGACGATAGAATTGACACCAGACAAAATACTTTACAGCTGCACAACTTTATTAAAAACCCATCAATGTATTTTCACTGAAACAAGCAGCTGTTGTTTATGTGCATTAAAGTTATATAAAAATGTAACAGTGCAAATGCAAATTCCTCGCTGACAGTTTAACCAAAAGGCGTTTCCAGTGGAAACTGGGCGACACATCCTGAGCATAACCATGTATAATATCCACTAAACTTCAGAAGAGGTTATACAGTCGTGGCCAAAAGGTTTGAGAATTGCATAAATATTGGAACCTGGAGAAGTTGCTGCTTAAGTTTTTATAATAGCATTTTGCCTGCACTCCAGAATGTTATGAGGAGTGATCAGATGAACTGCATCGTCCTTCTTTGCCATGAAAACGAACTTAATCCCCAAAAAGCCTTACCACTGCATTTCATTGCTGTCATCAAAGGACCTGCTGAGACCATTTCAGTGATCGTCTTCTTAACTCAGGTGAGAATGTTGGCGAGCACGAGGCTGGAGATCATCATGGCTGTATCCCGATTCAGGTTCTGCAGCTTTAAAGTCCTCAAGGGTACTCAAAGACCGCTAAGGCCGAAGTGCGAGGCTCGTGAAATGGGACGTCTAGCCTCCGTCGCGCTGCCCAGGTTGCCTAGCAACCATGATACTAACAGCTGGAAACGTTTCATACAGCTTTGTTTGACAGAAATGAAGGAGAACATATTTAGTTCATTTGTTTCTACATGAGCTCTGTGTGATTTGATGAGTATCTGAGGCTGAGACCACAGGACTGTGAAACATGATTGTTGGGCTTCATTTCTGTGCTGAACAGTCGTTTAAGATTAGCTGTAAATAACAATTAGCTGATGTTGTTCATGAGACTAAAGTCATCTCACTGTGGTAATGTAAATATAATATGGCCAATATTATAGTTATTATTTTAATCACTTCACTCACAGACAAGTATCTGTGACAGTGTGTATACAGATGTATCATATATAAGAGACAAATATTGTTCCTTTAATATGTTGGTACTAAATGTGGCTCAGTGCTTACATATATGTGTAAAAAGCAAATGTAGGAGCTGTGATAACTGTGTCTGATAGAATGAAGAGTAGACTGATATATGAAATATTCCTTTATTGGGTGAGAAAATCAGACCATGTCATAACTGCTTTAAGTCACACAGAATAGATATCAGAGCCTTAAACAGGCTGACTTCTGCTAAATGGGTCAAACTGGGCAGAAAGTCTACAAACACATAACATCCTTATAGAATATGATGTAACACTATAGATCAACTTAGCTCAGAATATATAAAGCATATAAACAGTTACAGCAATATGATGCAACAAACACAGCAGCTACTGATCCAAAATACTCAAAGCTTCATAGAACTGAAACCAACATTTATTTTTAGCTCCATCCTGCTGCTGATACAGACTTTAGGTTTCTGAACATTAAACTTGTTGCTGCCTTTCATAGTGTGTAACTTGAAGGCCCTGAGTACTCTGAGTACTTTCTCCCACACTGGAAACACTGGGATGATAACATTATTTGAACATTACCTAATAAGACTGATTCAGCACAGACAGTTATGTTAAACTTTCCTAGCAGTCCTTCACAAACAGGGAACAGTCTGTCTATTCTCTCCATCTGTCAGCTGCTGCTGGCTCTTCCTCCTCCTCTTCCTCACACACTGCTGAGTTTGTCCTGGTGGATCATCAGGGCTGCAAAGCCTCACAGATGATGTGCAGCAGTGGCTCCCTCAGTCTGTCCTCACTCTGGACACTTGCAGTCGTCACACATGGAAATCAAATGTGTGATAAGCTGCAGGATTCAAACACAAGTGTAACTTATAAACACATGTTCATACTTTTATTCCACAATCAGAGAGAAAGAAACAGAGAGAGAGTGCAGGACAGACAGACAGGTGACAGTCTCAGGTGTACACACTGCTACACAACAGCACCAGAGAAGCAGGATTTAGTGTTTGTGTTATTACGAGTGTAAACAAGAAGAGTTCCAGATGGTGCAGTGGACACATGTGTGACTGCTGTGATTAAAGCATCTTTCTTTCAGCTTAACGAGTGAACCGTCAGCTCGTTCAAACACACGTTAAAGTGCGTTTGGCTCGACACCACCGAACAGAGGCAGCAATATAACACAGCTAACATTAACAGTGCAGTGAATCCTGCTTGTGCCGTGATGTTCAGGGCTGCAAACCGAGCAGCATCACTGACTTTCAGCTTGTTGTGTTTGTGGATATATGACTGACTTTAATTATCCACAAAATCATCACATTCTCTGTCAGATGAAGGTCGACTATTGAACGGCGTATATTTTAAAGGCTTTAAAACCAAGTTAACGCTGAAAGTACAAACATCACTAATGTCACATAACTCTGCCGACAAGGCATAGCTATGGCTATGAAATGCTCTTTGTGTATCACTTCTTCATTATGAAAGATGTCATTAATGCACTAGTAATGTCTCATCTGGAGTATTGTTCAATCATTTGGTCAGCAGCTAATAAGACAGATCTTAACAGACTTCAGTTAGTCCAGAATAAGGCGTCCAGATTAGTGTGAAGATGTTCATACTATACTAATATTGATAAAATGCATAATAACCTTTCTTGGCTTCCTGTACAGGCTAAAATATTCTATGGCTTACTTGTAGTTCTAAAGAAAGCAATTCTGTTAAACACACCACATTTATTCTGCTCAGCTGCAGTATCCAGATGAAATACATCATCATATTACACAGTTTTCAACAAACTGCAATTTAGTAAATGCTCGAGTTAAAAGTAACGTTTTGTAAAACTGTTACATTTAGAGCAACTTTTAAGTGGAATAAGTTGCCTTATAAAATTAGAGAATTATTCAAAACTTCAATGAACACTTAAAAGCCGATTTACAGAGCTTTTAGTTGTTGTAAATATTGTAAGACATGATTTGTTTTTGAAATTTGTGTAATGTGCCTCAATGTTATTGATATTATTATTATTATTATTGATTGCTTATATTTGAACAATTGTGAAACCTCACTGTGGATGTAAGAGTGAAATTATGTGGATATCTTGAATCCACTTTATTGTGTAATATTTTATGTGAGTATTTGACGGAAGACGAGCAACATCTGTTGTGGAAGCTAACGGGGTTCCTTTAGAATAAACAAACAGGATTTATTATCACTGAATAATTCTGTATAAATCTATACAAATTATAGAAATATGTAATAGGAAACAACAAAATAATCTAAATTATAAAATAATGTGTGTGTGTGTGTGTGTGTGTGTGTGTGTGTGTGTGTGTGTGTGTGTGTGTGTGTGTGTGTGTGTGTGTGATTTTAGTGTTTGAACAGTCATGAATTATCTTTAACAGCAGGTTGGATGTAATGTGTTAGAACTACCAGCAGGTGGGGATAAGAGACCTTTAAGGTGTTTGGTGCCACGCTCCACCTTCAGGTTTAAAACTAGTGTTAATGGAGTTTGAAGGTTGAGTTTGTTCCACGACTGCATTTCACTCACTGCCTCTGTTTGTATCTCTGTCACTGCAGGACCAACATGGAGCCAGAAGTCAGCGCTCTCAGGAGGCCGACAAACCTCACAGAAGAAAGGGAGAGAAAAAACACACCTGTGACGAGTGTGGGAAGGGTTTTACTGTGAGGGCTAAACTAAAACAGCATCAGGTCATCCACACTGGAGAGAGACCGTTCAGCTGTGACTTGTGTGGAAAGTCTTTTTCCTTGAAGGGTCACCTAAAAACACACCAACTCATCCACAGTGGAGTTAAAGCGTACAGCTGTGATCAGTGTGGCAGAGCTTTTACTCAAAGTAGCAACTTACAGAGGCATCTAGTTACCCACTCTGGAATTAAGCCATACAGCTGTGACGAGTGTGGGAAGGGTTTTACTGTGAGGGCTAAACTAAAACGGCATCAGGTCATCCACACTGGAGAGAGACCGTTCAGCTGTGACTTGTGTGGAAAGTCTTTTTCCTTGAAGGGTCACCTAAAAACACACCAACTCATCCACAGTGGAGTTAAAGCGTACAGCTGTGATCAGTGTGGCAGAGCTTTTACTCAAAGTAGCAACTTACAGAGGCATCTAGTTACCCACTCTGGAATTAAGCCATACAGCTGTGACGAGTGTGGGAAGGGTTTTACTGTGAGGGATAAACTAAAACAGCATCAGGTCATCCACACTGGAGAGAGACCGTTCAGCTGTGACTTGTGTGGAAAGTCTTTTTCCAGGAAGGGTTCCCTAAAACAACACCAACTCATCCACAGTGGAGTTAAAGCGTACAGCTGTGATCAGTGTGGCAGAGCTTTTACTCAAAGTAGCCACTTACAGAGTCATCTAGTTACCCACTCTGGAATTAAGGCATACAGCTGTGATCAGTGTGGCAGAGCTTTTACTAACAGTAGCCACTTACAGAGGCATCTAGTTACCCACTCTGGAATTAAGGCATACAGCTGTGACATCTGTGGAAAAACTTTCAGCCAGAGAGAGAGCCAAAATACACACCTACGCATTCACAACAGACATGATGTGTACTGCTGTGAACAGTGTGGCAAAGAGTTTATAACTCACACAGACTTACAACGACACATGTTTACCCACACTGAGGAGAGACCTTATCAATGTGACCTGTGTGAGAAGACTTTTAAATCTCCACGTCACCTGAGACGACACCAACAGATCCACACCAGAAAGAGACTCTACAAGTGCAGCTACTGTGAGGTATGTATTTATATTGTTATCTTGTCATTTTAGCCTGACTGTTTGGAACAACTCTGCTCATTAAACTGTGTTAGCATGTTAGCAATTCTACTGCATGGAAAAGCAGCTCTGAGTGATTATTCAGATTTTCCTTTCAGTTATGATTTTAGTATTACTGCAGTATTATGGTGGTAGTATTGTAGTTATTGCAGCCCAGTAAACTGAGTGTGTTAACTGAAACAGTCAAATGTAGTTGGACGTCTGCAGAGATGCTCTTTATTTCAGGCGACGTTCAGGATACAAATGTTGAAGGACTGACTTACACTGTCTTTGTGTCTTTGTTTAGAAGCAGAGCGACACAGATGGATCCAGTTCTCAACCCTGTCATCACTGTGGTGGTGGGAAAGACTTTCATTGTGACCTCTGTGGAAAAACTTTCAGTTGGCAAGCTGCCCTTAAAACACATCAACGTAGACACACTGGAGACAAACTGAAATACTGCAAAGAATGTGGGAGAAGCTTCACCACACCAAGTGAGTTAAAACAACATGAACTGATTCACAGTGGGGTTAAAAAGCACCTCTGTGATCAGTGTGGGTCATCCTTCACCACTGCAAGGGACCTTAAATCACACAAACGAGTCCACACAGGAGAGAAACCACACAAGTGCAGACACTGTGAGAGAAGCTTCTCGCATTCAGGTCATCGTAACAGTCATGAACGAACACACATAGAAGGAAACTACAGCTGTGACCAGTGTGACAAGAGCTTCAGGAATCTCAGTTCATACTCTGCACACAAACGATCCCACGTTACTAATAAACTGTTTCACTGTTACCAATGTGCCCAAACATTCACCTCATTGTCTGCTCTGTGCAAACATCAGCGCGATCACTCAGGGCTGAAATCACTCCCATCACTGGATCACAGTGAATCTGAAGACACAGAAAGATCCTCTGGTTTCTGTGTCAGACTCAAAAAGCTTGAGATCAGGCTCCACAGAGTTCAGATAGAATCATTTAAACTTGTGTTGAACTGAACTGGTTGCTGGGCTGAACTTCTACATAATACAGATCTACATGGGATCTTCTTTTCTGTTTTTTACTGAGTCAGTTTTGTCCTTTTTTCTCTGTCCTGGTTTTGCTCGTCTGTAAATGATTGAAACTCAGTCAAACAGTTCATTGTTCTCCAGCAAAACGTTTTGGAAACTCATGTTTAACCTTTAAAACTCTGACATGTTTTAGCACACAAGGCTTCATCGGGGAGTTCACTCATGATTGGACCATGAGAACAAAGGTTTTTAGTTCTTTCAAAGAGAGTCTTGGAGATGTTTGATGTTTCTGTTTTTTCTACATAAAGGAATAAACTATTTTTCTTGCTTCATGTAGTGTGGAAGTTTTTAATGTTTCTTCATCTGTGATGTTCTTGAATGTGTTCACGTGAAGATGATATAAATAAACTCTTGTCAGAGATTTACAGTTATCAAACAGGTGAATAAACAACACTGAGACACTTGGAGACGGTTAACGTGCTGCACGGGTGAGGGCTCAGAGAGGACTCACACCGAGCTGCAGTAGTCGTTTATTATTTATAGCAGGGTGAAACAAGCATAGCAGTTTCCTCTAATTTTGCATATATGTGTGTGTGTGTGTCTAAGTTCGTATAAATGTCATAGGGTGAACTTCCTCTTTCTATAAACAGAGCGAGTAGTACATTTTGTTCTTTTCCTATTAAGAGTAAAATATGAACATATACTTTAATGCAACATAAAACTCATAAAAGCGTTTCTTCTTTAACATCCCCTCCTGATGTTAATATTTTTCACTTAATCACACTTTATTATCAGCCAACAATCACTTGCTTATAACATTTTCAATTGTAGCATCATTCAGTATGTGTGTGTGTGTTTCTATACTAAATCTTCTTCATCCGATTCATCTTCTAGTGGCAGTCCAACATAGGTAATTACTGTGGCCTGTACCATTTTGTCAATCATGGATCTTATGCATGGTAGGATACATGTAGAAAACAAGCACAATAATAGAAGCAGAACTCCTATCAGTACGAGTCCTTTTATCACGAGGGTCTTCCAGCTGCCACTCAGCAGCCAGGTCAGCCAGTCCTCATTGTTCGTGACATAGTCTTGTTGCTGCGCATTACTCAGTTGTCGCAACTTGTCTAGGGCGGTGGTCATGGTCAAGGAGTGCACGTTGTCCGGGATATAGGTGCAACAAGTGGTGTTGAATAAGACACAGAGGCCCCCTCTCTCAGCGAGAATCATGTCCAGGGCGACCCTGTGTTGCATGACCACTATTCTGATCGCGTTGATTTCCTCATTCTGAGCCTTATTTATCTTTGTTGAGCTGTTCAGGAAAAGTCCAAATCGGTAGTCAAGAGTCTCAATTCTTAACGTGTTTCTTCCAGTTCCGACCCATGGGAACAGTGAGTGCAGGACCTTCTGTCTGGTGGTCCACAACTTGAACTCCGCTGGTACATCACTGCCCCAGATTGGGTCATGGGGTTGCACGTCATCAGTGTTCCTCTTGCGTCGTGGTTGGTTCTGATGGAATACTCTGAATGTGTGGTCTGACACTAAAATTAGGGCGCAGAGTCCGGTACAAGAAAAGCTCACAACTAAGACAAAACTGCTCCTGCAAGGAAAGCTCACTGTTATGCATGCAAGTCATCAAGATGACATCATCAAGATGGCGCTGGAGTGACGGCAGCCTTTCCAAGTAGCTCTGCAACACTGCACCTTTCTGTTAACTTTAACTTTTTAGACTAGGCTTTTCAAACTTTTTTTTCACCTTCCTCTACTTATACCTCTTAGATATAGCGATACAAGATGGATAATGCACTTTTTAAAACTTCTGGAACCAGTTCCTTCATCTATTCGAGAGCGGAGCTGCTGGCACTAAAAACAAAGGGACAGACCGGCATGCGACACAACATCCCGGCCGAGCTAAAGAGGAGCTACAGAGGCTGCAAAGCTGGAGCGAGGAGAGCGGATCACCGGAGGCGATTCAAACCATCAATCCCGACAGTGATCATGGGCAACGTGAACTCGTTACAGAATAAGATTGACGAACTGTGCGCTCTGAACAACCACAGACTATACCGTGAGTGCAGCTTGTTTATCTTCACGGAGACGTGGCTAACCGAGCTAACGCCGCAGGCTAACGTAGACCTATGCGGTTTCACACCCGTGAGAGCCGATAGGGACACGCAGGCCAGCGGAAAAAGCAGAGGTGGGGGACTCATTGTCTACGTTAACAACAGATACTGTAACCCTGGACACGTCTCCGTTAAAGTTTCGGTATGCCGTCCGGACCTGGAGCTGCTAGCTGTTAGCTTGCGGCCATATTATCTACCTCGGGAGTTCAGTCATGTGATCTGTGTGTATGTTTACATCCCTCCGAGGGCCGACGCAACAGCTGCCTGTGAGAAAATACACACAGTCACAGCAAGACTTCAGACACAAAACCCCGAGGCTTTCATTATTATATCTGGAGACTTTAACCATGCCACACTGGACTCTACTCTGGCTGCTTTTCACCAGTTTGTGAATTGTCCCACAAGGAGCAACAGGACAATTGACCTACTGTATGCTAATGTGAGAGATGCATACAGAGCCACCCCCCTCCCCCCACTAGGGAAGTCAGACCACAACCTGGTTTACCTACAGCCACAATACACACCCCTCGTCCAAAGGCAGCCTGTCACAACGCGCTCCATCCGGAGATGGACCCCAGAAAAGGAGGATGCTCTGAGAGACTGCTATGACACCACAGACTGGGATGTGCTCCTGAGCCCACATGGTGAGGACATAGAGGGGGCGACACACTGTCTTACAGACTACCTCAACTTTTGTGTGGACACGGTCGCCCCTGCTAAGACGGTACGGTGTTATCCTAATAACAAACCGTGGGTAACACAGGAAGTCAAAGCTGTCCTCAACATGAAGAAGAAGGCTTTCAGGAGCAAAGTGAAGGAGGAGATGAAGGCAGCACAGCGGGAGGTGAAACGCTGCCTGAGGGAAGCAAAGGACACCTACAGGAGGAAGGTGGAGCAGAAGTTGGAGAGGAACAATATGAGGGAGGTCTGGAATGGTGTGAAAACCATCACAGGCCACAACACCAAGAAAAGCACAGTGGGGGGGACTGTGGAGAAGGCAAACGAACTCAACAACTTCTTCAACAGGTTTGACCAGCCCACAACCCCCCCACCCTCACCTTCACTACAGAGTCCAATCCCCACTCTCCTACCTCCCTCGCTTCCCCCCCTTCCTGACACCATGACACCCCCCTCCTCCAATCCCTCTCTCAGCAGCAAGACATCTCCCCCCCTCCCCTCTTCCCAAACATCTCCCAGTGTCACAGTGGATCAGGTCAGGAGACAACTGAGGAAGCTTCGCCCCAGAAAGGCAGCAGGCCCAGACAAGGTGTGTCCTAGGATGCTAAAGGCGTGTGCTGCTGAACTTGGGGAGCCGCTACAACGAGTCTTCAACCTCAGTCTGCGACTGGGGAGAGTGCCCGCCCTATGGAAGACATCCTGCATCGTCCCGGTCCCCAAAAAGAACCGGCCCAATGAGCTGAATGACTTCCGACCGGTGGCACTGACGTCACATCTTATGAAGACTCTAGAGCGGCTCTTCCTCAACCTCCTCCGACCACAGGTACAACATGCCCAGGACCCACTACAGTTTGCATACAAGGCGGGTGTCGGAGTGGAGGATGCCATCCTGTACCTCCTACACAGAGCCCACTCACACCTGGATGGGGGAAAAGGCACGGTCAGGATACTGTTTCTTGACTTTTCCAGTGCCTTTAATACCATCCGGCCCTGTATGCTTCAGGAAAAACTGAACAGGATGGAGGTGGACCCCTGCCTGGTCGCTTGGATCTCCGACTACCTCACCGACAGACCACAGTACGTCAGGCTGAAGGACATCACGTCTGACACAGTGGTCAGCAGCACAGGAGCACCACAGGGAACTGTGCTGTCCCCTCTTCTCTTCACCCTGTACACCTCTGACTTCTGCTACAACTCTGAATTATGCCACATTCAGAAGTTTGCAGACGACACAGCCATCATGGGGTGTATCTGGGATGATCAGGAAGAGGAGTACAGAAGTCTGGTGAGGAACTTTGTCGCATGGAGTCACACAAACCACCTGCAACTCAACACCTCAAAGACTAAGGAACTGGTTGTGGACTTCGGGAGGTCTAGAGCAGGTCCACTGCCGGTTCAGATAGAGGGGGAGGAGGTGGAGGTGGTCAACAAGTACAAGTACCTCGGGCTGTGGGTGGACAATAAACTGGACTGGTCATGCAACACAGAGCACCTGTATAAAAAAGCCCAAAGCCGACTGTACTTCCTCAGGAGGCTGAGGTCTTTTTAACATCTGCAGGAAGCTCCTGAGGATGTTTTACCAGTCGGTGGTTGCTGGAGTACTTTTCTATGCTGTGGTGTGCTGGGGGAGCAGCACAGCAAAGAAGGACTCATCCAGGCTGGAGAAACTGATCAGGAGGGCTAGCTCTGGAACAGTGGCGCGGCTGCCCCTCTGTTGGTCTTCCATGGTCTCTTGTGTTCTGGGGGCCTCTGGATGTCTGGAGTTTTGATCTCCTCCATACCCGCTTCACACCCTGGAGGACGGGGCTGTGGCCCCCCCACACTCCCTAGCAGATCATTACATGGAGAAACCTTTGGAATGCAAGCATGCTGATCCACACAGGTATGCACACATGGGTATTCACAGACGCGGACTAAAGCTTTCTTGGCTGCTGCCTCAAAGCACACTGTGCGCTGTCTATCTTGCGTGCTGCACAATATCGTTTATTACTTAGTAAATACTGATATCTATGACTAGCTAGTTTATTGTGATGGTGCTTTGTTTTCTCTATTATTATGTTGCTCTTTGTTGTTTGCTGTCTCCTCTGTTTGTTTGTTTGTTTGTTTGTTTGTTTTTTCTCCATACAGGTGACCCAGGAGTTTTTTTTTTGTTTTTTTTTTGTTTTGTTTTTTTGTCTCTCTTCCCCCCCCTTCTCACCGTCTCTTCTCCCCTTGGGTTTTCTTTCTTTCTCTCCCCCTCTCTCTCTCATTCATTCCCCCTGTCCTATTTATTAAAAAAAAAAAAAAAAAAAAAAAAAAATGACAAAGGATGAACTGAAGCTCTGCCATCACGTAATGTCGCATACTGCTGTTTCTGATGTCATTTAGAAAAAAAAAAAAAAAAAAAAAAAAAAAAGGAGGGCTAGCTCTGTGGTCGGCATGAAGCTGGACACTCTGGTGACAGTGGCAGAGAAAAGGACATTAAAGAAACTGATGGACATTATGGACAATGCCAGGCATCCTCTGCACACGGCCATTAACAACCAGAAGAGTCTGTTCAGTGACAGGTTGCTTCTCCCAAAGACAAGAACTAACAGACTTAAAAACTCCTTTGTCCCACACGCCATCAGACTGTTTAACTCCTCTCTGGAGGGGAGAGGGAGGGGAAACAGGAGGACAAAGGAGGGGGGAACAACTAAGCTGTAGTGCCTCTTCACCTCACTGTACAATACCTTGTGCAATACTTTTGTAAATAGTCAACGGTGCAATAGACTCAATACTTGAAATGTGCAATTCACTTGTATTTTTATTTTTATTCCTATTTATTCTATTTATCCCCTTCGTATATTTTATTTATATTGTCTCTGTATTTATATATATGTGTGTGTGTATAACTCTGTAACTTCTGTCGGTGCTGTGCTTTTTTGGAAATCGAATTTCCCAGAGGAACCCACCCGAGGGATTAATAAAGTTCTATCTTATCTTATCTTATCTTATCTTATCTTATCTTATCTTATCTTATCTTATCTTATCTTATCTTATCTTAAGTTGATCAGCTCTAGGTGAGAAGACATTTAAATCTCACACTTGTTCTGCTGCATTTTTGAAGCTGGAGGAACAGATCGCAGGGTTCATTTTTATATACACTGCAACTGCCATGAGGACAGGGCCATTTTTTTGTTGTTGTTTGTTTTTCCTTTTGCTCTGTGCAGCACTTTGGCAGCATTTTTAAATTTCTCTTTGTATTTTTTCTTTCTTTTACTAGTGAAGAGATGTAGAGTGAACAGTTATACAGTCTAAATATCCCATATGGGTCGTGTGAAATGGTGTTTTCAGTTTCATTCAGTTGAAGTAAAGAACGTTGAATATTTCTAAGTGTGCTGTTTTGAACCAACATGTCACAGTATGATCAGTGCTGTAATTTTTGACAGTCACTGTATCAATGTTATTTTTGCATCTCTTGAATAAAGGTTTTGACCTGCAAGTGCTAATTTCTTTAGTTATTGGGGTAAAATGGGTAATGTTAATAGGAAGGTGTTTGCCAATTCAGTAACCTAATTTAATGTTAATGGAAACTAACATTATCTCAAATTGTTTAGTTATAATTGTTGTTTAACTGAATCTTGATTTTTGATCTTGATTTGTTCTTTCCCAACATTTTTCAAAAGAAACAGTCTAATTTCTTTGCTGTGATTGATTCCAGAGAACACGGAAGAACTGACATTATTTAACTGTTGATTTATGTAGATTCAGTGGAGGAGTAATGTCAGTTTAATTCTTTACCTACTGTCAATGCAGTGAAATTTGTCATGGTCCTGGGTCGGTGACCCAGCGCTTTTAGTTATCATTTTCCAGTTTATGATGATGATGATGATTATTATTGTTTGAGTTCTGTGTGTTATATTTGGTCTGCCTTTGAGTCTGCGTCTGTATCTGTCTGTCTATGGTGTCTCCCCATCTGTTTGTGAATCTGTCTGTTTAGTTCAATGTCTTGTCTGGTTCCATGTATCTGAGTTTCCTGTTTTATTGTGAAGGTCCGTGTCATATGTGAGTGTGATCAGTTTACGTTTCCCCTGTCCCGTCAGCCCAGATTTCTCCCAGCTGTGTTGCCCTCCTGTCTCGCATCCCCTGATTACTGGTGTGTGTATTTAAGCCCTGTGTGTTCTCCTGCCTGTTGCCGGTTCGTCTGTGTTACTTCGTGTCAGTCTGCGTTACCCTGCGTGCCACAGTGTCCTGTTCCTCGTCTGCGTCTCTCTACTTTTCATCCCCTTTGTCGTATGCTCCCAGGTCTGTTATTTTTAGTTCTCCCAGTTTAGGCGTCTTCAGTTATTTGTCATGCTCCACTGCTTGTTTGCCACTACACCTTTGTAAATAAACCTCACCAGTATTTCATCCACTGCCTGCATCTTGGGTCCTGCTTCCTCCACACCACACGGCTCGCCTTACCAGCCGTGACAGTACGAACCGGCCACAATGGACCCAGCAGCATTCAACCCGCCCGAGGAGCTCCGGGAGGATATCATTTATTCTGTGGACCGTTTAATTAATTTATGGCTGGGGCATGAGGAGAAGGGATTCCGCCAAGCCATAACTAATCGATTGGAGCGACTGGTTTCCGGTCTCCCCTGGCTGTTCAGCTCACTCCACCCACTTGTTCAGAATTTCTTTCGGAACGAGCTGCACCTTCACCCCCCTACCGCTCGTCTGCTCAGCCCACCGGAGGATATGCAGTCCGAACTGCCGGATGTGGAGTTACCCGGCCTGTCGGAGCGTTCTCCGAGGAGGAAGCAACGTTCATGTCGTAGGCGCCTCACCCCACAGCCGGGTGGTGGGGCTTCAGAACCGCCGGCTGTGGTGAGTGAAAATGACACTCTTTCTGTTTCACCAGACTTTGGGACTGTTAATTCTGGGGCTGTGTTTCTTCAGTTAGCCACCCGGCCTAAAGCCCAGTCGCCACCTCCACCACATTCAGCCTCACTACCCATAGCTCAGTTACAGTCGCAGCCAGACTTACTACAAACTATGCTACAATCCATAACCCAGTCTATAGCTCAGCTGGCAGAGGAATCATTAGCCCTATCATCAGTTCAGCCTCCTGTTCAGCAGCCACTAGCCCTGCGTCCTGTGTCACCAGCTCCTCCAGTACAACAACCTGAATCTATGCTATCCGAAGGGAATTGTTTTTCATCCGTCCATTGTAAGCAGAGAGACAAACCAGTTAATAACATAATCATCCCTCAACAGCTGACCAGTTCTGAGACTGTGATGCACTCCAGGGCCTCCCCAGAGGCTGGGTTTCAGCCCTCAGCCCACTCTGGACCCCTGGAGGCTAGGAACCCAGCTGAGGACTGTACAGAGCTGTCGCTGCCTGAGCAGGGTCAATGCTCTGCTCAGCTGCAGGCCGCTATGTGTTTGCCAGAGGCCCGTGTGCCTGCTGGTCCTGTTCTGTCCCTGCCAGAGGCCCGTGTGCCTGCTGGTCCTGTTCTGTCCCTGCCAGAGGCCCGTGTGCCTGCTGGTCCTGTTCTGTCCCTGCCAGAGGCCCGTGTGCCTGCTGGTCCTGTTGCGTTCCTGCCAGAGGCCCGTGTGCCTGCTGGTCCTGTTGCGTTCCTGCCAGAGGCCCGTGTGCCTGCTGGTCCTGTTGCGTTCCTGCCAGAGGCCCGTGTGCCTGCTGGTTCTGTTGCGTCCCTGCCAGAGGTCTTCGCACCTGCTGGTTCTGTTCTGTGTGTGCCAGGGGCTCCAGTGCCCACTGGTTCTGAGACTGTCTTTGCTGGGGGGCCCGTGGAGCCCGTCCAGCCTTCTGCCTCGTCAGCTGGGGGGCCCGAGGAGCCCGTCCAGCCTCCTTCCTCGTCAGCTGGGGGGCCCGAGGAGCCCGTCCAGCCACCAGCTGCTCCACCAGCAGCCTCATCCACGCTTGCAGCAGCAGTTTCATCCATGCCGCCACCTGCTGCAGCGCCTCCGTCTGCATCCTCCACGCCGTTGCCTGGCCCGGCCTCTGCTGCATCCTCCACGCCGTCGCCTGGTCCGGATTCAGCATCCTCAGCGTCGCCTGGTCCAGCGCATGCTTCGGCTTCATCCGCTTCACCTGGTCCAGCCACTGCTTCATCCTTGCCTGGTCCAGCTTCAGCCTCCTCATCAGCTGCTTTGCCTGGTCCAGCTTCAGCATCCTCATCAGCTGCTTTGCCTGGTCCAGCTTCAGCATCCTCATCAGCTGCTTTGCCTGGTCCAGCTTCAGCATCCTCATCAGCTGCTTTGCCTGGTCCAGCTTCAGCATCCTCATCAGCTGCTTTGCCTGGTCCAGCCTCAGCATCCTCATCAGCTGCTTTGCCTGGTCCAGCCTCTGCATCACCGTCTGGTCCAGCCTCTGCATCACCGTCTGGTCCAGCCTCTGCATCACCGTCCGGTCCAGCCTCTGCATCAGCTTCCGGTCCAGCCTCTGCATCAGCTTCCGGTCCAGCCTCTGCATCAGCTTCCGGTCCAGCCTCTGCATCAGCTTCCGGTCCAGCCTCTGCATCAGCTTCCGGTCCAGCCTCTGCATCAGCTTCCGCCTCGTCTGGTCCAGCCTCCGCTTCACCTGGGGCTGCAGGGGCCACGCAGCCTTCAGGTCCCCTACTACCACCTCCACATCGTCGGTCATCTGCCTGGCCGCCTGTTGGGCATCTCCGCCACCGTGGACGCCCTCCTGAACGCCGCCACTGCCTTCCACGTGGCTGGCCTCCGGACCTGTTTCCACGCCGCTGTTGCCGTCCGCACGGTCGGCCCCCAGAACTGTTTCCACGCCGCTGTTGCCGTCCGCACGGTCGGCCCCCAGAACTGTTTCCATGCCGCTGTTGCCGTCCGCACGGTCGGCCCCCAGAACTGTTTCCATGCCGCTGTTGCCGTCCGCACGGTCGGCCCCCAGAACTGTTTCCACGCCACTGCCTACTGCGTGGCCGGCATCCGGACCTGCCCCGTTGCCATTCGCATGGTCGGCTTCCTGAACTTGACCATCTGGGCCTTTTTGGACTCTGTCCCTCCGTCCTGGGCCCCCTCCGCCCGCCCTGGTCGGGTTGTTTTCTGTTTTGTTTTGATCCGTTTTTTCGTTTCTGCTGGGCTGTCTGGTGCCAGCCCTTGTGGGGGGGGTACTGTCATGGTCCTGGGTCGGTGACCCAGCGCTTTTAGTTATCATTTTCCAGTTTATGATGATGATGATGATTATTATTGTTTGAGTTCTGTGTGTTATATTTGGTCTGCCTTTGAGTCTGCGTCTGTATCTGTCTGTCTATGGTGTCTCCCCATCTGTTTGTGAATCTGTCTGTTTAGTTCAATGTCTTGTCTGGTTCCATGTATCTGAGTTTCCTGTTTTATTGTGAAGGTCCGTGTCATATGTGAGTGTGATCAGTTTACGTTTCCCCTGTCCCGTCAGCCCAGATTTCTCCCAGCTGTGTTGCCCTCCTGTCTCGCATCCCCTGATTACTGGTGTGTGTATTTAAGCCCTGTGTGTTCTCCTGCCTGTTGCCGGTTCGTCTGTGTTACTTCGTGTCAGTCTGCGTTACCCTGCGTGCCACAGTGTCCTGTTCCTCGTCTGCGTCTCTCTACTTTTCATCCCCTTTGTCGTATGCTCCCAGGTCTGTTATTTTTAGTTCTCCCAGTTTAGGCGTCTTCAGTTATTTGTCATGCTCCACTGCTTGTTTGCCACTACACCTTTGTAAATAAACCTCACCAGTATTTCATCCACTGCCTGCATCTTGGGTCCTGCTTCCTCCACACCACACGGCTCGCCTTACCAGCCGTGACAAAATTAGACATTTTGTTTTGAAAGGTTACTGGTGGATGCCAGCAACCATCTTGGAAGAGAACAATATAATCTGTTATTAGGCCTCCATTTGAAAATTGTGTATTTGATACTAGAATATAATAGGTATATAATAAGCTGAGGCCTTGACTAGTAGAACGTCATGTTGGTGTTTAACAACACATGAGCCAACATCAGACTCCGAGCGCTACGATGCTAAAGATCAGAAGATCCAGTGTGACATCATCGTTACCTGGCAACAGCAGCCCTCATCTGACTTTATTGGAGGATATTTACACCAGCAACACGGTTTAGTTTGATATGACGGATTAACAACATGCGCTGTGATATCCAGTTCATCTGTAATAGATACAGGATCTAATCAGTCAGCAGATATCTGATCAGCTTATTTATAATTATACTAGAAACAAATACAACTGTGTTGGTGATTCATGCAAACTTGCATATCAGCCTTTGAAGGTTTTGTAGTATTGAGAACAAAGAGGTTGTGTTAGGGCTGAAAAGCCCGACTTGTTCTCCTCTGCAGGTCATCAAATGCACCACAGAAGTTTGTATTTGCACAGCCTGTATATGTTTGATGGCTTTATTATTCTCTGTTCAAAGACAGTAAATATGGAAAATGTCTCATGTAGTATCAGCTTCATTTAAAATGACTGCAAACATTTAGAGAACATGTGCTGCTGTTTGTCCTACATTTCAACACTGAATGAACCCTGAAAACATGGCAGCTGGCAGGTTGGAGTTCACATGAAATATCGGCTGTATGAAGACTGGAAATATAGATGATACAAACATGCAGCCAAACATTTGTGGACATGAATAAACTATCTGATCCAAAAAGCAGGAAGTGACACAGCTAGAAAGTGTGTAACAGCTGAAGTCAAATGTGATGCAGAGTTGAATCTGCACTTGGATCCATCTGTGAAAGGTCCACATGTAGGGATCACATGAGTCCTGATGTTTGTCAGTCAGCTTGATAACTCCATCTACTGTGGCTACATATACTGGACTGGTAGCTCCACAGTGTTGGAAAGAAACTATTAAATGTGCAAAGTTTAAAATCAGAGGCTCTTCTAACACAGGAGCCATGTTGAGTTTAGATCACAGCCGACCACCGGCAGTCTGAAATGGAATGAAGCCCATTGACAGCCAGCAGGTCTAAACAGGAACGCACCCATTTGTATGTGTGGCAATGATGTGGCTGCAGCTGACACAGGATTGGTTCAAACTAAACATCAGACACATTTCACAGAGTTCACAAATAAACTCACGTTTTTATTTTTGAAGATGATCATAAAGTAGAATTTATGGTCCAGTAGAAACAGCAGGAGGTTTGAGCCCTTCTGATGGCAAGGCAAGGCAAGTTTATTTGTATAGCACAATTCAACAACAAGGTGATTCAAAGTGCTTTACAGAGACATTAGAAACAAAAACAAATAAAAAGCATGATTTAAAATTGATTAAAACAAGCAAACAAACTAACTAATTAACAAACAAACAAACAAAACAGTATATAAAATCAAAACAGATCAGAACAGTAGATAAAATCAGTAGTTAAATGTAAGTTTTGAAATTTAAGCTTAAAAGTGTGGATTTGGTGCTTTATTCAAATGCAGCTGAGAACAGGTGAGTCTTCAACCTGGATTTAAATAAACTGAGTGTTTCAGCTGATCTGAGGCTTTCTGGGAGTTTGTTCCAGATATAAGGAGCATAAAAGCTGAATGCAGCTTCTCCGTGTCTGGTTCTGACTCTGGGAACTGATAAAAGACCGGATCCAGATGACCTGAGGGATCTGGAAGGTTCATACTGGGTCAGGAGGTCACTGATGTATTTTGGTCCTAAACCATTCAGAGCTTTATAGGCCAGCATCAGAACTTTAAAGTCTATCCTCTGACGGATAGGCAGCCAGTGTAAAGACCTCAGAGCTGGACTGATGTGGTCCACTTTTTTGGTCTTAGTGAGGACTCGAGCAGCAGAGTTCTGAATGAGCTGTAGTTGTCTGACTGATTTTTTAGGTAGACCTGTAAAGATGCTGTTACAGTAATCAAGCCTACTAAAGATGAATGCATGGACTAGTTTTTCCAGGTCCTGTTGAGACATCAGATCTTTTATCCTTGAAATATTCTTGAGGCGATAGTAAGCTGATTTTGTTATTGTCTTAATGTGTTTTTCTAAGTTTAGGTCTGCATCCATCACTACACCCAAATTTCTCGCCTGGTTTGTGGTTTTTAGATGTATAGATTGAAGTTCTCTGGTGACCTGTAATCGTTTTTCTTTGGCGCCAAAGACTATTACCTCAGTTTTGTTTTGTTTAGCTGGAGAAAATTGTACGGGGCCTTGGTCTCCTGGTGACATTGTGATATATATTTGTGTGTCATCTGCATAGCTATGACAGTTTATTTTGTTGTTCTTTATAATCTGTGCCAGTGGGAGCATGTAAATGTTAAACAGAAAGGGTCCCAAGATGGAACCTTGGGGAACTCCACATGTGATACTTGTCTGCTCAGATGTGAAGTTACCTATTGATACAAAGTATTTCCTGTTTTCTAAGTATGTTTTGAACCAGTTTAGTACAGTTCCTGAAAGACCTGTCCAGTTCTCCAGTCGTTTGAGTAATATGTTGTGGTCAACTGTATCAAATGCTGCACTGAGATCCAGTAAGACTAGGACTGACATTTTTCCACTGTCTGTATTCAGACATATGTCATTAAACAGCAGAAACAGGATTTGGAGGAAGATGTTAATAGATTAGAAAGAATTGTACACTGTGAATCAATGCAAGTCTTTCTATATAGACAGATCTGTAATAATCCCCCAGGTAGGTTCCTCTGGGACAGTCACAGATAGAGACACCAATTCTGACATCCTTTGAAAGCCTGACTTTGAATTTTCATCACTCGTCATGCACACAGATGTTAATTCTACATATTCCTGGTACTGAACTCTAAATCAATATGAAGAAAATGCTCCTGCTAATCTGCATCTATGTTGATATCAAATCCTTTTCCAGCACATGGATAAATCTCTATAAATCTTTCAGTCTGATCAGAATGGGCACAGTGTTGTTATTGCAGCTCCCTGATGTTTGAAAAGCTAAATGTCCATTTTAAAGTGCTCGTGTGTAGGATTGTGTTTCCTTCCTTTGTGCAGTTCTTACAGTAAACATGTTTGAATGTTTCCTGTTCCCCTGATGCTTCTTCCTGTTGGATAAAATTGGTTTGAATAACATGTTCTTATAGGTTTCAATGAACTTCAAACTGTGATCCACTTACAAAACTGTCTCATTTTATTGGAACGATCCACATTTGCATCCATTCACGGTACATTTGACATCTGAACACGTTTGTACACATGATGAAAGGACAGATGGTGTTTGTGTGTCCTTCTTAAACTTAGTGTGGATGTTTCATCATGTGGAACTACTTAGAACTGTCAGGGTTCCTGGGTCGGTGACCCAGTATTTTCAGTTCACGTTCACTGTTTATCTACTGCCTTTTCCACTTCCTGTTTTATTGTGTTAGCCTTGGTCTGTGTGCATTATGTTCAGTCCTCTTCCCATTATCATTAGTTCATTATGTTCAGCTGTGTACTCACCGGTCTCTCATTATCATCATTATCACCAGTCTGTGTATTTAAGCCCTCTGTTCTACCCATTCAGTGTCGGGTCATTGATGATGTACGCCTGATGTCTATGTCGTCTGTATGTTCAGTCAGTCAGTCAGTCCTTTGGTCATTCATTCATTCAGTCAGCCAGCCATTTCCTCCCTCTGTACTGTTTGCTCGCTCCTTCGGCAATAAACATCCACCTTCACCTACCTGCCTGTGAGTCCAGCGTTTGGGTCCTCCTTCTCTCATCCACGACACTACCTCTGACACAATGACCCGACCACGCGTTGTGGACCCAGCGGACTCGGACCTTTTCGAGCGGCAGGACGTAGCGCTCTCCATTTGGGCGGAGAAGCTCAGGTGGAAACAGCGGCTCTTCTCAGAGAGGGAGCACGTCTTTGAGGGGACTCGCCTGGCTCTGGGCGGGCCTCGGAGACGCCGCGGTCCTCCACCTGCTGCCTCACCTGCATCGGAGCATTCGCCGCGGAGAGTGGGCGTCACAGGCCAGGCTTCGGCCGCTCGCTCTTCCGCTGCTCCGCTCCTCGCTCGCCCACCAGCCATTTTACTCACCGGACCTTCAACCTCGCCATGGCACGGTGGCTCCGCATCCCACCTCGGCTCAATGGAGGCTCCCGTGCCAGAGGCTCGGCTGTGTACCCCGCCCACTGCCTCTTCCCGGAGAAAGCGGCGCACACGTCGCCATAACAAGGACTATTTCCAGCAACTCCCGATGGTGAGCTCCAGTGACTGTTTTTCGCACTCACCATCTGATTATTCACTTAAAACACACAATAGACTCTTTTCTGATTCATGGGATGTTTCCCTCCTAGAGGATGAAGTGGACTGGGAAGATTTTTTCTGCTCTGCTCCCCCAAAGACTGTTCAGTCAAAGACTGTAAATAGTGGTGGCAGAAGGACCAGAATAAATCCAGATAGACCTGTCAGTATCACTCGCCCAGTCATCATTTCCACTCCTGTCAGTCAGCCGACACCCACACCTGTGCCCGCACCCAGGACGAGGGCAGCTGTGACCCCGTATACCTCCACACCCACCTCTGTTCCTCGGGTGGGGGTGACTGGTGTCCAGTAGTGATGGGCAGATGAAGCCTCATGAAGCACTGATGCTTTTCATCCAATTGGTTCACCCCAACGCGAAGCTTCTTGAAGCTTCATTTGCTCTAGCAGGACACCTACTGGACGTAAAAATATTAGTTGGCATGAATTTGAAGAGTGTGGCATTTTGCACACAGCCTGTAAATGTCAACAACAAAAGGAGTGTGTAAAACACCTATAGTGTAGTGATGCAGTGTACTGTGTATATTTATACTGGCAGTGTGGAAAATGATTATTTGCGGCAAAGTTCGAACCGCTTCATGAACCAGTCACGTGGTACAGCCGGGCAGCGAGGCTTCGGACGTCATCATTTTCAGCTCCTCCCATAAATGAAGCAAGCCTCGATACGCGCTTCGCGGAAACGCCCCCTCCATTACTCGACACACGCTTCGAAGCCCCGATACAGAACGTCACATCACTAGTGTCCAGCCACCTCCCGTGCCTGTCCCAGCACCTAGGCTGAGGGCGGCCAGGATCCGGCCTGACCCCCCTAGAGACTCAGCTGAGGCTCTCCAGCCAGTGCCCTCACGCTCTGGAAGCACGGAAGAGCCAATCAGTCCACCACTTCATCCACCACCTGATCCAGCCTTTCACGCACTAGCTTTATCCCTGGTTAGGCTGGCTGAAGTGTCCCCTGCTCAGGCACCAGCTTTACTAGCCCAGGCTGTAGCTTTATCTCCCTGTCTAGCCCAGTCTGTAGCTCAGCCATCAGCCACACCAACCTCAGCTCCGTCGTCAGCCACGCCTGCCTCTGTTCCTCCCTTAGCATCTCCACTCCAGTCAGTTCCCTCACCTGCTGTTCAGCTTTCCCTCCAGTCAGTTCCCTCACCTGCTGTTCAGCTTTCCCTTCAGTCAGTTCACTCACCTGCTGTCCAGTCTCCTGCTGCCCTCCAGTCAGTTCACTCACCTCTAGTCCAGTCACCTCCTGTAGCTCAGTCCCCTCCTGTCCTCCAGTCACCTCCTGTAGCTCAGTCCCCTCCTGTCCTCCAGTCACCTCCTGTAGCTCAGTCCCCTCCTGTCCTCCAGTCACCTCCTGTAGCTCAGTCCCCTGTCCAGTCAGTCCAGTCTGCTCCTGTCCCCCAGTCACCTCCTGTAGCTCAGTCCCCTGTCCAGTCAGTCCAGTCGCCTCCTGTTTCCCAGTCGCCTGTCCACCATCCTGTTCGGTTCCCGGACCTGCAGCCACAGCACCCAGAGCCAGCTGTGAGCTCTCCTGCTTCTCAGCCAGGGGTTTCCGCACCCGCTGGCCCGGCCGCTCCTCAGCCAGGGGTTTCCGCACCCGCTGGCCCGGCCTGTCTCCAGCCAGAGGCTTCAACTTCGCCTGGTCAGGCCTCTGCCTCAGCTGCACCCACGCCCGGCCCGGCCTCTGCCTCAGCTGCACCCACGCCCGGCCCGGCCTCTGCATCGCCTTCAACGTCGCCCGGTCTGGCGTCGGCCTCTGCTTCTGCTCCGCCTGGTCCGGCTCCAGCCTCAGAGCCTCCGTCCTCAGCCTCAGAGTCTTCGTCCTCGTCTGGCCCAGCCTCAGAGTCTTCGTCCTCGTCTGGCCCAGCCTCAGAGTCTTCGTCCTCGTCTGGCCCAGCCTCGACTTTGGCTTTTGTTTCACCTGCTGCAGCTCCAGCCTGTGCTTCGCCTGGTCCGGCCCCGTCGTCGCCTGGGCCGGCCTCGTCTGGTCCTGTGCCCACCGGGCCGTGGCCAGCATGCCTAACACTGGAGAGCCGCCGCTGCCTTCCACGCGGTCGGCCCCCTGAACTGCTCCGTCGTCTCCTTCGCCGCCGCCGTTGCCTTCCGCACGGTCGGTCCACCGGAACAGTCTCGTCTCGACCGCCGCAGCCACCTACCGGACCGGCTCAGTGGTCGCTGCTGCCTTCCACGTGGCCGCCCACCTGACCTGTCTCGTCTCGGCCTCGGGCCACGTGGCCACCCACCTGAACTGTCTCTGTGTGGACTCCGTCCCTCCGTCCTGGGCCCCCTCCGCCCGCCCTGTTCTGGTTCTTTTTCTTTTGGCCGTCGGGTGCCGGCCTTTGAAGGGGGGGGTACTGTCAGGGTTCCTGGGTCGGTGACCCAGTATTTTCAGTTCACGTTCACTGTTTATCTACTGCCTGTTCCACTTCCTGTTTTATTGTGTTAGCCTTGGTCTGTGTGCATTATGTTCAGTCCTCTTCCCATTATCATTAGTTCATTATGTTCAGCTGTGTACTCACCGTTCTCTCATTATCATCATTCAATTCAATTCAATTCAATTTTATTTATATAGCGCCAAATCACAACAAAAGTCGCCTCAAGGCGCTTCATAGATACAGAGAAAAACCCAACAATCATATGACCCCCTATGAGCAAGCACTTTGGCGACAGTGGGAAGGAAAAACTCCCTTTTAACAGGAAGAAACCTCCGGCAGAACCAGGCTCAGGGAGGGGCGGCCATCTGCTGCGACCGGTTGGGGTGAGAGAAGGAAGACAGGATAAAGACATGCTGTGGAAGAGAGACAGAGGTTAATAACAGATATGATTCAATGCAGAGAGGTCTATTAATACATAGTGAGTGAGAAAGGTGACTGGAAAGGAAAAACTCAATGCATCATGGGAATCCCCCGGCAGCCTACATCTATTGCAGCATAACAAAGGGAGGATTCAGGGTCACCTGGTCCAGCCCTAACTATATGCTTTAGAAAAAAGGAAAGTTTTAAGCCTAATCTTAAAAGTAGAGATAGTGTCTGTCTCCCGAATCCAAACTGGAAGCTGGTTCCACAGAAGAGGGGCCTGAAAACTGAAGGCTCTGCCTCCCATTCTACTTTTAAATACTCTAGGAACAACAAGTAGGCCTGCAGAGCGAGAGCGGAGCGCTCTAATAGGGTGATATGGTACTACAAGGTCATTAAGATAAGATGGGGCCTGATTATTTAAGACCTTGTATGTGAGGAGCAGGATTTTGAATTCAATTCTGGATTTAACAGGAAGCCAATGAAGGGAAGCCAAAACAGGAGAAATATGCTCTCTCTTTCTAGTCCCTGTCAGGACTCTTGCTGCAGCATTTTGGATTAGCTGAAGGCTTTTCAGTGAGTTTTTTGGACATCCTGATAATAATGAATTACAGTAGTCCAGCCTGGAAGTAATAAATGCATGAACTAGTTTTTCAGCGTCACTCTGAGACAGGATATTTCTAATTTTAGAGATGTTGCGCAAATGGAAGAAAGCAGTCTTACATATTTGTTTAATATGTGCGTTGAAGGACATGTCCTGGTCAAAAATGACTCCAAGGTTCCTCACCGCGTTACTGGAGGCCAAGGTAATGCCATCCAGAGTAAGAATCTGATTAGATACCATATTTCTAAGATTTTCAGGGCCGAGTACAATAACCTCAGTTTTATCTGAATTAAGAAGCAGAAAGTTAGCGGCCATCCAGGTCTTTATGTCTTTAAGACATTCCTGCAGTTTAACTAATTGGTGTGTGTTATCTGGCTTCATGGACAGATAGAGCTGGGTGTCATCTGCATAGCAGTGAAAATGTATGCTATGTCTTCTAATGATACTGCCTAAGGGAAGCATGTATAATGTAAACAGAATTGGTCCTAGCACTGAACCCTGTGGAACTCCATAATTAACCTCAGTGTGTGAAGAGGACTCTCCATTTACATGCACAAATTGGAGTCTATTAGATAGATATGATACAAACCACTGCAGCACAGTACCTGTAATACCTACAGCATGTTCTAATCGCTCTAATAGGATATTATGGTCAACAGTATCGAATGCTGCACTGAGGTCTAGCAGGACAAGCACAGAGATGAGTCCACTGTCAGAGGCCATAAGAAGATCATTTGTAACCTTCACTAAAGCTGTTTCTGTGCTGTGCTGAGCTCTGAAACCTGACTGAAACTCTTCAAATAAACCATTCCTCTGCAGATGATCTGTTAGCTGTTTGACAACTACTCTTTCAAGGATTTTTGATATGAAAGGAAGGTTGGAGATTGGCCTATAATTAGCTAAGACTGCTGGGTCTAGAGATGCTTTTTGAGTAAAGGTTTAACTACAGCCAGCTTGAAGGCCTGTGGTACATAGCCGATTATTAGAGATAGGTTGATCATATTTAAGATCGAAGAATTAATTAATGGCAGGACTTCTTTGAGCAGTTTTGTAGGAATGGGGTCTAAAAGACACGTTGATGGTTTGGAGGAAGTAATTATTGAAGTTAACTCAGAAAGATCAATTGGAGAAAAAGAGTCTAACTTAATATCAATGGTACTAAGAGTAGCTGTAGATAATATTACATCTGTGGGATGATTATTGGTAATTTTTTCTCTAATGATAAAAATTTTATTTGTGAAGAAGTTCATGAAGTCATTACTAGTTAACGTTAAAGGGATGGTTGGCTCAAAAGAGCTCTGACTTTTTGTCAGCCTGGCTACAGTGCTGAAGAGAAACCTAGGGTTGTTCTTATTTTCTTCAATCAGTGATGAATAGTAAGATGTTCTGGCTTTGCGGAGGGCTTTCTTATAAAGCAGCAAACTATTTCTCCAGGCTAAATGATGATCCTCTAGATTTGTGACACGCCATTTCCTCTCCAGATTACGAGTCATCTGCTTTAGGGTACGTGTTTCAGAATTATACCACGGAGTCAGGTACTTCTGATTTGAGGCCTTAGTTTTCACAGGAGCTACAGTATCCAGAGTCGTACGTAGTGAGGAGGTGAAATTATTAACAAGATAATCGACCTCTGTTGGGGTAGCGTTCAGATAGCTGCTTTGCTCTGTGTTGGTACAGGGCATTGGAGATGATAACAGTGGGTGGATTATATTCTTAAACTTAGTTACAGTGCTTTCAGAAAGACATCTACTTTGATAAAGTCTACACTTCACCGCTGTGTAATCAATTATTGTAAAAGTAAATGTTATCAGGAAATGATCAGACAGGAGAGGGTTTTCAGGAAACACTGTTAAATGTTCAGGTTCGATGCCATATGTTAAAACAAGATCTAGAGTGTGATTAAAGTGGTGGGTGGGTTCTTTTACATTTTGAGAGAAACCAATTGAGTCTAATAACAGATTAAATGCCATGTTGAGGCTGTCATTCTTAGCATCTACATGGATGTTAAAATCACCCACAATAATTATTTTATCTGAGCTCAGAACTAAATCAGATAAAAAGTCTGAGAAATCAGACAGAAACTCTGTGTAAGGCCCAGGTGGACGATAGATGATAACAAGTAAGACTGGTTTCTGAGTTTCACAGCTGGGGTGGACAATGTTAAGCATCAGGCTTTCAAATGAATTAAAAGTCTGTCTTGGTCTTTCATTAATTAATAGGCTGGTGTGAAAAATTGCTGCCACACCTCCCCCTCGGCCTGTGCTTCGAGATTTCTGGTAGTTAGAATGACTCGGGGGTGTTGATTCATTTAAACTAACATAATCATCCTGCTGCAACCAGGTTTCTGTAAGGCAGAGTAAATCAATTTGTTGATCAATTATTAAGTCATGTACTAACAGAGACTTGGAGGAGAGAGACCTAATATTTAATAATCCACATTTCACTGTTTTACTCTTTGGTTCAGATGTGGATACTGTATTGTTCTTTCTTTGTAATTGTTTATGTTTAAGTTGTTTGTTGCTGGTTTTTAGTTTGTTTTTTGTCTTGTTGGAAGCTGACACAGTCTCTATGGAGATGGGTTTTGGGGGGGGTAGCAGGAGGAGAGAAGCTGCAGAGATCCATGTAAGACTGCAACTCTGCTTCCTGGTCCCAACTCTGGATAGTCATATTTTGGGGGGTTTAATAAATTTGTCCATATTTCTAGAAATGAGAGCTGCTCCATCCAAAGTGGGATGGATGCCGTCTCTCCTAACAAGACCAGGTTTCCTCCAGAAGGTTTGCCAATTATCTATGAAGCCCACATCGTTTCTGGGACACCACTCAGACAGCCAGCAATTTAAGGAGAACATGCGGCTAAACATGTCACTCCTGGTCTGATTGGGGAGGGGACCAGAGAAAACTACAGAGTCCGACATTGTTTTGGCAAAGTTGCACACCGATTCAATATTGATTTTAGTGACCTCCGATTGGCGTAACCGGGTGTCATTACTGCCGACGTGAATTATGATTTTACTGAATTTACGTTTACCCTTAGCCAGCAGTTTTAAATTTCCTTCAATGTCGCCTTCTCTGGCCCCTGGAAGACAATTGACTATGGTTGCCGGTGTCTCTAGCTTCACATGTCTGAGAACAGAATCGCCAATTACCAGAGTTTGACCCCCGGCGGGTGTGTCGCCGAGTGGGGAAAAACGGTTAGACACATGAACGGGTTGGTGGTGTACCTGGGGCTTCTGTTTAGGACTATGCTTCCTCCTCACCGTGACCCAGCCGCCCTGATTCCCCAGCTGCTTGGGACCTGCCGGGGAACAGCTAGCGGGGCCTACGCTATTTTCGGCTGCACCAGCTACAGGGGCCTGGCTAGCTGCGGGTGAATGAAGGGTGCGAAGCCGAGTCTCCAATTCAGTAATCCTGGCCTCCAGAGCTGCAAATATGCTACATTTGTTACAGATATCATTACTGCTAAAGGAGGCCGAGGAGTAACTAAACATCTGACACAATGAGGAAGAAAGTGCAGGAGGGACAGGTGAAGTAGCCATGGTGCTAATGAGTCGGCTACGAGCTAAGCTAGGCTAGCGAGACAGTACAGAGACAGTGAGTGAATACTTTGGCTATAAATTAGGTAGTGAGTACACAGAAAGTGTGCTTCGGAGGAAGCACGTGAAGATTATACTATGAAAGAAGAATGTATTTAAAAGTTGTTAATTAAATCGCTAAGCAAATAAGCTACTCAGAAACACCACTGTGTTTGAGCAGGAACAGGAAGTGATACTCTACCACAGAGCGAGCGAACACCAAGTGACAGCCAGTCTGTGTATTTAAGCCCTCTGTTCTACCCATTCAGTGTCGGGTCATTGATGATGTACGTCTGATGTCTATGTCGTCTGTATGTTCAGTCAGTCAGTCCTTTGGTCATTCATTCAGTCAGCCAGCCATTTCCTCCCTCTGTACTGTTTGCTCGCTCCTTCGGCAATAAACATCCACCTTCACCTACCTGCCTGTGAGTCCAGCGTTTGGGTCCTCCTTCTCTCATCCACGACACTACCTCTGACAAGAACAAAGTCTTTGGAACATTTGGAGAACACGTTTAGGAAAGTAACATCCTGGTAGAACATGTTCTTAAAGCAGAGCAGAGCTGCAACATGACTGTGAGGATTCAGAAGAATAAAGTCAGAATACTTTATTATTATGAAGACTAAAGTGCACCTTAATGCTGCCGATGAACACACATGTTCTTTGTGAAAGCATGTGTGAGCACAGCTGACATGCACCACACTGACCCCACTCGCCCCATTTCTTCATCCACTTCTTGCTCTTGTGCTTGAAATGAGACGCAGCAAAAGTCAGAGGCTCTAAAATCCACACAAAGGGGGCTCGTTAGATCAGGATACTGGATGTGATCCATAGAAAACATGGATAATACACCACTTTATTTGAAGCATCTGTAGCACTGCCTCAGTTCTGGATGTTTCCACAGACTCCTCTGTGCACCTAAAGGAAAGGTCAAAGGTCAGCAGCACATGTAGTTGGGACAAGTCTTCAGTCGCACAAACTACACAATCATTTTCCTCCAATGACGACTTTTCACTTGCAGAAATGGTCCTGTGTGATTTCCAGGCTGTGATATAAAAACTAGTTCCTAATGGCAGCGACTCACTCAGTAAACATGTGTTTCCTTCACCAACCTCACACACAGATCCAATAAGATCAGGAAGTGGGCAGTATAGTACAATAAGTGTTATTTTGTGCTGCACTGCCCAAACTAAAGATCTGCTGAAGTGTTGGAAATGATCCAGATGTTTATTTTGGACGATACAGCAGAAGATCAGACATGAAAGTGGAGATAACACAGAAGACCTGCAGCAAAGGTCAGAGGTCAGACTGGGCCCTGGATTCAACAATGAGCCAATGATCATCAAGCAGTGACTAAAGCAGAGCCCTGACGTTCTGACATTCATCACACAGTCAGAACAAATGTCTGCTGATGACTTCATCTCATGAAACGACTGATAGATGTCAGTTCATTGATCAGCTGAGCTGCTGATCTTCATCGTCACAGAAACATTCAGCTTGTTTCAATCAGTAAATAACTCCCACTACTCCCAGTTTGAACTGTTCCCACTCAAAATGCTGTGAGAACAATGATCATTGTAGAACTTCACAAACATCACGTGTTGTTTTCCACATGTAAGATCAGCAAACACACAGAAACTTCCTGTTGCCACACACGGCCTCTAAAATCTCTTCCACGCTTTCTGTCTGAAGTCCACTCTCTGTGTCGGATCCACAGGAAACAACAAGATCTTATTAACATGGTTTTCAATGTGTCTCCTTCCAAAAAGTCCAACCAATGAACAAATGTGTGTATTTGTGGAGGCCGAACAAAAGCATGACACATTTCTCTGTTTCTATAAACTGGAGTCAAACACAAACATGAAGAGTTTCACTGACAGACTCCAAAATGCCCCCACAGTGGATCAAAGGGAAATCCTACAGTGTGGCCAGAGACTCTTAATGGCTCCAACATCAACACATCCACAATGTTGGATCCAGTTCTGCCTCACAGAGTTACTACGACACACCCTCTGCCAGCATCACAACAGCTCCACCTGCTTCACCTGCCTCCTCAGCATCTGTACACCTGAAGAGAAAAGAAAGGCTCCAACAGCTCAAATCTACAAAGGATTCATGAAGTTTCATCCAACAATAACATGTTTGCCTTCCACAGTGTGCTGTTAGACACCACTGTACCTCTGCCATTTCAAAAAGAGCAGCTTGGGAACATTTTGGCTCCAAACACTTTGTGTTTAAGTTCTTTGTTTTCTTTGTGAAGCCGACAACATCTGGAGCTTTGTGACTCATAGAAACATCATTTTGTTCTTTAGATGACAGCAGATTGGGACTGAATAATCAATCACTATCAAACCAATAAAGACAAACATGCTGATTTTACAGGAACTTTGTTGGAGAAGCTGCAAAGACATGAAACTGGTGGAGATCCCAAACCAGTTGATAGTGCTGGTTATTCCAAATAAAGCTGTTTCCCTTTGAGATGAAATGACTTTCTGTCCTGATATATAATAAAGATGTTGTTGTTTTTGAGCCCCTGTATTAAAAGTAGTTTAAAGTCAGCTTGAGTTTGATGTCTTTATGTCAAAGCTGCTCATGATGTTGAGCTGCTGATGGAATAAAAACAATATAAAAGCATGTAGTCCAGACTTAAATGTAGCCTGTTGTTAGCTGAGGTCCACACACAGTGTTTGACAGTGTAAAGTGTGTGAAAGGGCTGCTGGTGGAGCTCACTAGGATGAGCAGGTGACCACGAGGTGGAGAGCAGCTGGCCTGGCTTTGACCCGGGCCACGCCCCCTTTCTCTCTGCTTTGCTGTCACTTATCTTCACTGCTCTGTCCAATAAAGCTGAAAAAGGCCCCGAATCAAAGAAATCTGCTGCAGCCTCTGAAATGTCTTCTGTTTCCTTCCCGACGGCTTTTTCACCGTCAGCCCATCAGACAGTCCAGCAGCATTTATGATGATGTCATGATGTTGAAGAGGCTGCTACGGTGGCCTCCCATGACCCCCAGCCTCATCACAGCTGAGATGCAGACATTTGAAAACATTCAGCAGACAACTGAATAACAGTCCAACACAACAGTCTGTGTGCAGACACACACTGACCTTTCATATAGTCAAACACAGCTGGTTGAGTCATTTCTCTGTGAGTCTAAAGTGAATCTAGTATTTGAAAGTCCACTTCCTGTATTTGTTGTTGAAGCCATTAAATAACCTTCTTCATCCAGCTGACAGCATCTTCATCCTATGATGTGAACAGTTCCTCCTGTTGATGACAAACCTCTGACAGGATCTGCTTGAGGAGCTTTTTCATGTGCAGCTCTCTGAGCTCAGGGCTGAGCTGCTGTTTCATCTTTAAGAGCTGCTGCCTCCTCGCCGGACTTGTTCTCCTCTTCTTCTCCTAATGACACCATTTCTGCTTCATATAAAATTCAATAAAGATGCTGACATGTATCTGTAGCAGCAACATCATTGAATCTAGAACAACTGGAGCCAAACCAGTAGCTCTGCTGGGATCACTGGTGAGCCAACACTTCCTTGTTGATGCAGATTTCAGGTCTTCCTTTTGCTCCTCCGTTATAACTGTTCTCTCTTCTCAACACATGATGACACAAAGGAATCAGCAGTGACAAAGATGATGCTGAAGAGAAGCACACACTTCACACATATAACAGAGCAGTGCAGTTACACACACCTCTGCTCGACATCAGGCCTCAAACAAAGACACAAAACACTAACTTGACTCTAAACAGAAGAAACGAGCAGCTGTTTCTGTTCTGTGCTTATTTATATTTGACACACATGCTTCTCTTTGTGCAAACACACATCGCACTATAAGGGTAACCTCGCACACAATGATTGGACAGCACAGTGATGATGCTGGGAGATCCTATACGCAGCAACACAGAAACACTGAGAACTTTAAACAATGATGGAAAGTGTTATAAATGACTTGTTGGCCTCTGATCTGTCACAAACAGCTGAAACGTGTCTCTCATGAGTCACATGAAGGTTTTTGACAGAAAGGACAAAAAGTAGCTGCAGTCAGTTTGTGTCATTTTTATATTTATTCATCTGGGAGAAAAATCTGAGGGACATTAAAATGTGTTTTCAACAGAGACAAGAACATGAATATAACAGAACAGGTAAATGAACATGTTTCAAGTAAACAGCTGGACTGATCAGGTCCAAACACAGAGTGATAAACTTGTCAAACAGCTGTCATATCTTTATATAGAAGCTCTTTATAAATGCTGCTCACTGCAGTCTGTTTACTAATAATGTCAAAGTGTTAGAAACACAGAAACATCAGAATGGTCTTTGTTCACAGAAACCTGTCTGGGATCCTTTGTTGTTCTTTTGATGCAGAGTTACATTATAAATATAAAGAGTTATTTCAGAGTCTCATCAGTTTTCCTGCATGTCTTTATTTAACACATCAGCAGGGCTGAAGCTCTCATGTTAAACACACACTGATCTATGGACACGTTCATGTGTTTCTAACAGAACCAGGCTGTTATCAGCCTGCACTAACATTATGTCACACACACTGAATGTAACAGTGACAGTTTACATCATCACACAATCAGCTGTGATTGTTTCACTGTCATCAAACGAGTCAACAGGAAGTAGAATCAATAGAAACCAATCATTTACTGACAGCATGTCTGATGGAAATAAGTGCAGATTATGTATGAAGTCTAACTGCACACAGTAACTGTGTTACAATAAGGACTTAACAGCGCCCTCTGCTGGAGTGTTTCAGTACTGCGTTAACTAGAATACACCACCTCCTCCTCACACCACCTGCTACAGCTCTACTCTTCTATGACTACAGTCATCCACAGCACTGATGTGAGGTCACATGGTTCATATGTAAGGAGCACAGCTGACCTCAGGTCAGTTTAATGACTGTGAGCAGCAGCTGTGTTATTGTCACTGTGACAGGGAGACACTCTCAGACACAGCGCTCATGTCAGCTTGTTCTCATGCAGGAGGATCAGGAGCTCCATGTTTGTCTTTCTGTTTGAATCATGATGTGTTTGTGCCATCAGAGTCTGTCATGAGTACTCAGGGTTTCACAGCAGCTCTTCTGGATGCTGACGAGGACTCCAACCTCATGTTTCACCTCTCTGAGCTTCTGATGTCTGTGAACACTCGTGTTTCTTCTCTGGGCTCATCTGGACAAAAACACCTTTCTGTGTTTGGCTGCAGCCTCATTCTGACTGACAGGAAGTGTGTTATCCATGAGCTGCACTTCTGTCAGGAAGTTTCCTGCTGTGTTTCCTGTCTGTGGACAAACACGAGTGTTCCAGCTGAGGACTTGGTTCCTTCCACCTGTCCATACAGGACATCACGCTGTCTGCAGCTCTGTAAATGCAGCTCCAGGTCCTTCCACGTGCTGCTCTGTATTTGTGCAGTTTGTAGTGTGTCCTGGGAAACGTAGCACACATGGTGTTCTTCTGCTGTTTCCTCCTTTCACTGAGTGTGAAACACTGACGCTGTGCTGTTGTTCACAGAGGGGAGCTGATTCTAGCTGCAGCTGGACTCTGTCATCTAACTGAATGTGTTGGTGCTGATCACGGGGCTCTGAGGGGGGAGCAGCAGGAGGACTCTGGATGCTGACGTCAGTGTATCTGTGGAAGCTCCCACAGCGTGTCTGTCATTCAATATTGTGCTGTATATTGTATCTATGCAAAGATGAACAGACTGTGTGTTCACTGGTCTCTGTGCTGCAGCTCTGATGTCATCATCACTCCCTCCTCCACCCTCAGCAGTCCCAGCATGCTGCTGTGGTGCACCCCACCCTCACTCTACACCTGAGCCACAGACCACACCCTCCACCTCAATATACACCACAGTTTTCTCTGCTGTGGAAATGAGATCAGGAGGAAATCATCATTATTATTATTTAATAAACGCTCACATTAATGTGGGCTTATTTGTTTCATATTAGAAACATTAGTTGAGTGTTTTTAGTATAAAATGGTCAAAGTCCCTCTTTTTGCTCCTCCCCTCACCTGTGGATGGGCGGTGCTGTTACCGTGGTGACAGCTTGGATGTGTTTCAGTCCTGCCTGGTTATCACTGCAGGAATCTTTCACATTTATTACAGGTAATAACTCTGATTTTTCTGTGTATTATGAACCAAATGTATCCTGATACACACAGAGATGGATGAGCAGAGGTTTTTTTGCAGTTTATGTAGTTACTATGGACTTAATGCACACATATTATTAAAATTAGGGCTATAACAGTTGTATTGATGTATAGCAACTTGAAATGCTCCCACAAATGGCTCCACAGCATGTAAAAATATAACAAAAGCTCTGGCGGACTTGGTTCTGTGGTCAGTCTTAAAGGGTGAAGTTAAACTCTGTAATCTTCACTGTGTCACAGAGTTCAGTGAGTCCCGTTATTCACAGTATCAATCAGATCATCAGAGAACAGCTGATCAGCAATCAGTGGTGCCAACAGCGCCTCCTGTGGTGAGAGGATGCAATAATGCAATGTAGCATTTTTCCACTCAACACTTGCAGTCATGGAAACTGTCTGTTGGATCTGTGTGACGTTGCTTTCTTGGTTAGAGTTCCTCACAAATGTCCAGATGATTCTTCTAATGAGGCGTCGACCATGTTTGCAGCTCTTTGGAAGAAAACGTCGCCCTTTGCCATCCTTACTTTTCTTTGACTTCTTCAAATGCAGCTGCACTCCAGCTGGTATTTTCTTGGACTTTGCAGCTGTTTCTGGTCATCAGTTCATTCCTGCAAACCTCTGAAGCTGAACAACAATGATGCTGCATTGCTGGCTGATCCCAAAAGGTTGATTCTGTTCATCTGGACGTTTTCAGAAACGTTTGCTCACTGATCAGGTGACTTCTTCAGTCTCAGCTGACTGCAGCTTTACAAGCTTACAAACAGCACATTTGCACAATGACTGAAAGCAGCAGCACCTGATATATATGATACTAATATAATACATATACATATATAATCCATACTAATGATGAAGGAACTGAGCTCACAGTCCATTGTTCATTCAGTGAACTACTCAGTTTATTTTGGGCCTCAGAAATGCTCACTCTGTTTTTAC